>NC_067400.1:161914774-162287274 GCF_016432865.1 Antechinus flavipes
AAAAATATTACTAATTCTTTTCAACAAAGCCCAAAGCATATCCTATGGAGTATCATCTGCTTTTATTGAATGAACAAAAGATTTCATTCCTTCAAAATTAATTAGAAATAATAACAATAGCTAATATTTATATAATGGTTCTAAGTTTGTAAAGCACTGCATAAATATTATCTCATTTTATTCTCACAATAATTTTGGGAGAAAGGTACTATTATTATTCCCATTCTACATCTATGAAAACTGAGGTAGACAAGCAGAGTGAGTGATTTGCACAGGGCTACACAGCTAGTAAGTATCAGAAGCCAGATTTTATCTTAGTTTTTCCTGACCCCAGGACTAACATCCTATCCATTAAACTACCTTGTTACTTCTCAACTAGTTTACATCTTGATTGATTCAATTGAGAAGCTTGGATCGTCTATGTTTACATTAATTTAGATTAGAATGAGGTTAGACATATAGATGTAGATAAAATATAGTACACAATACATATGCACTTAATGTTGATTATCTATATTCATATATACATGTATGTCATATATATGACCATAATAACTATATATGGATGATTAAGGTGAGTTGTACAACCAATATTAGAAAGTCATTAAACCAGTCCCCATGTTTGTAGAAGGCAGTTTGCCTTGTATACTATATATTTTCAACTGGCTTTTTCTTTAAAAAAAATCTTCAGAGGAAAAAAAAATAACTCACACTTATATAGAACTTTAAAGTTTGCAAAGTAATGTGTATGCCACAGTTTCACTTAATAATGTTTTTTTTTTACTGTCTCATAACTAAGCAGCATGTAGAGAATTTATATAATTTATATATAGAAATAATTATAAGTTCAAGTGACTTAGGTGGGTAGGGGTTTCCCCCTGGTGCTCAGGCATCCATAAATTGAGCAATTTAAAATCTATAGGACTGGAGATGGAAAAGTATCACAATTTTGAAAAAGGGAAAGGCATAATTCATAAGCTGAATTCTTCTAAGATTGATGTCCTCTTTCTGCATAATTCTAGACTAGAGTGTGCTTTTTGAACACTTAGAAAGAGGAATGGCCGTCACTGTGAGCAAACACAAGTTAATTTAGAACAGCCTGATGAACCAAATTTCTCTTTGTACCATTTTTATAAACAAGGAAATTAAAACCTAGCGAGATAAAGTCATAGGTGTGTAAGAACTCAACTTTAAACCCAGATCTTCTAATGTGATTTATTTTTGGAGGGAACTAGGGATATAGGTGGGGGAGGGCTACCACTTTAGTACACTTCCAATTTATCCATATTTAAAGTATGACTTCAGAAGTAGTGAAAGCCTTCAACTGCAGAGGAAATTCTTGCTTCACATAAAATAGAGTCTGGGTTTCTCAAACTTTTTCCTCACCTGAGAAATTTTTACATTACTCTGTATATATAGGCATGCAAAATAAGTATGCAAATCAACCATTTGCTGATAATAAATAATAATTTTGAGAGTATTGCATTTAGTTACAAGACTCCATATGGAGTCACGAACCACAATTTTTAAAAATGGAAACTAGATGAATTAGATAACCTTTGAGATTCCTTCCCACTTATATCTAACAATTCTATGAAAAGTCCAAGGGTGCTAAAGATGCTTCTTGTAACCTTTATAATAAAAACTTTTCCTTATTCAGATTGGAGGCTTACTCAAATTTGATATTTTAATAATTATAAATATTTTATAAATTAATTATTCAAAACAGTAGATAATTGCTCTTATTTGACAATTTTCTTGACCACTGAAGCCTAAGCATAATTCAGATAGATGAATGAGTTCCTGGCTCAAAAAAAAAATATGGAAATACATAAAGTCAGTGTACAATTTTAAATGAAAAATACTATTTTTAGCCCTGTGCAAATACTGTCTTCTGAATTTTGAAATAACTCTATCCCTTTCCATAGTCCAGTTCCCACTACTTAACATAGGAAAAGGCACTGGTGCATGCTATTAAAGAAGAGCATAAAACTAGTTTAAAAGGTTTATTCTATGAATAAGAATTTTTTTTTAAAGAAAATCCTCTTTGAGTTTACATTAGGTTTCTGTTTATTGCAACAAACTGGGGCTGTCTATTTTTAAAAAGGTCATGGAATCTTGGATCAAGAAACTAAATCAGGTGCCTAGGAGTGACAAAGTAAAAATACACTCAGGAGTGAAGAAAAACTATAGAATCCAATGGGAATGCAACTCAAAAGACAGAATGTCTAGTTGCCAGAAAAGACACTTTGTAAATGAAATAGATTATCAGCTTCATAGTAATTAATTCTATTGTAATTATCTGGAATGGACAATAGACATGATCCAGTTCAACACCTCTTTTTACAAATGAGGAAACTGAGAAACCAAAATTTAAATAACCTATCTAGAAACATAGTGAGGGGGGCCAACCCAGAACTAGAACTCAAATGTCTCCCACTCCACACATCTATTTACTCTGCTTTCTGTCCCACCCACAAATAGGTATGTTCTTTATAAAAACTAGTATTCACAAACCCTTTCTGAAACTCAACACAACAGCTAAAGAATTTGAGTGAAGATAGAATTTTAATCATGCTTTGGCACAATAGTTCTCAAAATGGGATCCATGGCCTGCTAGGGACCCCTAAATTTTTTCAGAGAACCCTAGAGCTCAAAACAATTTTCTAATAATTCTAATTTTTATTTCTAATGCAGTAAATATTGATCAAGAAAACCCATATAAACAAAAGCTTTTTAGGGTTCTTGATAATTTTCCAAAGTATTAAGACGTTCTATTGCTGATTTGTATAACTAACCACAGGAGCCTAATTTTCTATCTCTACCTATTTTATTGATTTCCTGAAGACAAGTAAAAAGCTGTTCTTCATTTACAAATGGTTATCTTCACATGCTAAGGCAGTCAGCCCTCTACTTTCCTCAATGCCTCTAAATATCTTTGCATATTCTTTTTTTTAAATTATATTATCCCTGACCTAACCTAGGGTTCACCAATTACTTAAAACTGAAAAGAAAAAGTTAATTTTTAATTAATTTGTTGCCTGTCCAAAGTTAAGAAGTTAGATTGTAATAATAATGTAGTATATACTATCATCTCCTGATACTTTAATGCCAACTCCAGAATTATTTTAAAAGACTATCTCAGTTTTATCAGCCCACCATATTTTTGTGCACAATTAGAATGTCCAAACTGTTGTTTGACTTCAATGAACTAATTATTTTTATTATTATCATCATCAGAGTGAGAACCTTGGTCTTCATATTCAAGACAATTGATCTGTTATATTCAGAAACAACCAGAAGCCATAAGTGTATTAGGAGATGGGGAGAGGAAGAGAAGGGAAAAGCAAACATTAGCTTGAGTATTTCAGTCAAAAGAAAGCAAGGAAATATAACTCTTTAAGATTCAAATTCCACTTTAAAAGATAAATATCTACCCATGTTTTGCCTTTTTTTGATCACACCTTCTCATATGCCAAAAAAAAAAAAAAATGCTGCAAAATGACTCAAATCATTGCTCTACTGCTTCACTTTGCTTTAAGCTTTCCCCCTGGTCTCTTTCTAGCTCACATCTATGATTATGCAACCCTCAAATTGTTCCATGGTGCAAAGGGATCAATACTCAACATTGTTGGAAGCATATACTTCTGAACAAATTGAAACATTATGGTTTGTGGACTATGAAATCATGTAACATCGCTAGGCATATGCCACACAGCTTCATAGAGTATTCCCTCGATAAAGGCATCATTAATTTCCAGAACACAGTAAGTAGAGTCCACCACAGATGGCCATTCACTTTGATGCTTTTCAATTATGGCATAATATGTATGCATGTGCAGAAACAATGCTACTGACACACCGTCAATACAACCCAAACTTGAGAGTTGCTTTCCAAGAGTGGGGATGATTTTTTTTTAAAAAAATCTATAACATTAAGGAGATATGGCACATTATGATAAATGGTGCTATTTTTAGGAAAGTCAAAGGACAGCATCAGTAGAATAATAAGTACTGAGAATTAGGATTCATGGTATCTATAAGAAATTTAATTCAAAGTATTTCCCTTGTGATTAATATTTGTTGAAACTTATGCTTAATATTCATTATTATGTACAACAAAAGATTTTGTAAGATGGAAGTGGGAGTGTGAGAAGGTATCCAACACTGTAGCCCAGTAGTTTCTAAGTAAGTTATGGAATGTAAAAGAACTATTTGGAGGTGCTTAAAGTTAATTACTGGCTATTTAAGGCATCTGAAGATGGATTCTCTAACTTGAGGTTTAAAGGCAACTATCAATCCTTTCTGTGAGAGGTTAGATGTTGTCATTTGCCACTCTTATTTTCAGTTCCAGTCATTAAGTAGTAAGTTAGCAGTCAATGGAGCCTGGACATAGAAGAAAAAGGAGAAGGAGATAATGAGAGTTTTTTTTTTTTAAAGGAACTTGTCATATTTGTTTAGTTTTCTTGACTGGATTGATGAATAAATCTCTCAGCCTCAGTTTCCTCATCTGTTAAATGAAAGGGCTTCACTAAATGATCTCTAAAACCTCTCCCAGAGTCTATGAATACTACATTTTAAACAGAAAACATTTTGACTATATTGAAAATTAAAGAAAAATCAATTAAATCCGATTCTTTTTTTTTTTCCCAAGAACAAGACATTTTTGAGTGTCCCATAATCAGCCTTACCTGGGCAAAGAGGAATTCGTTTATCAACCCTAATTGGAAACAGAAGTGACTTGGAGAAGACAAATTCAATCTTTCCATGGCCTAACTAGTACCAATCAAAGGGAAACAAACAAACATAATAAGAAAAGACTTATCCAGCAGTTGGGGATGGGGAGGGTGGAGGGACTAGTCAGATTCACAAAAGCCATCATGATAGGTAGTGAACAACACTCATTAAGTAGTATCTTTTGGAAAAAATCAAAATGATGCTTTAAAAAAGTCATCTGGGGAAGATAAAGAATTGTTTGATAGCATCATGTTCAATATTATATAATAGTTAACATACAAATGTACATATGTATATTTGTTTGTTGTTTCTCTTATATACCATGTACTATGCTAAGTGCTTTACAATTATCTCATTTGATCCTCACAACTCCAAGAATTGGATTCTATTATTGTCCTTATTTTATTAGTGAAGAAACTAAGGCAAGCAGAGAGGTTAAGTTACTAGGCCAGAGTCACATAGATATTATCTGTAACCAAATTTGAATTTAGGTCATGCTGACTCTTGGAGTCAAGATGAAATGAAAGAAAAAGAAGGAATATTTAGCCTTGTTTGTAATAAAAATAAATTTCTAAAAAAAAAGCCTTTAATTTATGACTAATTTCTTTTAAATTCAGTTGAGCTGAAACTAGTTTAGTTCTTCTTGCCTACTTTACAGCTTAGCTAGGTACCATCTAGCTGCTTGTCTATTTGTCTATATGTATAAAACTGCATTGCTCCTTACATCTTGAAATTTGTGAGTATTTGCTTTATTTATGAAAGCAGCAATAAGAGTCATTGCGGTTTAGAGAGTTGGCTTTGGGGGAAATAAAATCTAAGTTCAAGAGAAATGTCTCACCAACATTAGATATGTAACCCTGATCAACTTAACATCTCAATGATATAGATAACTCTAAGTCTTTTAAGTTGCAGAGAGGTGCCAACATGTACAGACAGAAACATCCTACTCTATGAAAGGAACAAGTTATAAGCAAACTTCTTAACATTATAGAGTTAGAGCTGAAGTGGGCTTTGAGAGCATTTAGTCTGATCTTCTTATATAGAAAAGAAAGCTACTCACCCAAGTCCACATAGGAAATAGATCACAGAGCTAAGCCCTGGAAACCCTAGTCTCCTAATTTTGAGTTCACCATGCAGTAAATGGATCAATGGGCCTGGAGTTAGAAGACCTGACTTCAAAAATCTAATCTTGGATTAAAACTAGCTGAATGACCTTAAAAAGGTACTTCTATTTACCTCGATTTCCTCAATTGCAAAAGCTGAATAATAGTAGCAGCTACTTCCCAAGGTTATTGTCAGAATCAAATGAGATAATATTTGTAAAACACTTAGCATTTGATTTGAGAATTTGAGCAAATCCGGAAAGAAAAGAGAGGATAAAAAAAAAGAGAGAGAGAAAGGGAAAGTTGAAAGGAAAAGGGAAGTGAAAAAGAGGATTAGAGAAAGAGACACAAAGGAAGAGAGGGAGGAGAAAGGGAAAAAGAAGAAGGAGGAGGAAGAGGAGAAGGAAGAGGAGGAGGAGGAGAAGGAGGAGGAGGAGGAGGAGGAGGAGGAGGAAGAAGAGGAGGAAGAGGAGAAGGAGGAGGAAGAAGAGGAGGAGGAGAAGGAGGAGGAAGAAGAGGAGGAGGAGAAGGAGGAAGAGGAGGAGGAAGAGGAGGAAGAAGAGGAGGAGGAGGAGAAGGAGGAAGAAGAGGAAGAGGAAGAAGAGGAGGAGGAGAAGAAGAAGAAGAGAAGAAGAAGAAGAAGAAGAAGAAGAAGAAGAAGAAGAAGAAGAAGAAGAAGAAGAAGAAGAAGAAGAAGAAGAAGAAGAAGAAGAAGAAGAAGAAGAAGAAGAAGAAGAAGAAGAAGAAGAAGAGCGAGAAGTAATAGCAGTGATGGGTGGCAGATCTTTATGGAGAATTTATAAAAGGACTTGGACAAGAGTAACACAGAATGTGCAAAATGAGATAGGTTCAGATCTGCATCACTCAAAGAAACTATACTGATAAATTTATACTGGAGATAATTTTAAAATTTGCAAATCACTTGACATATCCTCATTCTTGTTTGTTATTCTTAAAGAGACAGAGCTGTGTAGTAGGAAGAGCTTCAACATGGAGTCAGGAGAAGCAAAAGTTTGAATCTTATTTTTTATATTTACTAGTTGTGTAGTTGGACAACTTTGTAATGTCCCCATTTACAAAGTGGTGATAGAAATAGAATTTATCTCATAGAATTTTTGTGAGAGTCAAATATAATAATATATATATATATATAAAGCTTTTTGCAAATCTTAAGGCAAAATATAAATGTCAGATGCTTTTATGATGTTTTTGGTATGATGATCTTAATTGGGAAATAATTAAACAGGATTGAGTTGGGTCAAGTAGGAACATTGTGCACATCATTAGGAAAAATAAATCAAAGGCTCTCAAAGACAGCAGTTATGGCCTTTATCCAAGACATAGTAATTAATAATAATTATACCTTACTTTGTATAGAGTTTGTTACCATTTACTTTCACATACTTTATCTCATTTGATCCTCACAACTGCAACTCTGAAAGACACAGAAACCTCTTCTAAGGAAGCCACAGATTATAGAAATTAGGGATGATTGATTGACTAACATAGGCTAGCCTCTAAGCAATGAAATTCCTGAAGAGTAAGATTTGTGCCTGATATCTGTACAACTTTTTTTTCATGGTTGATGTATCTGACTTGAATTCAATTCAATGAGATTCAATTCAGTTCAATTCGACAAACAAATGAAAGTTATAAACAGATTAGTTCTGCCCCTTTGTTGCTGCCTAAAAGACTCTTTGGAGCACAAAATAAAGCATTTGAGGGTAAGGAAGGGTAAAGATGTTATCACTGTATAATCATAAAATTACTATGATGATTCAAGAAAAAGGCTATATAAAAATTATGTTGGCTTGGCTATGGTATGGGAGTTAATCCTTAATAATTTTCAAACTGTATAGTAAGCAAATTCTTTAAGTTAAACCTACTAAATGAAATAATAGACACTTTTAGTGAAGATATATTTAGCATGTGGTGACCAAAACTTTGTCCCAGAATACCTGTCACACAACGGTGCATATATAGTCATTCCACTCTAGAAATCTTGTCATAACTTGTAAAATCTAGACCTCTTCCGTACTCTTAGCTGGTTGGAGGCAGCAGTCCCTGTTGACTGTTAAAGTCCTTTCCCTGGTCCAGAAAGCATCCAGAGACAGAATCTAATGCATGTTCTCATTTCCTCCCAAGACTGGGTGAAATTAGAATATAAATACCTTTATTTGACTGTAAGGTCTTTAATGGCAGGAATTGTGTTTGGTTTTTTATCCCACATAGTTTTGCCTCCCATAGCATATCAATAAATGTTTGTTTGTTTGTTTGTTTTATTCATTAACCACCACTCTTCACTAACTACTGTCAATCCCAAAGTTTAGAGAATCTAGGGGTTTTAGGTTATATGTACGAACTATAGTTTCTGAAGGAAAAGTAACTGCAATGACAATTGTCACTTGGCATTTTCCCCAGGCATGAGAATTTCTAGTTTTATAGACATATATGTATATATGTTTATATTAATTATGTATACATGCATAAATACATATACATATATATGTGTATATATATATATACACATATATATATGTATTTGTGTGTGTCCTGTAATTATAAGAATGGAAACATTTTCTGTCACTCTCATTATTCTTGTTGTCATTAGCAATAACATCAATTAATTAAATGATATTTATACTGTGTTTTTATATTTGCATCTTTCCTAGATTATTTAATTGATTCACAACTTGCAAGCCTTGAGAAGCACAGGGTTTTTTATTCCTTTTTGTTTAATCAAAAAGGAAGTTGATGATCAAAGAGATTAAATGATTTGCCCATAGTTATATAACTCGTAAAAGTCACAGTCAAGAGTCAAACCCAGATGTTTCCTGACTAAATCAAGTGGATGCTCCACCAGATCACCCCTTCCTCTTTTTTTCCCCCAACCTCCTTAATAAAAATAAAGGCAACAGAAGAGAACAATTTTCAAATTCACATATGCTGTTTGGTCTATATTTTAATTCAGCATACCTTTTTTATATTTTAGTTGTAAAAGATTAGTTTAATTTCTTTATCTCTTCATCAAAAAGATTTCAATTTTTAGATGTTGATTAGGTTTGATTTCCTGCTTTAAAAATATATTCAAATAATCCAATAATCAAATAAATATATGTTATCATTAAGGTGTATATTCTCTCCAGTGAGGAAGATTATATTGTCTCCATGCATGTCAATTCTGTGCAACTGTCATTCATACTCTTCCATAATTTTGACATCGCATGGTGCATCCAGTATTTTGGAAGCTTTCTTCAAGTACTCCTGGTATACTGAACATACTGATGAGACATATAGCTCTTTTATCATTTATCTCTCATTCTTGACATAGGACTGGCCATAGTAATTTTTAACATGTATTTTTAATAACTTTTTATTGATAGTACATATGCATGGGTAATTTTTTACAGCATTATCCCTTGCACTCACTTCTGTTCCAACTTTTCCCTTCCCTCCCTCCACCCCCTCCTCTAGACGGCAGGCAGTCTTATACATGTTTAACATATATTTTTGATGGTATCCTTTATACCACTTCCCCCTCATAATTCATTCTCTATGATAAATTACTGCTTATATACACCCACCTTATACCTTTCCGTTGTCCTTGAGTGGTCCTTAACTTCAATTTCCAATAAAAGGGGGAAGAAATAAACATCTACTATGTGTTAGGTACTGTGCTAAGCACTTTACAAATATCATTTAATGATTGATAGAGGTTGTAATATTCCATGATTTGCAACCATATATCATCACCAGTAGAATACTGATAGCAAAGAAGGATCTTTGTTTCAGATGGAACCTTAAAGTCATTAAAAAAAATTATTTCCCCCCAAAATGATCCATATCACCCTTCTCCTGTACCACTTTGAGCCCAAGTCCCTCTCCTTTTGCAGTGTCTGACTAAGAAATACCTATAATATGTTTATGTATTCTGATCAATTATAATTTGTATATAATACAGAGCTATGTATAAGTTGATCACAAAGTCAATTGAGAACAAGATTGGCCTTTAAAAGCCATCAAGTCCACCATCTCAACATGTTATAAATGAGATAACTGAGATACAAAGAAATTAAATGATTTCCTAGGGGTTTATCAACTGATGTGTATGTGAAGTAGGATTTGAATCCTAGACCTCCTAACTGTAAGTCACCTCTCTATCCAATCATTATACCAAGCTGCCTCTCATCTTTATATCATCATCTATAATAGACATTCTTCTGAGTAATCATGAATCTCATTTTAAAACTTTTGCGATGGTCCAGGACTTGTGGAATCAGGGAAATGTCAGTCCATAAAAAGTATCTGGAAGATGTCATCATTTATAGGGAATTCCTGTTTGACTTGGAATCTGCACAGGATCTTTTCTATGATAGTAGTGAACTCATTTGGAGAGCATGTGTGTGTCTGTGTTATGCCTCACTTCATATTAATGATCAGAGGGTCATTGAGTAAGGTCATCTTAGGATCATGATTTGTGGATAGTTAGACTTAACTATTGAGTAATGACAGCTCTCATTTTGGAGGCTCTGCCATTTATTGAAACTTGATGTAATCAGTAAAATGTCATCTGTAAGCAGGAGCATATGGAAAACTTCACCATCTAGGGAATCTCTCTTCCTTTTGTTCTCTGCAATGAACATCCTCCAAAACTAAAACTAAAACCTCCATCAAGGATACCTCTTCTTGTAATCTCACTTACTGAACATTAAAAGCCAGAGGGAAATTGGATCAGGAAATACATACATACATACATACATATATATACATAGAGAGACAGACAGACACAGACATACAGGAAGAGACAAACTTTAAGTTTGTTAGTATATTGCTTTACTAAATAAACCACTTAGTTGTAAGAACAGCAGGATCCTATAGCTATTGACTACAATGTCAGATATGTCAAATATAACTACAACTATGTGGTCTGCTATTGAATATTATTTGTGAACACAATGACTACCTATTCCCTTTTCATGCCTTCATTATGGATGTTGTCAGTGTAGACATTTCACACTAAAAATAAAAAAGATGGGAAAGTATGCAAATGGCCCAGTAATTTTTGATGTTTTCTTAATCTCCTCATTTTGGCAGTAATATCTTCTATATTTTTGTTTTGTTTTGTTTTGTTTTCACAAACACTGGATATTCCTTTTCAAATATATTAAAATTGGTTTGGTTATTTAATGTAACAAAAATGTTTGTTTTCTTTAAGGCTATTTCTATTTCCACAAGTGGTACTATAGAAATGTGATGTTTCTAATGACAGTGATGGAGAGAATAGTTTGTTAAAATAATACAATAGATTCGTTGGGTTTTTTTCCTATTTGTTGTGATCCTTCCAGTTTCATTATTAGATGTTTTTAGCTTGATCTATGCTACTTGGATCTCTCTTAAGCTTTTTATTTGTCCTTCTACCATAAATCTCTCTTGGGAAGTATTCGTTATCTTCCCTAACACTCTTCTGAAAATTTTGCAAATGAGTTTAAATTCTGGTCTGTGGTTGCTTTTTCTTGCCCTTTGTTTAGAAAAAAAAAAAAGAGCTAAGCTAAGGTAATTTGTAAGTACTTCATTGTTCCTTCTTTATGTGAATATTTGGAAGAGCATTATAAAGTTTATCACAGAATTTTTTTAACCTCTTCATCTTCTGAAAAATATATTGGTACATAATTTACAGTTACAGTTGTAAAAGGCAGGCCTTTTACAAATGCTCATCATGAACATTGTAGAGCAAAGTAGTCCATGCAATGATGTGTCTTTTTACTTTATTTGTCCCTACAAGGAGAACCTATTTGTATCCCTTCCATTTATTCAAGCCCTCTGGGTTGGTCAGTATTAGGAGGAAGTCCATGAGTGGCTACTGCATTTCTAGTCTAAGGAAGATGGAGGCATCCACTCTAAACAATAAAAATATAAAAAATAAAAATGTAAAATGATAAAAAAATTCTTATAAATCTTCATGAAAACAGAAAAAATGGAGAAACTACAAGTATGAATTGTTTCATGTAAACGATAAATTACAGATTAACTTTGAGAGTATTTTGCAAGTATTTGGATTTCTACTTGAACAAGAATGAAATATCTCAGAAGCAAATATCATGCCCTTTAATAAGCCACTTTTAATGGCAACAACAAACAATGCCCTAAGCATTTACTTTATACAGGCAAGAGTTGAGGAGTTGGAATAACAGAGAAATTGAATCAAAAGCCAATGTAAAGGATAAGATATTGGATTTTCTGTTCAAATAGAAAAAAAAATTAAGAGTTAAATGCAATGACCTGGAAAAGAGCAGTTGAAAAAATAATATCAGGGTATATACAGTATATCTGGAAGAAATAGCAAAATGATGATTTTTTTTCTTTTTTTTTTAAAAGGAAATCCTCAACTGAGAAATCTCATTAGGTGGTGTCAAAGAAAGATCACACAGAGCCTTAACATAGAAACCTCAAGATCCCACAATTCCCCAGGTATTTAAGACTATGTACAGTTTCTGGATTCCCTAGAAAATAAGGAAGTTCAGCAACTGCTGACCAAAGGGAATAAATGGTTTATATTTTAAAGTTATTATTAAGACTTTTATTATTACTACTGGATTCCAGTAAGCAAAAACAGATGAGAAATGTGTGCTTCCGTACTTATATCTACTACAATGGATTTTTTTTTAAGTTAAAATTTACTGAAACTAAACCTTGGTCTCAATGTACTCTAAGAAAAATAAAAATAGCTTAGTTAATAGAATTAAATGTTACCAAAAATTAGTCAAAAGACAAAGAAAAAACATACAACTTATAATTAGCAAATAATGAGAGGAAATTTTGCCTCTGCCTGATGAGACTTTAATCTCTGAAGGCTGAACAGAAGAATGATGGTTTTTCCAATGGCTACTTGTCTGAAAACTCAAGATTTTGGGGTGATGTCATCATGTTTCTAAGCTATGGCTAATTGGTTCAACTGAAAGGTATAGTCATAACAAAAAGAGTTCACATTCACATTTACTCTTAATTTAACTTTAAGGATAGAAGAATTCTGAAAAACATTGAAAATAAATTTATGGTGGGCCTGTAGTATTAATGGATAATAGTACTATGAAAATAGTATGGTGAATTCAATGGTCATGAAGGAGTACGGGGGAAGAAATTGTCAGGATATTCTATATTTAAATATACAATAGTTATTTTAAAGTCAAATCAAAAAGCATTTATCAAGTATTTATTATATACCAGGCATTATGCTATGCACTGGAGATAAAAATAAGAACAATTCCCTCCCTGAAGGAGTTATATTCTAATGGAGGAAGACAAGCCAGAAAGGAGAGGTGAAAAGAGAAGGGAGACATACTTGCATAGGAATATGGTATGGCAAAGTCCAGAGAATGAAGCATGATAGATCTAGGTTATTCTTCAAAAAAAAAATTTGCTAATAAAAATTCCCAATGGGAGAAGGTGGCTATGTGGGCAAAGGAGCAAGGTATTTGATTCATGATAATGAAATCTAGGAGGGAAGTGGGGAGGGGGAAAGAGGCAGACATACAGAGACAGAGACAGACAGACAGAGAGAATTGTATGATTTAATATTAATTACTAAAAATTGAGATAAAGGAAAACAAGTAACAGAAGATAAAAATAAAATATGACATAAAATGTATTTAGAGACTTATCAATGAAAACTACTTTAGCACCAACTTTAATAACCTCTCTAAAAGAGACCATAGTTATCGTTATTTTGTCTTTTAGGCAATGAATTCTTGAAATTATGCTTTAAATGGTCCTTCTTTGAGGAATCTATGAGGAACCTAAAAGACTTAACTGTTGATGATTGGAGAGAGAATGAAGGAAAAAGTCTGTAAGAAATGGTTTTCTAAGAAATAAATTGTTAAAAAAAAAAAAAAAGAAAAGAAAAGAAAAGAAAAAAGAAAAAAAAAAAGATAGTCCTTAAGGAAAAAAATTTTAATGTCTTGAAAAAAGTTAATGGTGGGACTATATTTCCAAAATGGGGGAGAAGTTTGAAGTTGTAATGATGATTAAAGATACTGAAGAATGTATTCTTTATATATAGGCATGATAGTTCTGTAAGTCATATTTTTCTATGCATTTTTTCACCTTCCTTTTACGTACTTTTGTGCTAAAGTAGAATTTCATTATTTCTATCTTTATTTCACTACTTTACACTCAATAAATAAAATTACTTATAGGCAATTGGAAGTTGAATTTATATACATATATATGTACATAGGTTTGCACGGAGAAGAGAGACAGAGACAGACAGAGTGACAGAGAGAGACAACCAGACAGAGAAAGGGAGGTGCAAGAAAGAGAGAGAGACAGACACACACACACACACACACACACACACACAGAGAGAGAGAGAGAGAGAGAGAGAGAGAGAGAGAGAGACAGACAGACAGACAGACAGACAGAAAGGAAAGGAGGGAGAGAAAGAAGAAGGGAGACAGAGGAAAAAAGAATCAAGTGGGAAAATGTGTCTCTGGTTAGATTACAAGAACCTAGGCTTCTAGAAATACCACAAAAATGGGACTTAGAGACTTATCTAGTCAAGTCTTATCTAGACCATCTAGTCTAATTCTTATTTTACAGAGAAGCCTTACAGAAGAGATGCTACTCTTGAAATTTGACAGGGGTAATAAAAAGCAGAGTCAAATAACATAGTATACTAAGAAAAGTGCTGGTTTTGGCATTAGCAGACTTGGGTTCAGATTCTAAATCTATTCCTAACTTCACTTAAATTCCGGAGGATTTTTCTTTTCCTTATCTTCAAAATGAAGGGTTGGATACAGTAACATCTGAAATCCCTTACAACTCCAAATTTATGATCCTGAGATCTATACACCCTAGGATCAGATTCATATCTGTATTCTATTATTAAAACACAACAACAACAACAAAAAACCTTTTCAGTAATATAGTACATTAAATGTAATCCCTGGATAATATATTCTTTTAAAATGACCCAAAATTATGTTTTTTTTAAATAATTTGTCAATTCTAATCTACTAGTTCTCATAAGGAATATGTCTGTATTGTTTTTTTAATACAAATAAACCAAGAAAAACCTAACAATATTATTCACTGAGTTTAATCACTGGATGACATATTCTAGAAAGTGACAAAAATTGATTTGTTCTAATTTGCCAGTTCTCATCTACTAGATCTTAGAGAAACAAGGAAACTGGACATTCTTGTTTCCAGCAACCTTGAAACAGTTTTTAATAAATTACAGTAAATCATATTCATAAACATTTTAGATGCATTTCAAATATCATTTTCTCTTACTTCTCCCCCCCCACCAAGTTTACCCACCACCACCTCCTCTAGAGTTCAGTTAAAATAATCTGAGGAAGAAATTAGGAATATTAAATATTCAAATTTTCTTGAGCTATAATCTTAGTCTTGTAACATTTCAGATAATTTAGTAACAGCAGAAAATGCTTGTTAACTATCAATCTTGAAAAGCTGTACCATCCTCAGAACTTTTAGAGCTACAGATGGCATGCCTGTTATAGGATCAAAACAAACTGCTAAAGTAGCCAAATTGTAATGATCTTTGATCCAATTAATACTGCTTTTATCTTAGTGGAACTTTAATTCATAAAATTACCCCCCATGCAGACCTGAACATCATTCAGGCAACTGTTTAGTAGCGGAATCACTTTCACAGAAACAGATGGCATCAATAAGTAAAATCTGCCTATCACCTACTTAAACTGAAATCAAAATAAAAATTCAAATCCTAATAGGTAAAAATGGAGGAAGAAAGCAAAGAAACCAGGAGAGAGGGCTCTGAAGAACAATCTGAATAGATGAAGAAGAATTCTCCAAATAATTACAATAAAGACCAATGAAAAAACAAAAGAATAAGATATTTTTTAAGATACAGAAGATGGAACATAGGTTTTGTTATGAAAATACTTGAATACTCCTTGCTGTCAATGATTCATTCTTTCATCACTGTACCTTTGCACAGATTGTCCCCAATGCCTGGAATGCAGTTCTCTTTATCACTAACTCTTAGACTCTCCACTTTCCAAAACAATCATCTTTTATCTTCTATAGGAATTCTTGATTAAACCCCTAGCTACCTAACAAAATTATCTTTTACTGTTTTTATTTTTCAAATGCTTAAAGATAGATACAGTGGAGATATATAATGTGTGTACCTATATACAGGCATGTATACATACATACCTACAGAGATAGGTGTATATATAGGCAGCCAGATAATCTAATAGATAGAGAAGCATGACTTTACTTTGATTCTAGCCTCATTCATTTACTAGCTGTGTAACCCTGGGCAAGACATTTAACTACTATGTGCCTCAGTTTCCTCATCTGTAACATGAGGTCTCCTAACTCACGGAGGACTTGTGAACATCAAATGAAATAATATAGGTAAAGCATTTTGAAGCCTCAAAACAGTATTAAAATGCTAGATATTAGATATTGTTGTTGTTTTTGGAGTTTTATTGATAGAATGAATGTTCCTCAAAAACAGGGAACCTTTTTCATTGTTGCCTTAGATTGTACCTAACACAAAGTACACACTAGATAAATGCTTGTCAACTATTGATAATAATAATCTAATCAGAGAAACTGGACCAACTAATCGTAGATGGCTCTTGTAAAGCCTGTTGCTCTATGTAACTCTCTCTCTGAAACACAAGGTTACTCTGAAGACTGCTCCCCAAAAAAAAACTCAGTTCTTGATGGCCCTATCTCTTTGCCCTGGCCCAAGTTCAGTTCACTGTACCAAAGCTGTGTGGAAATCCCGCCATATGCTGCCTCTCAGCACATGTCCATTCCAACCAGCAATAGAAATTGTTTCACAGATGGCAGTAGGTTTATCAGAATACAGCTTTGCTGGCTGCATTCCAATTTTGCCCTCATTGGTTATTTCTGGTGAGGCTGTCAAAGATAAGTTGGTGGCAGGTCTCCTATCAATATTATGTGTATAAACTGTGTTGTCTGGAAATGAGACCTACTGTCTTTATGACATTAATATTAATTATGATATTAATAATAATGACAGTAAGTAGTATAACAAAAAATAACTAAGAATGATTTTCACCAAAAACAATGTAAGCATGTTTCTGTGTATCTAATTTAGAATAAACACCCACTCCAAATAATTTTCAGTGTAATAGATTGTCAGTGAAGTCTCACTTGGAGGCCTGGGAAAGCTACATCCCAAAGAATGTGAAATGGAGGGGGCTAGCTCTTTACTTCAAAGCTCGTAAAGGTATTCTGAAAATGATTTCTTATCTGCTTGCTTATTTCCTGGTGAGGAAAAGCTCTGTTGGTTGGATGTTGAGACAAAACTAAATGACAAAAGAAATTAACTGGCCAAATAAGTCTTTCATGAGGGAAGATACAATGTAAGCATCTGGGAAGGAGAGAGGCTCTCAGAGCTTCTCCACCCTATAAAGCATGTGGCATGTGATCACAAAACCTGGTTAATTTCTCTCTCTGTGTTGTGTCCTTTTTTTTTGTTCCTGCTCAGAGTGAAAGAACATTTCAAATGTAGGCAATTATGTGAGGTTTGAAAAGTTGCAAGAGTGAGTCACTAGAGGCCCAGAAAGTGGAGTCCTTAGAAGAGATTGGCAGAAAGTAAGCAGAATCCACCATGCAATGTACCCTAAAGAATGGCTTGCTTGCCAGTGCTCAGCAGCACTGGGCTCAGCACAGATCTGGTTAAATGAGACACTGTTGTCTTCCTCATAACAACTTATTCAGTAGCTATGCTACTTTAGAAGTGAATTTGCAGAGAGCAAATGACTTACAGTAACTGCTTTAACTTTGCATGTTGGTTCTTGCTGTATCTTTTCAGTAAATATTTATTTTTAAATGCTAATTTTAAATGTTAATTGATGTTAATTGATAGTACTAGTGTGCTTGTCACTAGTATTGATAATAATGATACTAATGAAAAGATATTAATTGGCAGCTGAGTTTGGGTAGAACTTGAGAATCAGAGCTTAAGCCAAGAATTGGAGAAAATCCCTTAAGGTAATCCCCTATAAACTTAAGGGGCAGATGTTATTAGTCACCTTCTGGGATGCAATCCATAATACCCATGTGGGTTAGAAGGGTAAGTACAGAGTTCAGAAAAATTAATTTTCCTTAACCTCATACCTCATTCCACAAATAGACCTAATGTCTTTGTTGCAGCCCTGTTTGTAGTGGCTAGAAGCTGGAAAATGAAAGGATGCCCATCAATTGGACAATGGTCGAGTAAATTGTGGTATATGAATGTTATGGAATATTATTGTTCTGTAAGGAATGACCAGCGGGATGAATACAGAGAGGACTGGCGAGACTTACATGAACTGATGCTAAGTGAAATGAGCAGAACCAGGAGATCATTATATACCTCAACAACGATACTGTTTGAGGATGTATTCTGATGGAAGTGGATCTCTTCGATAAAGAGAGCTTTAATTGATCAAAGATGGATGGAAGCAGCTACACCCAAGGAAAGAACACTAGGAAATGAATATAAACTGCTTGCATTTTTGTTTTTCTTCCCTGGTTATTTATACCTTCTGAATTCAATTCTCCCTGTGCAACAAGAAAACTGTTCGGTTCTGCACACATATATTGTATCTAGGATATACTGTAACCTATTCAACATGTAAAGGACTGCTTGCCATCTAGGGGAGGGGTGGAGGGAGGAAGGGGAAAAAATTGGAACAGAAGTGAATGCAAGGGATAATGTTGTAAAAAATTACCCTGGCATGAATTCTGTCAATAAAAAGTTATTTTTAAAAAAAAGAAAAGAAAAGAAAAGAAGGGAATGGTATCCACTCTATCAGTAACAAAAATCTGAAAAAAATCAGGAATCAAGTATTATTAAATTATTAACTTGGTATAATTTTATTGTTTATAATTTTAGTTATTGTTATAAAATTATCATTAAACTATTAAATACCAAATATATACAGTACAATATGGTAAACACTCATAAAGTTTATTAAGACAAATTTTCTAACATCCTAAAGTTTGTCATATATGATAATATCCTAATTATTATTCATGCTTCTATAGTATTTTTAAGGATTCTAAAAACATTATCTTTACGATAATCCTATAAGGTAGGTAATGTAAGTATTATTTCCCCCATTTTATAGAAGAGGAAACTGAAATGGAAATTTAAGTCATATGCTGACTCCAAATATATCCCTCTTCTACCACATCATATTATTCAAATGATCAAGCATTTATTTATTTATTAAGCAGTTACTATATGACAGGCTCTGGGAAGATAAAGAAAAAAATGAAACTCTTCATAGAAGTTTATATTCTTTGAGGAAACAACATGAAGAAAAGTAATATTGAAGTTTATTGAGTTGAGAAGCAGCATGGTCAGATCTGGGTTTGGGGAATGCCATTTAAAAATAAATAAAAAATACATGCTGGCACTGTAGGAGATTTATCTATGTAACATCTATCCCATAAATAAACAAATCTATAAAACAGAGAGATTAAACTAATATACCAGATGACCTTCATTCCAACTTTTAAAGAAGTTATTACAACTAAGAATCTTGAAGTACAGGACAACTAAAGGACGTGATCATTTACTTTGTGGGATTGTCCAGCTGGAAATAAAGAGTGTATTTGTTTGTTTGCATAGATTTCTCCTAACCATATGAAACAATAACAAAATGCCAAAAACCATCACCTCTTCCCCATAAGAACTGGTTATTACCATATTCAAAATTAAAAACAAAAACACAAATAAGGACCTCTACTGTAGTGACTATTAGCCCTTTTTTTTTTTTTTTTGCTACAAGAATGTGACTGAAGTCATCTCAGATTAGCTGTCACTGATTGTATGAATTACAATGTAGATTTAGGTCACAAAATAATACAGTACATAATATATTCTTCATGGCAAATACAAATCTCAAAAAAGAGTGGAAAAAAAACTTCAAAATTGTTTCCATAGACCTCACTCAAGGAGCTTTTAGCATTTGCACATGGGAGATTTAGAAACTACTAAAATAAAATCAGTTACATTAGCTAAAGACATTGGTCATTGTCCTATTCTCCTCAGTAATATAAATGGATGCTTAAGGGGAATAGTGCCATGCATCATTAACAACAGATTTAAAAGAGAGTTGCATTCAGGGAAATGCTTATTGGTTAGTGAGAGTTGATTGTTAAATGGTCAAACATTACAAATCAAGGTCTGATTAATTGTTTTGCTGATTATCTAGACTTAAGAAAATAATTGAAAAAATCTTAATCATGCAGATTAAACTTAAGTATTTATGCTATGCTATACATATATATATTTTTAAAATCAGAGAGTCAGTTGTTAAATATTTACCAAAATATCTGGGGTTGTATAATGGGTACATTAATATATATTCAAGTCCATGGAGTTATGCTGAAGGATGCTACATGAAACATTGGAACTGCTGTTAAGAATTTGCTTCTGGGAATCTCAAGGACTCATAAGCTTAGTTGTTAATAAAAAGATGTTGGTAGGGATATAGTAGATAAAGATCTAGAAGATATTGGACTCTTAACAAGTTATTTCATGCCTCACAAACATTAGTTCATTTATGAAATCAGAGAGTCAAACTAGATTATCTCCAAAATCTTTTTTGTACACAAGTAACACGACTATAGAACATCAACCATGTCTCCCGGAGGGTAACAAGCATGCAATGAAAAGAATGTAGGCTCAAAATTCCAAAGACCTAAATTCAAATTCCATCTCTAGTGGTTACTATCTGTGTGATGTTGAACAGGCCACTTAACCTCCATAAGCTTTTTCATCTGTGTGATGAGACCATTGCATCTGATATCTTCACAATACTTTATAGCTTAAGGTCTATGATACTAGTCTTAAATATAAACACAAATTCCATTCCATTCTCTATATTCTGATCTATGTTCCCAAAACAAGGAAACATGGAAGTCATAGATAATTATTTGTCTGGACTAGGAACACTTTATCCAGAGTCAAAAAAAATTGTCAGCAATAAAAATCTAAGAGCTATCAACTATTACTTGGATGATAGTAAATCTAATGATAAACTGATAAAAGAAAAATAGAAATGCTAACCAAGAAAATTAATATCTCCTTTGGCAAAGTCATATTATTTTTTTCCTATCCATACTTTTTCAGCATTTCTAAAGTACCTATTATGCAACAGATACAGTATTAGATGCTGGACAAAAATGACACATTCATTTCTAGAGATATAGGAGAGAAGTTAACAAAATTTTATTATATCTCACAAAGGTGGAGGAGAAGAGATATCAACAGAAAATAATATCTATATGTGACTCACAGACAAGGAATACCGCAATAGTATTCTTATCTTAGTCAACCTTTCCCCCCCCCCCGCCCCCAGCTTCTCAGGGCTAAATTTATGTAGAATTTTGACAAACAGCTGATTGGTACCATTAGGTGACTACCTTGTAATCAACAAAGGATGATGATAATATAGCTGGGACCAATGAAATAGGAATATTTGTTAAATTGCCTAAAAGGGAATGAGGAGCAAAGATGTAGGCAATTTAATTATGCCAATCCAGCAAAATCTCTCTGAATTTATTATTCAACAGTCAGATCAACAATACTTACCTTAGAGGAGTCTACCTTTAATTGTGGAGAAATAATATATGCATAAAAAGAATCCTAAATATATGCAAATTAATTTCAGGGGAGCACTAGTAACTTTTTTTAAGAATTTTGGAAGATACCTTCTTCTAAGAGATTTTGTTTGAACTGACCTTTGAAAGGAGTTAGGTATTCCAAGAGTTGGCTCCCCAAGGGAAGTTGTTTAAATCTCAGAAGCAATCGGGGGTCATTAAAGCTTTTTGATTAAGAGCACATAGTCATACTTGCATTTGAAGATCAATTTAACAACTGTGTGACAGATGGATTGGAATGGGAAGGGCTAAAGACAAGGAGAACAATTAGAAAGCTATATTATTTATAGGAAGAGATAAGGTCTTGAACTATATATAGGTGACTCTAAGCAGAGAAAAGAAAATTCATGTAATTTACATGGTACAGGTAGATGCAATGAGACATAACAGTTGATTGAATGTAAGGAGTAAGAGAAAGGAAATCATCAGGAGTGGCTCTGAAATTAGGACTGATTAATGTTGGCTCTCTAAATTAAAATAGGTAAATTAGGAAGAGGGCAGGCTTTTGGGGTAGGGGAAGGGATGGATAATAAATTCAGTTTACTTTGAGATATTTCTAGGACATCTAATTAGAGATGTCCAGAAATCAGTTGTTAATGTGAGACCAAAGTTCAGGGGAGAGATAATGGTTGGATGTAAGTTATGCATATAAAGATGATGTCTAAACCCATGGGAGCTGACAAAATCCCTGATTTACAGAGGGTTTAGAAAAAAAGAAAGATTCCAGATAGAATTCTGGAATATACCCAATTATAGGGGATGGCACAAGGATGATGATCCAGCAAATAAGACTGAAAAGGGGCAGCTAGAGCAATAAGAGGACAATCAGGACATTGTTTGGAAATTCAAGGAGGATAGGGTATGTTGTACTTGTTGTACAAATATGGTATAAAAGTCTACAATCATTGGCAGTGTTCCACATTCTATCCAGCCATGAGAATTAGTCTCTCAAGTGACTTCTAGAGTACTTTTATCAGCATCACTTATTAGCCCCACTGACCATATTTAAAATCAATCTCACCAATAGTAAATATCCATTGAGGAGAAACTAAACTATAAGTCAGTAAAGTTGTGATAGGATAAGTAACCTGTCATCAGTGAAAGAATTCCCATGACAAGTTAAGCTGGATGTGTTCAAAGAACAGTGCATAGTGGGATTCCCACATAACTATGATATGATGAAATGAATCTAGGATACTGCAGGGAAAGAATGCCCTTTAAGAATAGGGTTGTTCTTTTAGAATAAAAGAATGACCTTGAGTCTTAGGACAGAGTTGCAAATAGCAACAGGGGCCACAAATCAAAGAGCACTCTTCACGTATGCACAGCACAGAAAAGATTATTAATCACAACTCAGATATCTAAGATAGTAGAATTTACAGATGGAAGCTACATCTTCAAATAAAAAGGATAACCATATATTACACATGTTACACCCAATAAGCAAAAATTATCCATCATTCTGAGTCTTTTATTAACTAGAAAAATATTACTATACTCAATAATAAAGAATAAGTTGTTAAATATCCATTCTTTGATGTAGAAAAGATAATGATGTACACTGTAGTCAATAGTGAATGTTATTAGAAAGGTATCAATGATTTATAATTCATTTAAAAGCTTTTAAAATGTAAAAGTTCTACTTTTCATTAACATTAACTTGGATTATTTTCATGTGTGCTCTGTCAATGCAGGGTGGGAAATGTCAGCATGTTAGCTTCATTCTCATATAAAGTGAACCTGGAATAATATAACATCAGAAAAACGTGACATAATTAAACTCTAAATTCATAGAGGAATTCTGTCCCTTGGTTCTAAGGTGGTGACAAGTTAATATACAAACTCATTGACTGGCTAATGGACTTATACCATATTTTTTCACATGGGGTAGATTGAGCTGTGCTAGATCCAGAGGGAGAGACAAATACTACCCTCCCAGCTGGTGGCCATCTGCCTAAGTGACAACTGCCAGATGGAGGAAAAGGGATAAAATCAGGGATCAAACATTAAATAAAAGAAAATTTCTTGGAAAGCAACATTGACTTTGATTATGAATATGACATTCTAAATGTCTTGGAAGTTCTCATTTGAAATTTTTTGAAAACAAAACAGAGATAACATAAAATTCCTGTATGAATATATCTGGTGGGTTGGACATGAAATGCTCTGTGCTTGCTTCCTACAGAAAACAGGCTGTACTGATTTATAAATGTTCCGATTTTTCCATTCAAACTTCAAACTCTGACAGATCAAAGAATCAATAAATAAGGTTTACTTCTCCTGGGATAGAATCCTCTTTGATTCTACCCTAATCATAATGCCAGTTGTTATTGGTGTTAGTATTCCCCAAACTAGTTGTCCTGACCCTCTCACCTGTGAATTATCTAACCATGGGAGTTGAGCTCAGAACATAGGAAGGGATGAAAAATGACAGAAGTTGCCTCAACCCTTTCCACCAGTCTGACAAGTCAGGAAAAAAAAAAAGTCAGGGAAAAGATCAGAATAAATTTTTTAAAATCCAGATACTTGGCCACCTTTTTTCTCCTTTTCCTATACTTTGAAGGAAAGCATAAGAAAATCAAGTTATCAATTTCATCACATTTCATTTTTTAAAGGAGCTTCCCTGGGGACTTTATTATTCAGGACTACGTTCTCCCTCTGCAGAAAACATTTAGCTAAAGGTAGTGGGATGATGGTAAAGAACATACTGTTATTAACAAAGGGAAAATAGTAATTAACAAGAAGAAGATTAAGTAGTCTGGAATGTAAACAGATTTTATTTTCCCCCTAAAGAAATTTAAATTGTGGATGAAAGGAAATACAAAAAGGCATTGTTACTATCATACATCTCCCTAATCAAATCCAGTTCAAATGCATTAAATGAACATTCATTTAAAATGGCTTTACGGATGGAAGATAGAGTTAAAGGAATTAATTGATAACCAAGGATACTGAGATTTTCCTTTCATTAGTGGAGCATGGATTGCAGGGTATGCTGCCTCCCAAAATCCTAAATTGTCTTAGTCTTGAAAGCATCATCTCCATATTAAGACAGTGATCAAATCTTTATATCATTAAGTTCTTTAGCTCTTTATCAAAAGGTTTATTAATTTAATGCCAATTAAGATGAAGATTTTTGAAGAGAAGACACAAATTTTCTTTCTATAGAGATTGAAGCTATAATCATTTATTTTTTCATCTTGTATGGAGTTTGGGTCAGACCAAACACAAGCTGTATCCAAGCTGGCAATGCTGAGGTGAAAATATCCGATTAAGAAAGACAAATGTGATCCCTCTAATTTGACATTTTCTGAAGTGTTCAGTTTGGTTTCAACATAATTGCAAAAAGATGCTCTAAAATATTTTTTAATATATTTACATTTCCGTCCTCCAAGCCTTTTTGCTTATAATTTCCATTTGTGTATAACCATGTACTCTTTCTATGGTGTTTGTATAATGGAAGTACGCACAAAGAGAAACACAAATTATGCAAAACCAATACTATTTATGTTTAAATTTTTTTTAAAGAACTAAAACTTAACATTAGTTTTAGTTTTAAGTTCTACCATGAAAAAGAGAAAATAAGTTCCATTCAGTCAGCATGTTTAAGTGCCAGATTTACTTCTAAGAAAATAATGGATACCAGAAGACCTGGAAATCTCATACAATTCCTACTATGGAAATGTAGCTATCCATCTTTTATAACATGTAATGATTCTGGACTGGAACTATACACAGATGTCTATATATTACTACAAAGCTAGGAAATATGAAGAGCAGAAAAAGATAGGTAAGAGTAATTTTATAAATAGTGAGTTTACATACTTACTTTTATGTATTCCATATTGAGTAGTCATACGGCAGGTTGCATTGAACACACACAATACATATATATATATGTATGTATATGAGAATATATATGTATATATATTCTCAAACCAGGTGCATAGAAATTAAATTTTAGAACATTTTCTGGTAAGCAGAGAAAAACCAATTACATTATTCCCCAAGTAGTTTTTATTTGAGATGGCTAATAAAACAAACATCAACTATCCCTAACGATTTCAAAACCCGGAAAATATTGTGGAGTCAATTCACCATTACCTCCATGTGGATTATGCACATTCAATTTTAAGTCCTTGCCTGGCTTCCTCTAGTACACTCCTGGGCCACTTTTCCCTTTCTCCAATGGAAATATGTATGTGGATGCATATATACACATTATATATACACACATATGTGTTGTTATTTAGTTGTTTCTCAGTCATGTTGACTGTTTTTGATCCCATATAGAGTTTTTTGATAAAGATACTGGAGTTTTTTGTCATTTCCTTCCCAAATTCATTTTACAACTGATGAAATTGAGGCAAATGAAGTTAAGTGACTTGCTAGTAACACAACTACTAAGTGTCTAAGACTAGATTTAAACTCAAGAATATGAATCTTTGTGACTCCATGCCTTGCACTCTATCCACTGTGGCATTTAGCTGCCATACACATATGTGTATCAATGTGTATTATAATGTGTGTGCATATATATATATGTGTGTGTGTGTGTAATATTTTGGAGAGAGATATAATATCCATAAATAAATATGCAGATAGTGTATGTGGATATTTATGTGTATTCGTACTCTGATGGCTCAATATGGCATCAATCAACAAGCATTTATTATCATCCACTATGTACCAGACCCAATGCTACAGATATAAAGATAAAAATAAAAAGATTATTTTCTTTAGGGGCATAGAGTTTGCTAGACAAAATACACATGCGTATATAAAAATGCATGCAAAAAGAATATAAGGTAATTTTTGAAGCGATGCATAAGCATCTGAAGTTTAGAAAAATATCTCATAAGGAAAGTAATACTTGAGCAAAGGTCTGAAAAAAATTAGGGACTTTAAGAAGTAGAAATGAGAGAGAGAGCATTGTAGGTTTAGTAGACAGCCAAGTAAAGTTACAAAGAGTGGTATGTTGAATATGTTTAACAGCAACCTCTCCAGGGATTAGGTGGAGCATATATACAAAAACAACTTATATGTATATAGACAAACATATATTCCTGTGTATATGTATACATATATATGTATATATGTATATATACATCTGTGTGTATAACTATATTCCACAAAAGGTATTAATACAAAAAAATCCACAACTACTTACACTTTGTCTTGTAAATTTGTTTTTTTTTTATTTTAGCATGTAGAAATCCCTGATTTGTTCCTCAGTTGTACCATTTTTACGAGAATTGGCAACTCTATTATCACTGGCCTCATATTTCAATATAGTCTTTCTTGCATCACCATGGGTAATCTAGACTACTGCTGGTTTGCCAGTTTTCTCATTCCCTGTTGCATTTTCTTGATCATTACACTTTAGAGAAATGTTTCCTATTTATTTCAGAGTCTCTAAACAGTCAGAAATCTTGTCAAGTTTCTAGGGAATTTTCTTGAACTTTTCCTTTTTTTTTTTCCTACTGAGACTGCCACAGATCCCTGGTAGATGGAGTTAAGGCAACAGATTGAGCCCTGCTACCCAATTCTTGTGAGTTATTCAAAGGTATTCAAACACAGCCACATGCCATTAATAATGACCAGTCAATCAAAAAACATTTATTAAATGCTTACTATGTGGCAGGCACTCTGCTGGGGACACAAGGAAAAGTAAAAACAGTTGCTGCCCTCAAGCACCTCACATTCTAATAGGAGAGACATCATGTAATTAAGTAACTACATACCAGATTTTTCATGTGTATGTATATGAATATGTTTGTGTAAATGTATATATACATATATATATGTATATATACACATGTATTATATAGTGTGCATGTGTTCCTTTCATTAGTGGAGCTCTGACTGAAGAGTGAAGAACCTCTTTAAATCCTAGGAATGTGTCTCAATCTTGAAATCATCTCTAGGATAAGATAATCACCAAATGGGAGAGAGAAAGAGATAAGACAGAGACAGAGACAGAGACAGAGAGGTAGAGAGAGAATGAGTATCTAAAGGGACTGGAACAATAACAGAGCATTCTGAGATGTGCAAAAAGTTTAACTTACATTATGTCTTTTGACCAATTAATATAGAAATCTCTCTGCTCTGAGATTATAAGTAACTGATCATAATCTAAGCATCTTAGTATCTTCTAGTATCTTCTGAAATTATGATTCTCCCTTCTTCTATCTCACCCCACCCCCATGCCTCTGCACCACAAATTATATTCCATCAAAATTAAATGTAGGTATTTTTTAAATACTTGTCAAATAAAATGAAATGGAATCCTCAGAATGATCTTCAAGTTAAGACAAGAAAAGTAGAAACTGGGGATCTGGTTCACCTACTAAGTTATTCAAAGCCTCTGATAGATACAAAATTTAAAGTACTCTAATGCATTATCCACATTCCAGGTTTATAATGAGTCTGTTTGTTTTTTCCAATTATTACCTAATGTAATATATAAACTATAATGAAAAAGGCTTTTAAAATAGGAAAGCTAACTAATGATTTTAAGGTAACATTTATACAAAAAAAAAAAAAAAAAAAAAGCCAATCAGAAGGCTAAAGTTCCTTACCTCAAAAATAAAATGAAATAAAATCTGACATGTTCTGTGTAACACTGAAACACTCTTCCAAGGATGAAAATAATCATTTTCAAGTTATGACAAAGAGAGCCTCAGTTCCAAACAGAAAACTGTGATTCCCCCATGCTTCCTTTTCTACTTCTTTATTCTCAATAGTCACAAATGTCTTTATCTTTATGGTTAGGATTAAGCACTTGTCTTGTTTCCTTAGAAGAGATCCTTTACTAAGAATATCTGAGAGAAACTTCCAGAGTGAAATGAACCCTGCTTAAGTAGTGGTAGATTTTCATACTATTTAATTCAACTTAGTCAACAAACGTTTTTTAACTGTTCACTGTATGCAAGTTATTTGGCCAGATCATGGAAAAGAGAATGTAAATATTCCTTGCCTGTAAAGGGCTGAAACTCTTGAGTTAATGCACTGAGGTCAGACAACTGAGCACTTAAGACTAATTACCAATTGGACAATACTTTATAAGCATATGCTTAGAAAATGGTCCTTCCCACTATCCTTTGCTGGCTTGATAACTGGTGTATACAGAGAATTGTAGGAGAGACTGGGGGTGGAGTAAGACTAGCCAGAGTCACTTCTGGGTGGGAGACAAAGAGGAGAGGTGGTGGAAATTCTGCATTCATCCAATTCACTCTTACTTCTAAAGACCAAGAACTTTTTCTTATCCTGACTTTGGCTGATTCTAAGGTATCCAGGGTGCTAACTCAGTCTTCACACCTGTCGAACATAAAAAACAAAATAAGTAGAATTCTAAAACTATAAAATGCTTTTCAAGTATGTATATGTTATATATAATAGAAAGAGTACAGAACATGGAGTCAGAGGTTCTGTCATCAAATCCTGACTCTGCAAATACTACCTAAATGGCTCTGGGCAAATCACAAACTCCCCTTACCTCAGTTTCTTTATTTGTTAATAAACTGAAGGGGCATGAGAAAGGGAGTTAGGCAAGATAGCTTCTAATATCCTTGCTTATTAAAAAAAACAAAATAAAAAGACAAAAAAATGCAATCTTAACTGTGATCTCATTATATTTAAACTCCATGAGAAGTGTTCTTTATTCAGTTGAATCTGCAAGCAGTTATTGAGTATCTGAACACTTAAAATTCTGTGTGAGGAATTAGGGATAGAAAAGTAGATATGATAGGCCCTAGTTTCAAGGAGCATAATTAATATCCAAATTAGGAAGAAAAGATGTGTATAAATAGATTTAATTTGAAGAAGGATGTGATAAATGCCAATGCAAGGTCCAGACAATGTGAGAAATAGCTTTAAGCTAAGTGTCAAGAAGGACTTCAATGAGCAGAACTAAGAGAACATTGTATAAAGCAATAAGAGGATTATGTGATGATCAACTAAGATTGATTTGGCTCTTTTCAACAATCTGATGATTTAAGGCAACTCCAACAGACTTGTGATAGAAACATTTGCATCCAGAGAGAGAACTCAAGATTGAATATGGATCAAAGCATGGTATTTTTTACTTTTGTTATTATTGTTTGATTGCTTGTTGTTGTTTTTTTTCTTTTCTTTCTTGTGCTTTTTCCTCTTTTGATCTGATATTTCTTGCACAGCATGATGAATATGAAAATATGTGTAGGTAAAATGCACATATATTGGCTTGCTTGCTGTTGAGTAGAGGGGTAGGGGGGAAGGAGGGAGAAAATTTTAGAACACAAGGTTTTGGGAAAGTGGATGTTGAAAATTATCTCTAATCTAGTGTTTGACAAACCCAAAGAACCTTACTTCTGGGATAAGAATTCATTATTTGATAAAAACTGCTGGGATAATTGGAAATTAGTATGGCAGAAATTAGGCAAGGACCCATACTCAACACCGTATACCAAGATAAGATCAAAATGGGTCCATGACCTAGGCATAAAGAACGAGATTATAAATAAATTAGAGGAACATAGGATAGTTTATCTCTCAGACTTGTGGAGGAGAAAGAAATTTGTGACCAAAGATGAACTAGAGACCATTACTGATCACAAAATAGAAAATTTGATTACATCAAATTAAAAAGCCTTTGTACAAATAAAACGAATGCAAACAAGATTAGAAGGGAAGCAACAAACTGGAAAAACATCTTCACAGTTAAAGGTTCTGATAAAGGCCTCATTTCCAAAATATATAGAGAACTGACTCAAATTTATAAGAAATCAAGCCATTCTCCAATTGATAAATGGTCAAAGGATATGAACAGACAATTTTCAGAGGATGAAATTGAAACTATTACCACTCATATGAAAGAGTGTTCCAAATCATTATTGATCAGAGAAATGCAAATTAAGACAACTCTGAGATACCACTACACACCTGTCAGATTGGCTAAGATGACAGGAAAAAATAATGATGAATGTTGGAGGGGATGCGGGAAAACTGGGACACTAATGCATTGTTGGTGGAGTTGTGAACGAATCCAACCATTCTGGAGAGCAATCTGGAATTATGCCCAAAAAGTTATCAAATTGTGCATACCCTTTGATCCAGCAGTGTTTCTATTGGGCTTATATCCCAAAGAAATACTAAAGAAGGGAAAGGACCTGTATGTGCCAAAATGTTTGTAGCAGCCCTGTTTGTAGTGGCTAGAAACTGGAAAATGAATGGATGCCTATCAATTGGAGAATGGCTGGGTAAATTGTGGTATATGAATGTTATGGAATATTATTGTTCTGTAAGAAATGACCAGCAGGATGAATACAGAGAGGACTGGCGAGACTTACATGAACTGATGCTTAGTGAAACGAGCAGAACCAGGAGATCATTTTACACTTCTACAACGATATTGTATGAGGACATATTTTGATGGAAGTGGATTTCTTTGACAAAGAGACCTAACTGAGTTTCAATTGATAAATGACGGACAAAAGCAGCTACACCCAAAGAAAGAACACTGGGAAACGAATGTGAACTATCTGCATTGTTGTTTTTCTTCCCGGGTTATTTATACCTTCTGAATCCAATTCTCCCTATGCAACAAGAGAACTGTTCGGTTCTGCAAACATATATTGTATCTAGGATATACTGCAACATATCTAACATATATAGGACTGCTTGCCATCTAGAGGAGGGGGTGGAGGGAGGGAGGGGAAAAATCGGAACAGAAACGAGTGCAAGGGATAATGTTGTAAAAAAAAAAATTACCCTGGCATGGATTCTGTCAACATAAAGTAATTATTAAATAAAAATTAAAAAAAAAGAATTATTAAAGTATGTAACTTAAAAAAAAAGAAAATTATCTCTGCATGTATTTGGAAAAATAAAAAGCTATTTAAAAATCAAAAAAGACAAAAGAAGAAGGAAGAAGAGAAGAAGATAAAAAAGAAGAGAAGAAGAAGGGAGAAGAAGAAGAAGGAAGTAGGAGAAGGAGAACAAGAAAGAGAAAGAAGAAGAAAGAAAAGGAGAAAAAGAAGAAGGAGGAAGAGAACTTCAAGACAATAGCTTTTGATTTGGATCATGAAGGAATAAGGCATTTCATAAGATGGAACTCAGAAAAGTGTTCTTTTTTAAGACTAAGAGGCATCTTGGGCAAAGACACAGAGCTAAAAAGAATAACATAATATAGGAGGACAGAGTAGTACAGTGGGACTGAAAAATGTAATACCCAAAGGGAAGTAACATGAAATAAGGTTGGAAAGATAGTTCATACTTTATTTACTAGGCAGTGGGGAACCACTAAAGGTTTTAAAGTGGATATGTGACATGATTAGAACAGAGTTATTAAGAAGATTTCTTAGTAGAGAAGGGATGGAATGGAGGCAGGAAGACCAGCTCTTTTTTTGTAACTGTTAAAAACAACAAAATAGCATTTTCCACATGGCAAGTACCCAATATGCTTGTTATACGCCAATATGTTTGTTGAATGAATAATACAAGCAAATTACCATAGGATAAACTAGCAGAGCATCTCTGCTCTCTGTAAAACAAATAAGCCTATAAAATTATTCAAACAAAACCTTATCAAACCTGTTATAAGGAAGAAAGATGATCCTAGAGTTAGAAGGATCCTTTTAAATGTGATTTGAATAAAGTTACATTGTAGTTTACAGTCATTGAGCCTAGTCTTTTATTCTCTGCCATTATTCTCTGCTCTCCACAGACACAGAAAGGGAGGATAGCTCTTTTTTTGAGAATGAAGGAACACAACACAAAAGGACAAATGACAAACAACCTCTATGAGTAGGACATGCTCCATTGAGAACCAGGCAATGTATGTTCCTCCTTCCCTTCTTCCTTCCCTTCCTTCCTTCTTCCTTTCTTCCTTCCTTTTTTCCTTTCTCCTTTCCTTTGTTCCTTTTTTTCTTCCTTCCCTTTTTCTTTTCTTTTCTTTTCTTTTCTTTCTTTCTTTCTTTTCTTTTTTCTTTTCTTTCTTTCTTTCTTTCTTTCTTCCTTCCTTCCTTCCTTCCTTCCTTCCTTCCTCCCTCCCTCTCTTTCTTCCTTCCTTCCTTCCTTCCTCCCTTCCTTTCTTTCTTCCTTCCTTTTCCATATCTTGGGTTACAAGGACTAGAATTCTTTCTTAAAAACCACACCATAAATCCAAATCATTCTGGCTCTCATTAATTTGCCAAGAAAAGGTCCCAGACCAAAACCCCTTGGCCTCTGTTTTGGCCCTGATTGCCTAAGAATGAATGTAAACAATGTTGTTTTGGCCAGAAACCTTAACAGGCTCCCCCCTCCCAAATTAATTCCTTTTTCTTTTCTTTTCTTTTCTTTTCTTTTCTTTTCTTTTCTTTTCTTTTCTTTTCTTTTCTTTTCTTTTCTTGAATCAGCAAACAAACAAACAAATAGACCATTCTCTCTCTCTCTCTCTCTCTCTCTCCTCTCTCTCTCTCTCTCTCTCTCTCTCTCTCTCTCTCTCTCTTCTCTCTCTCTCTCTCTCTCTTTCTCTCTCTCTCTCTCTCCATTTCATCAATTGTATTTTTTTAAGGAATTGTTTTTTTTCCCCCAGGCTGTTGGCTTTATCTTGCATGTTTTTTCAGTTCTTTTCTCAATTTTTCTTCTACTTCTTTTATTGACTTTGAAAATCCTTTATGAGCTCTTCCTCTTTGGGCTTGAAACCAATTCATATCCTCCCTGAGGTTTCACATGTTGGCATTTTGTCCTCTTCTGAATTTGGTATTTTGGTCTTCCCTGTCACCATAATAGCTTTCCATGGTTAGGATTTTTTCCTTCCTTCCTTCCTTTCTTCCTTCTTTCATTTCTTTCTTTTTCCTATTTCATGATTTTCAAAGTTGAGCTCTGCTCCTAGGACACAGAGGCCACTATTCCAAGCTTCCTGCACATCTTTGAGCATGAGGGTCTCTTGTGTTTGGTGACTTGCTTATAGCACTGGAGGTAACCTGACCTAGTCCTGCCTATTTCCTGGGCTGGCAATTAGTTTTTTGTGCTTGGACTGGAGGCAGCCCCACTAGTCTTCTCTGCTGCTCTTTTACTGAGTTAATATCAGTTCCTGATCCACAGTGATTAAGACCCTCCCACTAGCTTTCCTGGATACCATTTAAGCTGGTCTGTACATCCCTTTCACCCCAGTAACCTTTCTTGAAGTTCTTCCAAACTGTCTTGAGCAGGAAAATTGTTTCATAGTCTCTGTCATTCCAGACTTATTCAGAGACTTGGTTTCATGTGATTTTCAAGGAGAAACTGGGAGAGCTCAAACAGCTTCCTGACTTTACCCCTGATTTCATCTTGGGACCACCCGTGAAGTCACCCCATTTCTTTATTATTTAGCCTTAAATGGGTGGTAGTCCCTGTCAAACTGAGATCTGTTAAAGACATTAATTTTAAAAGGCCAAGGTCTTCCATTGCATCCAGGACCTTCTTCAGTCATATTGATCTATATCTGGCCACTGGACTGAGATGGTTCCAGGGAAGAAAATGAAACTGGTGACCTTGCACATACCTTCTTCACTGAAATCCAATTCACTTACATGTCATGACATCACTTCCCTGATAATATGGTCATTTTCAAGAACAAAAGGAAGGATAAGTTACCTGTCCTCATTCACATGGTACCTCTTTTCACTGGTCAGAATTTATGCCCACTGAACATCAGAATAATTTTAGGAGAATTTTTTTTCTATTCCATTTGTTCTAACACTCATGAGACTGGTGTTTATTCAGGCCTCTGGCATATGATTTATCCCTTCAATCTGAGTCACCTTCTGAATTAACCCAAGAAAATACCTCCATTAGGAAATTTGTTTGAATTGTGGTTCCTTTATATAAATACTTCAATAGTCATCTCAAATCTAGAGAGAAATGAAATAGGATCAGAGACATTATAGGCTCATCATATTTAACTACAGCATTAAATAAGGAGAATTTTCACCTTAATAGGTATACCTATGAATAAGATACAGCATTTAAATTTGACCTAGTAAAAAGTAGAAAAGAAATTTGAATCATTAAAGCATTTTCAAAGGCATAGAAGAGAACAGAAGAAAGTTCAGAAGAAACATAGAAAAGAATTACAGTTTTGAAACTATTAAATTTGTTGTTGTTCAATCATTTAAGTTGTGCCTTGTAGTGTGCTTTCTAGAGCCCCCAAATTGGGATGCCAAAATATACTGTGCTTTCTAGAACCCCGACACCGGGGTGCCAAAATATATCATCAGGACTAGCTCTCTGGAGCATCTTGGGACCAGCCTGAGTCCTTGGTCTAAGTGGAAGAGTGAAGAAGGCAGGAGACCCAAAAGGATGGTCAAAAGATGGAGTCCATTTATTTCAACTCCTCTCAGACCCTAAATACCTTAGCATTATTACATCACTACAGTACGCTGAGCATATGCCAACTATAGAACTACATAATATCACTACAGCATACATGTATATGCAAATATAAGCACCCTGCTATTGATATGTAAATTCCTCTTTATTGTAAGTATCCCTTGCTTCAGGTAGAACACAGGTAGTCATGCCTTCCTTGACTCCTCAGGTGAGAGTCACCAAAGGGAGGTGGGGAGCCAAACCAGACACTGTCAACAGGTTCTCTCTGGGCTGAAGGGTCTTATACCTAACCCAGAGTTCCCCCCACCACCTGTGACCCTCTACAGTATCTGACTCCATGACGCATTCTTGGCAAAAACATTGCAGTATTTGCTATTTCCTTCTCTATCTCTTCTAACAGATGAGGAAACTGAGGCAGAACTAAATATTTGCCCAGGGTCATAAAACTGGTAAGTATCTGAGATTTGATTTTAATTCAGATCTTCCTGATTCCAAGGTTGGTGCTCTAACCATTACGCTACCTTGCTACCCAATAGAATTTACTATGTATAAAAACAGCAACAAATGTATATAATGAAGGTTTATGGTTTCATGTATAATTCTCTTTTTTCTGGCTTTTATATATGAAAGTGCTCTTGTTTGTTGGTGTTTGTCAAGTTCAGAATAATGAAAAATAAAAATTATTATTAAAAAAAAACATTGTCTTAGATATTAGAATGAAAATGTTCATTCTATTTCATTCATCGCACATGGAATACTGAATAGACTATCAGGCTTATATTTTTGTTCTAAACCTACCTCTTCTTCTGGCTTCACTATATCTGTCAAGAAAATCACAAATTTTCTAGGCACCCAGGTTCATAACCTATGAGTCAGCCTCAATTCTTCAGTCTCATTCAACCCACATATCCACTCAGTTGTCAAATCTGATCATTTCTCCCTTGACAGAAATTCTCACAGCCATCCTTTTTTCCCACTCACATTACAACCACAACCACAGTAGTTCAGGCCCTCATCTCCTCTTTTCTCCTAATTGGTTTCCCACAATCCAGCCTCCTCCCCTGATTCATCTGATACACAGCTGCTAAATTTATATTCCTAAGGCACATTTAAAGATATTATTCCCTCAGTTCAAGAAGCTGCAATGGCTCCCTATCACTTTTAGGATAAAATTCAAATTGCTACATGGAATTTAAAGAGACAATCTAACTTCTACTTATCTTTTCAGAAAGATTATATATTACTTGATCTTAAATACTTCATGTGTAGCCTAATTATTTTTTCTTTTAATATCATAATTCATCTTTTATCTCCAATCTTTGACAAAGCTGGCTACCATTCCGTGAACATTCTGCCTCTCCTCATCCTTGCCTCTTAGAACCCCCATTTCTCATCAAAACAACTAAATGCTGCACAGTTCAAGTTTTTACTAATTCCCACAATTGTTAGTGCCCCTACCCCATCACTTTTTATGTATTTGTAAAAAGCTTACATTTACTATCTGTGAACTAGGACCATTTATTGCCAACAATTGACTCATTTATTTAGCAAATCAAGATCTGGGTTCAAATTCTGTCAGTGGTACTTAGTATTAGCTATGTAGCCATGGGTTTGTAACAATATTTCTAAATCTATTTTCTTATCTTTAAAATAGATATAAAAATATCTACACTCCCTACCCAATGGGTTGTAACATTGAAATCTGATAGTGTATTAAAAGTGTTATATAAACTTTAAGTGATATTATAAATGTCAGCTATTATTATCATTAACTACTTTTATCCAGTTAAAATAATTTTATAATTTATTGTGTATGTTGTCTTTGAAACCTCTAGCAACAAATATAACAATCTGTAGATATTATAGGGTTTCACTTTATAATCTAAATTTTCTCCAAAGTTGTACATACAAACATCCATGCATGCATACATATATGTATAATACATAATGTATAATACCTATGCGTACTATATGTATAAGTAATTGTAGATATGTTACTAAACTCTTTTGTCTTACTTTCCTTCTGCAATATAGTTCATCTTCTTCCTAGATCAGAATATCTTGTAATTGGGGCAGCTAGATGGTGCTGTGGATACAGCACCAACCCTTGAGTCCAGAGGATCTGAATTCAAATATGATCTCATTCATTTGATACTTCCTAGCTGTGTGACCCTGAGTAAGTCACTTAACCCCAACTGCCTCACCAAAAAAAAAAAAAAAAATTTTTTTAAATTAAATGAAAAGAATCTTCTAACATCTATATCTATTTGCTATTATCTACCATCTAATAAAAAAAAAAATTAATGTCATGTAACTGATAAATAAAGTACCGTTACCTTCCCCTGCCACTATGCCCAAAACTTGTGACTGGTTTGCACAGTTTAGATGGTCTTGAATTATCTTTGTTTGCTGAGGCTTTTGATCAATTTAATTTTATTGGGAGATTGGAAGATTCAGATTTCACCTAATATCAAAGATGGGATTATCATAGCCGTGAATAGTTGCCATGATGCAATTATCTCAAGAATATCTTCATAATATAAATCTTCCATATGAAGGAACATGCTGCAACAACCTGCAGTGCCTGGAATTCAAAAATGTTAAAAATACAAAACATATATTCACATTGAAAAGTGTTTACATCACAAAGTCATGGAGTTTCCATGTTCATTGTTCCCAATCTCTGAGGCCCCAGTAAAAGAGAGAAGGCTTCTTATCAGCCTCACACATAGGCCAAGTTCAAGGGAGCATTATGGTCTGGCTATTACACTGGAGGTTACCAGAAACAGCTGTATTCCATATAAAATTTGCTGACCCTCATGAACTTTCTATCAACAAGGCTTTCTCATCCTCCCATTATTGCTATTCAACAATTAATCAACAGCTGTTGAAACATTATAAGCATGCTTATAATTTGCAAGAAAATTAATGATTCTCTATCTATTAAGATGCTAAGGGAGGCTTTGTTTTCTAACCCTGGTGTGGACTTACTGATTTATTCTTCAAATCAATTACCCTCCTGAACTCCCATACCTCCTGTCTGTTGGCTAAAAGCCTCCCACTTTCCTTCCTCTTTATTCCTGACTGATTTGGTGGCATATATGCAATCAGTATTAGGGAAAGCCTAAAAATTTGGCTCCCTGAATCACTGAAATACTTTGGTAGGATAAATATATATATTCATGCTAATTAAGATTGATAGCAAGGATTTTATTTACCTGATTTCTCTTAAAGTTTATTCTAATGTGGCTTTTTGGAAAGAGGAGTTCTATTTAAACATTCTTTTGAATTTCTGGAAACAAAGAATGTTGGATCTGGAAAAGACTCCAGAGATCAAGCTCAGTCCCTTAACCTTACTGTTAAAGAGTTCTAGATCAAGAGAGGCGATATTCAAAATCACTATTTTGTGTCAGAGTTGCAATAGAAATTGAGATATGTTAACATCTAGTTTTCAACCTTTTTGGTCTGAGGACCTTGTTAGACTGTTAAACATTATTAAGAATCTCTCCTCACACACCACAAAGAGCTTTTATTTGTATGATTTATAACTACAAGCATTTTTCATATTAAAAAATTAAAATCTTAGTACCATGAAAATTATTTTGACCTTGAGGACTTCCTAAAAGAGTTTGGAGACACCTCAAGTTCCCCAGACAACACTCTGAGAACCACTTATTTCATCATACAGATATTACCACTATGCCTTATTGTGAATAATAAATTTCTGAAGGGGAAAGACAGGAAAAATATGTAGTTAATCAAGAATAAAAAAAAAAGAAACTACTTTGATTCAAACCACATTTTAAATGTGACAATTGTCCTTTATTTTTTGAGCTTGGCATTCCGATATAAGTTACTATTTATTCAGTATCTAAAATTGTTGTTAAATGTATCTGGACAAATGCCTGGGAAAAATTAATTTCTGCTATGTTAGTACATTACCATTAAAACAATATCAGCCCAATCATGGAAAGTAAGAGATTAGAACAGGACATATACAAAAAGTTTGCTTTAGTCCAAAGAAATCTCCAGAATTCTGGACTAGTACAAATTCAATCTAGACCCTTAGTATCATGAACTTGAAAAAAATGGGCATACTGCATTAATTCAATTCTAGTAGAATTCCTATCCTATTTTTAAAATGTATTATTGACATTTTTTTATATTTTCATTACAGTCATTTTGACCAAGTGTGAGAAAATGTCTAGGACTGAGAAAGCCTAAAGCTACCTGGCCTTGGGAATGCCATGAAGAAGGCTGGCCAATAGCAGTAATTTTTCACTAATTTTGTTGGTCAGTAAGCTGTGGAACTCAATGATAGGAACTACTCCACCCCACTCTGCCACTGTACCTTTAAACCATAATATTAGCATATCAACCTAATCTTTGTTTCTCTTTTCCTATAATGTTACCTCCCTGATTCTGACTGCTGGATTTCCTTGGAACTTTAGCCTGCTGTTAAGTAGTGTAATAAATCTTTGCCCTTTAACTTCCAGACAAACTGAGTGTGTGCATTCTTTTGCCAAATCCACCACACTGACTAGGGGGACCCTAATCTTTTGGGGATGTCTTTTTTCTCAATAGTTTCATCCTTCCTACTGACTAAAGCCTTTCTTGTGACAAAAAAAGTAAAAACATTTGATAAGGTGACAAGAATATACAACATTCTGTCTTAATAAATAGTCTAACACTTTGTGACAAAAAGGAGGTTTCATTGTCTTTTCTCTGGATTTTTCTTTAAGTGTTCAACTAGAGATCAATTTCCTTTTACTAATCATTTCCTTTACATTGTTGTAGTCACTAAGTATATTTTCAAAAGTCTAATTTTATTTGACATCAGTTCATACACTTTTTTTCTGAATTTTTTATATTTTTCATTTCTTACTGCATAATTATATTCCATTATATTGAGAAATGATAACTTATTCAACCACTCCTTAGTGAATGGGTACCCAATTTGAATACTGAACCTTAATTTCTGTCACTTTAAGTTCTTAGAGGTATATACTCACTAGTGGAATCACTAGGTCCAAAAGTATGGATATCTCAGATATTTTTACTTGTATAATTCTAAATTCACTTTTAGAATAATTAAATCATTCCAGAGATATATCAACATTGTGCCTTTCTCCACTCATTCCCTCCAACAATAACTTTTATTTTGTATCACTAACAATTTTCATATTATGAGGAACGATTTTTAAAATTTCCAATTCTTTTATTAATTTGGAATCTGTTTTCATAGGCCATTTATAATTTGTAATTTTTTTCTTTTAAAACAATCAATATGATTTGATCATATGACTACTGGAAAATGAATGGTTATTTCTGTCCATGGGAATGATAGGAATGGTAATATATTATCTATATATTTTGGATATTGGATTTTTGTCAATGATATTTGATGAACAAATGAAAATACATTTGTAAGGAAAACCCATGTGAAAGAGTAGTGTCCAGGAGATGATATATTCATTTAGAAAGTCACAGGGATGGTACATGAGCCACAAGAAAGTGGCTTTTCATCTTTTCAATGATGATGATGATGATGATGATGATGACTATGATATATTACTATAGTAGCAGAACTGAAAGACTTGTAGTGAGAAGGAGGTAAGAATGCAAGTGAAAACTTAAAAATAGCTGGCAAAAGATGCCCAGAGAGTAAAATGAAGGGTGACTAGAGGCCAGATCTGGTTTAAAATAGGTGACTAAAGTAACTATCAATTTAGACAACAAGGCTCCAGAACAGGAGTTCTAGGTTTCAAAGATTTAAGCCCTTCACTACTTAATTTGTATTCCAGTCTTATGATATTAAGTAAGAAAGTTGTCTTCTAATTGAAGTTTATTTTATTTTATTTATATTAAATCTTTTAAATTTCATACAGTCAAGATAGTCTATTTTCCTTTTTATGAGCTTTTCTATTGCTTGTTCAGTAAAGCATTTTTCCCACAGCCAAAATTGTAAAATGTACCTGATCTTTCTCTATTTAATTTTTTTTAAATATTCAGATCATTTAGCCATTTTGAAATAATTTTGGTTTTTGGTATAAGTATAACCTATTTTCTGCCAGGTCTGGCCAACTATATTGTATTTGATCTTAAGAAGAGATGTACCAGTCATATATTTCCCATTTCCCATTGTGATTCTGCTTGATTTCAACTCTATGAACATCATCCATCATGACTCCATAAGAAACACTCAATGGTGGCACCTCTTTTTTTCAGCTCCGTTGTATGTACTTTGTCTCCCCTCCCCCTCCGCATTAAATTGTAATCTCCTTGAGGACAGGAACTACTCCTTTTCTTATTTGTATCCCTAATGCTTGGCATAGTGCCTGGCACATATTAGGTAGCAAATAAATATTGACTATAACTACATACCAGGAATCTGAGGGAACCCAAGTTCTAAACTGTTATTCCCACAAGGACCATAAACAAATCATAGAGTGAGCTCTTCCACAGTTCAGTCATTTATAGGAAATTTAAGAAATTAAGAAAAGAAATACACTTGCCTCATATGAGTTGAGAAGGTAAAGAGAGGTTAGAATCTGCGTCTGTGGAGGAAGCACCCATAATGATGGAATAATAGATTGATCAATGAATCAGAGTATAGAAAATACTTTATGACCATAAAGGGACGTATTAATGTGATCTGTTATGATACAGAAACTACAAAACAAGTGAACAGACAGTTTTCCATAAGGCAGGGCTTATGGAAGCGGCTGCTATTAAAACTGCATCCAAATCTGCTGCCTGGATAAACATTCCAATTAGAAGGGCCACTTTCCATGTTTGTGATTTTACTTAACATTTTTGCAAGAAAATAAAAGGAGCAATGTGGCAATGTAGATAGCATCAAAGAATACTGTTCTCTCTCATTTTTTTTTCACTCATATTGTATTAAATGCAGAAATAACCTCTACTCGAGGTCGTGGAACAAATTATTAGGGGCAAACAAGTCCTTTTTGGAAAGTATTTCTTTCTGATGTTTTTTCCCTCCTTGATTTTCTAATTCTCTATAGATTCTCATTCAATGCAAACCGTAGGAAATATATAGCTTTCAAGTCTGACCCAGGTCTCTCTTTGTTTTCCTTTGGAATTCAAAAACAACATTCAACAAATTTGACTTATAAAAGATTTTTATCTTACATGGAAAAGCAATACTATTTTTGTAAACTATCCGTGATATATTAGCAATAATGCTATTCTACTTCAAACAAATTAGAAACTAATGTTAGTGTTCTTAACAATGTTATACCAAATAATAACTCCCCACAGGCCAATTTGCATACAAAATCTAACATTTAAAGCCAAGTTACAATTAGCACTTTATTATGAAACTCTGTGATTGTAATTTACTGCAACATATTTATACTTGCTGCAAGGAATTTTAATTTATGAAAAATTACCCTGTTAAAGACACTGTCATAATGGACCAACTTGCATTAAATAACCAACCAAACCAAAGTTCAAGAGTCATTGTTTTCACTTTAGTAGGCAGGAAAAACAGGTCAATATATGTCCCTTTAGTGTTAAGTGTAGGAAAAGAAATGGGTCTAAAAGGGGAGCATTTATTCGGGTTACAGATCCAGGTCACGATAACAATAACAGCTGATGCAAAACAAAACTTTCCATATGTCTGAATTATGAAAATCACATCAGGAAGATTATGTCCAATAGGAAAAGTTATTGATTATAATGCAACTACTTTCCCAACCCCCAAATTTGGGAGTAATCTAAGGGGGATTCTTAATTATGTTAGACCTAGATGAAAAACAAGCAAAATATTGGTCTACTTCTTGGGGTAATTTGAGGACAGATATTGTCCCATTTTTGTCTTTGTATCAACTCATAGAACATTGTAAGCATTTTGAAAAAAAAAAAAAAAAACTGAGCCCTAGTATCAAAATAGAAAGTAGGACTATTCAACTCTCCTTTCCCCTTTTGTCTTCTTTATAAATGAACAAAATAATCATTTATTAAGCATCTAGAGTATGTAGGTATTGCTCTAATTTCTTCATAAATATTATCTCATTCAATCTTCATAACAGGCTTGAGAAGTAAGTGCTATTAATATCCCCATTTTACAATTCAAAACTGGAGCAAATAAATGTTAATTCTGCAAGCAGATATTAAATGGCTTGACCAACAATTAAAAGAATAAGTATCTGAGACTAGATTTGAACTCATATTCTTGATTCTAGACTTAGTAAAATTATGCAATGTAGGAAGTAGTTGCTCTAGGAATAAAACAACAGAATTCTCAGACACAGAACAGAACAGAGAACTCAGATAGGATTAAAATTCAAAGTTAAGGAAAAGATTCTAGGAGTCTTTAATGAGCTTGTCATCTTGTTGAGAAGAAATACATTTCAAGATAGGGAAAGAAGATGGTATTTGTAATTGCTGAACCACTGCCGGAGATCTTTCAAGGATTTTGAAAAGTAGAAGTGTGAAGCAGTAGAAAGAGTGTTTCATTTAGAGACAGACTAGCTGACTTCCAAGCTCACCATGTGACCTTGGACAAAACACTTTACCCACATTCACTCTCAATCACCTTATTTATAAAATGAGGGAGTCAAGATTCTTTTCTGCTCTAATTCTATAAACCTACAACCCTAAGAGAAAAATTCCTTAGGATTGAAAATGGGCAGATATTTGATTTTGATAAGGAGAAAGAATGGAGATTCTTTAAACTACGAGCCAGTAAGTTTGATGCTCATTTCTGGAAAAATCTAGGATGTATTATTAAAGTGATGGTCCAAGAATACTTAGAAAGAAAAGTGGTTATCACCATGAGTTAGCATGGATTCATGAAGAATAGATATCTTTATAGGGTTGCTAAATTGGTACACTAAGGAACTGATTTAAGCCTGTGACACCTAGATTTTTGTGTAGAATTGAAAAGGTTCTTTGATGACATTCTTAAGGATGAAATCTGAAGAAAAGATGCTCATAATGATATAGTTAAATGGAATGTGAAGAGATTTAATGAACACATTTAAAGAACACAAATTCATTGATTAATGAATTTGTAAACTTGAAGGGTCAAATGGATTGAATATTAGCACTGGAGTCAGTTAAGAATCATTTTTCTGAGTTCAAATCTAACCTCAGATACTTATCAGTTGCTTGTCTCAGTTCCTCATCAGTAAAATGAATTGGAAAAGGAAATGGCAAACGAATTTAGTATCTTTGCATGAAAACCCCAAATGAAATCATGGAGAATTGAACAAGACTAAAAACAATTAAATACAAACTTGGAGAGAAATGATATCTAGTTGAATGCCACAGGGATGTGATCTTCTTGGGTTCATAATTGTATAAATGTATTTATTTGAGTGAGTATATATAGCTATATTATTGGTATATCTGTGCATATATTAGATAAAATCTCATTTTTAACTTTTAAAGCTCTTCATCATCTGTACCCTTCTTATATCTTACTGCCCTCCACAAACTGAAGTTTTGAGTGACACTAGCTTCCTTGCTGTCCTCTACTATGCTATCATAGTATTTTCACTATCTGTTCACCATCTGTAAATTTCTCTCTACTTTTCTGCCTCCACAACTTCTACATGAAGCCTTTTCTAGTCTCCTTCATTTTCATGCCTTCTCTTTGAGATTGCCCTTACCATTCTATACCTGTCTTTTTGTTATCTTATTGTTCACAATCTGTCTCTCCCCAGTAGACTCTGAGTTCCTTGAGATTAGGGGCTCTTTTTTTTGCCTATCTTTGTAAGGCTTACTAGTAGGCACTTTATAAATATTAGTTGATTGACTACATTCTTTGTCTCCTGTTTTTCTTTCTATCTCTCCATACACACACACACACACACACACACACATCTAAGTATATATAGTGTATATATAATACACATATGTATATATGTATATGTACACATATGTGTGTATATAGAAAGAAAGAATATTCTAATATTTATTTTATCATATATTGCATACATATTACTAAGATGTACATTATATATGTGTATATTACATATGCATACATATAGGAGAAAGTAAAATTTTGTTTTGCCTGAAATATCCCAAATACCCCCAGATAATATGCATGCTAAGATGGTGTCAGAAGTGGAATGGGGAGTACAACCAACCAGATAACCTTTTGAAAAAAATCTTTAAGAGGAGAAGGCACTGAGACAGTAGAAATGTTCCTCGTAAACTTGTATTATAAGGGCATTTATTGATTTAGGATGTCCTTCAGAGTTCCCCTGGGAGAACATGAAGTTAATCCTAAGGGTGCTCAATTTTCTATCTTTGATTATTCCACTCAGTAATAGAAACTCTCCCTTATAAGGTAAAGGGAACAGTAGGGGCAAACTCATAATTAGCTCAAGACTGCCTAACAGTTGCAGAATGTGTAATTGCAAAGAGAGTTGCCAATAAGAGAGAGAGACAGAGCAATATTTAATATAATATATTTAATATAACATTTAACAATATATTCACATTATTTCTGCTCCTAACTCAAGTGACAGCAGGGACACTCACTAACTTTTTGCTGTCATAAACTTTTCCAAACACCTCAAGTTCACTTCTTCCATATTGCCCTTCCTCTCCTTCAACAAAGAAATTCTGATCTAATTCCTCCCAACTCTTGATACATTTTGTGGGCCATTCCTGATTCAGGCAGATCTGGTCATTCATATTCAGTACTTACTAAGTCACTTATTAAGAAATGGTGATTTACAGCTACACCCAACAAAAGAACTCTTGGAGATGACTATGAACCATTACATGGAATTCCCAATCCCTCTATTTTTGTCCACCTGCATTTTTTATTTTCTTCACAGGCTAATAGTACACTATTTCAAAGTCAATTCTTTTTGTACAGCAAAATAACTGTTGGGACATATATGCTTTAACATACTTAACATGAATTGGTCAACCTGCCATCGTGGGGAGAGGATGGGGGGAAGGAGGGGAAAAATTGGAACAATAAGTTTGGCAATTGTCAATGCTGTAAAATTACTCATGCATATAACTTGTAAATAAAAAGGTATAATTTAAAAAAAGAAAGAAAGAAATGGAGGTTTACTTGACAAATTATGGAAAAGACAGTCAACAAGAATACAGTACTGATTTAGCTGAACATAGTTTTCCTACTTCTGTGTTGTCCATGAAGAAGCAATATTAAGGCTTATAGGAATTATTGTCTCTTACCCTGGTATTAGTACTTAGACCATCAAAAAACTATGTCATGTGTTTAAGCCATAGCTTTCTAAATCAATTAGTTCTTGAGGATGATTTTCATAAGTTAAAAGCAATCTAGTCTTGGTGGAACAGAGCTTTCAAAAAATAAGCCAGACTATATTTCAAGACATTAGGGAAAAAATTATCCAAGCCTAAACATACCATCTGGATAACTTTCTCACTTTATTCCTGAATTCTGGATTTCCCCAAAAGCAGATGCTAATCTCAAGTTCTATCATGCCCTATCTTTGCTTACCACATCCTACCATTGCAGATCAAATAGGAAAATATTGATTAAAAATGTTTAGCACATTGTCTAGCATATAGTAGATATTTAATAAATATTTGTTCTCATTCCTTTCTATAGCTTCTGAACATCTATAGGTATACTTCTCATTAACAATCAGCCAGTAGATAAAATTAGCTCTTAACAAAAGTATTTGCAGTGTATAAGTACGTTTCATCTCCTCTCTCCAATAAAGCTGAGGTAAACTTTCTCATTAACATGTACAAAATTTTTAAGGAACAGTGGTTGCAAACTTATAATAATATAGTATTAGTAAGGCACTCATGTAAGAATTATATGTGAACAAGTCAATTTAAAATCCAAAACTTCAAAGATCAGAAGTTCTTTCTGATCATCAGAATCATCACAGAGCCTCTCAATGTATGGAATTTCTGCTTCCTGACTGCAATTCAGCCCTCAGTTGCCAAGACATAACTCTTTCTTGAGTCCATAACCAGCTCACTTTTTTGACGTCAGAGATCCTGCTTCTTAAAAAAAATTTTCCCTTCAAGTGACTGCCTCTCTATAATCATGTCTTCCTGGAGTTTGTGTCACTGTTCCCTGAACTGTGCTTTGAACTATCTTAAACTGACTCCCTAAATGCTCCCAGTAGGAGTATTTCCTTCCTGAAAAGTAACTGCTGCTTAAATGCAAGAGCAACAAAAAGAAATCTGTCCTTTTCTACAAAGATCTCTCCTATAGGAAACCCCTGTTCTGGTCCACCCAAAATGCCAAACACTCTCCAGAATTTAGCTATTTAAAGTCCACAAGGTCATGGCCCATTTTTGACTCAGTCAATCATTTTTTTCCTTCCAATTTATTCAGAGAGGTGTTTACACTTCAAAAGGGGATCACCAAGTGTTCCCTTTTTGTTAACACATCAACAACTCATTACCTATGTTATATAATCTTTGGTTTTGGTTACCACATCAACTATAGGGGGAGGGGAAACCAAATCTTCCCTTAACCCTTTAAAATTATATGACAATAGCATATTATAGCAGATAGAAATATTTTATGGGAATCAGAAAGACCTGAAATTTAACTTTAAAGTGACCCATGAAACTTTCTAAGACATAATACCCAAAGAAACTGCAAATTTTCAGTCATAATTTATAAGCCAAAATCTGTCAGACAACAATTATTTATTAATTGTCTGCTATATGGTAGTCTCTGTGATAGACTCAGTGTGTAGAAAAACAAAAGGGAATATAGTCCATGCCCATCAAGGAATCCACAATTTAGTGGTGGAAGACGTGCATTTGTGAGATTATGCAAAGGAGATACAAAATAATCTGCAGGATGAGGCACTGGAAGCTGGGAAAGGGGAAGAGTTATGAGGGCATCTTTCATGTGGACAGAATCATTTGAGCAGAGATTTGAAATAAAGGAAGAATTCCAGAAGATTTAAGGACAAAGGGCATTCCAGGAATGAGGGACAGAATACACAAAGGCATATATGTAATAATACCAATATGAATAATAGACCAATTCATGAAGTAGAATAGTACATCTGAAAAAGCAAAATAGTACCAAGCCATGAAGATCTTTCAATGACAAACAAAAGAAGTTAATTTTTGATCCTTTGAATAATAGATAACTACTGGAGTGGGGGAGGGGGGGAATAGGAGATGGAGATGTGACATAGTCAGACCTGCCAAAATCACTTCAGCAGTTTAGTGGGGAACACATCTGAGTAGAGTAAGATGTGAAGCAAGGAAACCAATTAAAAGGCTATTTTAGTAGTCCTGACAATATGAGATAAAGTACTGAAATAGAGTGGTAACCACATGAGTATAATGAAAAAGACAAGAGACCTGAAAGGCTATGGAGGTAGCTACAATATCTGACACCTGAATAGATATGTGGAGGGAGTGAAAATGAGAATTTGAAGATTAAAGGAAGCTTCCAAACCTGAGTTTTGAACCTGAGTGACTAGAATGATGTGGTACCCTCAACAGTTATAGAGAAATTTAGAAGTGAAGTAGATCTGGGGAAAAGATAGCTATTACTCTTTTGGATGTATTTACTGCTAGGTATTTCTGAGAAATATAGCTCAAAATATCTAAGAGGCCAAAGGTAAGGTAAAATTGAAGATAATAGAAAAAGAAGAGACGATGGGATAAAGTGGCAAGAAGGTCATGGACCATTTTGTAGATAAGATAGGAGGAATGTTATCAAGAGTGCATATAGAGAAGTTGGTTTTGTAAAAAAAATATATATATATATCCATAAAACAATGAATTAATTATTAAACATTAAATTTCAGATGAAATAAAGCAGCGATGATTTCATTGCATTGGATGACAGAATCAGGATCCAAAAATCTCATAAAGGGAGAATGATGAACCAAATGTGATAAAAATAAATTATAATAGGAATGGATACATAATATAATATTTGCATATTTAAAATAAATTACATAATTAAAGGAAGTAAAAAGAAGTGACTCGGCACATGTCACTGTAAAAAGATCTGTAAAAAGAAAGAATTCTGGTTGAATGCTGTAACCAATCCCTTCCAACTCTAGGATTATATAATTTTAAATCTGAGCAATCTTGAAAGAAAGGATACAGTCTCAAGATAACTTTCTTTTCAAAATATAAGCTATTATATAACAAAAAAGAATATGGTATAGTAGAAAGCTAGCTTAGAGGACAGAAAGATCTGGGTTAGTTTGAATGCTTCTTGATATGTGTTGGCTGTTTGAATCTTGGAAAAAGTACTTAAATGGGTTCCAAACCATAAAGTTTCAGAGAAGAGATTGACTGAATTGATAATAGTTTCCTGACCTGTGAGATCCCTAACACAATGAAATGACTTTTGGGTCTCTATAACAATTATTTGTTGTTGTTTGTCCTTCATTCTGGAAGAGGACCATGAAATCAGGATGGTGATGCTGTGACATGCAAGTAAATTGGATTCAAGTAAGGAAGGGCTGTGCAAGCTCACCTGCCTCACTTTCCCATCCAGAGCCATTTGGGTCCACTGGCCAGACAGAAATGTGAATGATTAGAATTCAATCATACAACTTTGTGAAGTTCATTTGTAAATCATGCCATTTTTCTCCAAATACTTTGCGGGGAAAAAAAAGCTAGCATAGTACCTTGGAAAGAATGCTAACGTTGGAATTAAAAGAGCTAGGTTCTGGTCTCAGCACTGTCATTATCTATACAACTTTAGGCAAATTATTTAATCTCTCTAAACCCTGGGATCCTTATCTTTAAAATAAAGAGATCAGAATCATCAAACAAGCAGTCTATGATACTGCAGAGTGCCATCTGAGTCTGATTAAGATGAAGATCCTATCAGATTTAATGTGATAAGATATTGGTAAATATGTATACATGTATATAGTGTGTGTATGTATATATATGTATATGAAAGTGTGTATATATATATACGTGCGTACATACACACACACACACACACACACACACATATAAAATACATGGTTTTCTAGGTCATTATATGGGGCACAAGGATCTTTATGAACATTTTAGTGTCCCAGATTTAAATCTATTTCAATCTAAACCAGTTTTAAATCTATTTTTCATTATTAAAATTTGAATACAAGTTGGATATGCATTTGATGTTTTACCAAGCTTGCCTTTACTCATTCTCCTGCAATTCCAGCTTTTAGCTCACCAAAGTGTTTTCTCCATCTTAAGTGGAAGATTGGTTCTTAGTGGCAATTGGCAAATTCCCCATTCATAGTTAAAGAGATGCAGATTTCTCAAATGTGCTCCACCACCGCTTTTTTGAAAGAAGAAAAAAAGGTACTTGTTGCTTTTATACATAAATCTGAATTTGTTAGTTAAAATAGTAATTATACTCTTCAAATTTAACTTTTCCTTAATTACTTTAACTGCCCTGTGTTGCCTCAATTCTAGAAATCAGAAAATAATTCAATTTGATGTTTTATTTGTCGTTTTGCCTTCATGTTGGTTACATGTAGAACACCATGGTAGGCCAAAGAGCAGGGTAATTTAAGATGCAACATTTAGTAGGATATGAACCATACTCTCATGGAGCTTAAAATCTAATAATAAACAAATGTGGTGCAGTGAAAAGAGCAATGGGTTTGGAACAATTCCTTAGGATTCTGTTTCTTCATTTGTAAATAAGAAAATCTAGAAACTCCTCTTTCTGCTATAAATCTACAACCCTAGAAAATTAAGCAAATTAGAATTGAGTGAGTTTATATTTACAAATTGGTTGATGTGATCAGATGCCAGAATAGCTTTGAGCAACTCAGTAGTCCATCTTCCCCCCAAAATACTAAAATTATGGGATAGAATGGCATATACATATATTATATGCATGTGCTCATGCATGAACCTATGAACATTCATGTGTATACAGGAGTACATGTGCATACACACACACATATAACACATCTCTTTTAAATAAAAATTCAAGCTTCTACACATACAACCCCAAACCACATTTAACAACAATCTCAGAGTCTTTAAGCATCTATTAACAATCAAAGTTCCATTCTTCTTTCTCCTCATTATAGTCTGTCATTGTGTGCATTAACAATCATATAGTCCCTCAATCTTTCTTATTCTTTCTCATTGTACATTTTCCCTCATTTAAAAATGTTTAAATCAAAATATATGAATAAAAGAGAAAGGAAAACGAAATATAGCTCAGGTAACAAATTCTATAAATGTCACTTGCTAAATTCTGCCCTGATATAGAAGTGCTCAGCATCAACATTTGAGAGAAGAATTGAGACATACTTAAGAGAAAATTTGCCTCAGTCCTTTTTTTATAATGAGCAGAACACTTCAAGTTAAGCCAAAAGTTACTAGAAACTTCAACTTCTTAACAAAGAAAGAGGGGAGCAGCTTTAGACTAGGATTCCTTTCCCCGTCCCCGTCAATGATACACTAATCATTGAACTGTATTTTGAACTAATGACTCTTTCTAAGCAAACAAAAATTGCAACTACTACCTATCTCTCTCTGCATAGCATTGTTACTAGAATAATGTTTTCAGAAAAATCCATGATGAGAGAATTATTTTTTTTTATTTTTAATAGTTTTTTATTTACAAGTTATATGCATGGGTAATTTTACAGCATTGACAATTGCTAAACCTTTTGTTCCAATTTTTCCCTTCCTTTCCCCTACCTCCTCCCCTAGGTGGCAGGATGACCTATATATGTTAAATATGTTAAAGTATAAATTAAATACAAAATAAGTATACATGTCCAAACCGTTATTTTGCTGTACAAAAAGAATTGGACTCTGAAATATTGTACAATTAGCCTGTGAAGCAAATCAAAAATACAGGTGGGCAAAAATACAGGGAATGGGAATTCAATGTAATGGTTCTTAGTCATCTCCCAGAGTTCTTTTGCTGGGTGTAGATGGTTCAATTCATTACTTCTCCATTGGAACTGATTTGGTTCATCTCATTGTTGAAGATGGCCAGATCCATCAGAATTGGATGGATGATCAGAATTGATCATCATATATTATTGGTGGTGAAGTATATAATGATCTCCTGGTCCTGCTCATTTCACTCAGCATCAGTGCGTGTAAGTCTCTCCAGGCCTTTCTGAAATCATCCTGTTGGTCGTTTCTTACTGAACAATAATATTCCATAACATTCATATACCACAATTTATTCAGCCATTTTCCAATTGATGGGCATCCACTCAGTTTCCTTTTTCTGGCCACTACAAAGAGACCTACCACAAACATTCTTGCACATACAGGCCCCTTTCCTTTCTTTAATATTTCTTTGGGATATAAGCCCAGTAGTAACACTACTGGATCAAAGGGTATGCACAGTTTGATAACTTTTTGAGCATAGTTCCAAATCACTCTCCAGAATGGCTGGATATATTCACAGTTCCACCAACAATGTATTAGTGTCCCTGTTTTCCCCACATCCCTTTCAACATTCCGCATTACAAGATGGGAGATTTAAAAGATTGTCTAACTATGAAATGCCAACATCTATGCATTATTGAAAAGTATGATAAATGAATAATTAACAAAATGTTTTAAAATTTATTTTATTTTTAATTTATAGAATAAAACAAGCATTTCCATAACATAGTACAATAAAAAAGATGAATGCACATAGAACTTCAAATCTACTATGCACAACTTGCTATTTCTTTCAACAAATACAACAAAATTATCATGCAAATTTATTTTTTCTCTTTTTTCCTTCCCTTCTCACCCTGAATGAAATCTAAAGAAAGAAAATTATCTTACCAGCTGTGATGACCGTGTATTTGAAGTCAGCCCAAGAATTCAGATAAGGGGAAAATAGCCGATCTTTATTCTTAGTGAAGGTGAAGAAGGATCGAAGGTGAAGGGGGATTGCAGGTGAAGGGGGATCGCAGGTGAAGGGGGATCGCAGGTGAAGAGGGGGTCACGATAGCATGTGTGCAGCTGCAACAAGACCCCAGCCAGCAGTCTCTCTTTCTGCTTCCCTTCCCTCCCCTCTGCCTCCACCCACCAAAATTGTCATTTCCTATATAACACATCAGGACTTGCACAAAGAGTGGGTGGGCAACATTCTTTCTCCAAGTATGTATATTAATAGAGTATGGTCCAATTACTATTTAGCCTCATGTGCTTGGGACCTCAGTGCATCAACTTGAGCCCATTACAAGCAGCTTAAAAAATTTCTTAGAATTTTTATTTAGAAAAAATTTAATTATTTTCAAGACATTCAAATTTAATATTTTTTCCTCCTTATTTGGCTGTTATTTTAAAGTCCTTAAACTTAGGATATTTGTAAATAACAACTATTAAGTATGAGATAGTTGTAGTGCCATAGGTATGTCTAAAATTAAATCAATCTCTTATGCCCAGCCTACGTGTGGTCCAATGCTAAGAGTACCATATTTAAACAAAGGATTGGGGTTTGGCTACCTTCCAAGGTATGATTGAGGGCAATTTGGTGATTCTTTCTGAGCCTCAGTTTCCTCATCAAAAAGATGATGGAATTGAAATGGATAATTTATGAGATTCCCTCCAGGTCTAAGTTCTCTTTAAATATCAGATCTGCCATTTATGGAACAGTTCAATTAACTTCTTACTTTACTCACTTCTAATGTAAGAGCATTAGACTAGAAAATCTCCAAAGACCATTCTAGTTATAATTCTATGGTGTTATGATCTAAAGATGTGGAATCAGAAGACTTCTGTGACCTGGGGCTAGTCAGTTCTTCAACTGTAAAATGAAGGATTGTTTTAAATGAAGTCCAAAATTCCTGCCAGCTCTAAATGTATAACCCTTCATGCTACCCAGTCATCTCAGCACTGTCTCAACATCATATCATTATCTCTTTAGAATTTTTTTCCTACATCTAAAGACAATAGAAGTATAGGGCAAGTGGATCCAAGTTTTTATGTCAGTATATATTTAAGCAAGATCAATGTGACTGTCATCTAAGTTTCGCTTGAAGACTTTCACCAAGAGGAAAAACATTAGGAAGTAAAAGCATCTACCTGTTGGAAGAGAATGTTTATTAGAAAATACCTACTAGGCCTATCAGAATATTATTTCAATTAGAAAGATCCTTTTATCTATGTAGTCTAACCTGTAATTAAAAAATAATCCCTCTTACACATATTTAATGAGTGTCGATCCAGTTTTCTTTGCTTGAAGACTTCCAGTGACATCATCCAGAGGAGGGTAAATAGTATATATCAAATTTCATGTCATGAATGGGTTGAAGGAACTAGTAAAATGTAGTCTTGAGAAGATAGGGATGGTAGGATTTTAGAGCAATACGATAAATGTCTTTAAATAGCTGAAGGTCCAGCATATGGAAGAGAGATATATGTTCTCTTGAGCCAGTGTCAGAGGACTAAACTAAGAATAATAGGTCAAATTTTAGGCAAAATTTTAAAAAGGAAAATATAGGCTTGGCAAGCTTCCTAACAAACCTTTTCAAAAAAATTTGATGGTTTAATATAAGAGAGATAGGGGGTTCTTTTATGTTCTTTGTTATAAGGGATGAATTGGTGGATAGAGAAGGTGACTAGGGAAGGATATTCCAAAATAAAGACAAAGTAAAAACAAGATAATTCATTAAGAATCTTTAAAATTAAAAACGGGGCAAGAAAATCAATTTTTAAAAATTTGTAATCATGTAATCATGGCAGATGATGAGGACTTGTTGCTGTAGGAATAGAAAATGACAAAAAGAAAAGATATAAGGAGAAATCAGAGATCTTAAGGGATAGGAAAAAGAAAAAAAAACTTAGAGGTCATCTATTTAAATCTTCCTCCTGAATCACAACTGTAATTGTCATATAAACTCTGCTTGAATATTTGAGTGATGAGTTCCCGGGATTGAAAAAGTCCATTTCACTGTCTTCCAGAATTCATTTTTCCTTATATTTAATCTATTCCTATTCCCTGAAACTTCTACCACTAGTATCCCTACTGGAATAATACAAAGAAACTCTCTCCTCTTGCTCTACAACAATTCTTTAAATGTTTGAAGATGGTTTTTGTATAGTATATGAGATATAACTGAAACATAACCAATTCCTTCTATTTTGCTCATGTGATATTTGCTCATGGAGGCTTCACTGCCTCCAATTTGGCTGACTTCTTCACAATGCTCTCATTTGTCTGTTCTAATGAAAGAAAAAAAAAATGATTACATATAAGTCATCTGTTTTAATCATTCATTTTGGAATGTTTCTGTGTATCCTTTTTGGAATATATATACATGCATATATATATATATCTTTTTTGAAAATTGGAACTGTGTAAGTCTTCTGCTTTTTATACCTTTTCTATCCTCCACGTTTTCTCATGATTATTGAAAATGTTTGCTTAATGAAATATTATTTTTTAAATGGAAACATACTCATGAAAACTAGCAAAATGTTCTTTTGCTATCTTCTCTCCAATTTTAGTGTCATTATCCTCAAATCATGTCTGATAGTATACTATGTACTAAGCACTTTACAAATATCATTTCCTTTGATCTTATAATAATGTTGGCAGTTAAGTGCTATTATCCCCACTTTGTAATTGAGAAAATGAAGGCAAACTGAAGAAAAATGATTTCTCAAAGAATTTTGGGTAAAGGTCACACAACTAGTTAAGTATTTGAGCAAAATTTGAACTTGGATCTTCCAGACTCCAGATACATTTTTCCAAGTCCAAACAACTATTTTGAAATTGCCTTTCCAATTTCCCTTCATCAAGAATTTAAATTTAAGGATGGAGTTGAGTAGTTCTGCTCCCAAGAGTTGTGTGAAAAAAAATTTTTTTAATTTATCTTCCTGTTCCAAACAAATAAGCTTTATCAACCAAGCTTGTCATCTTAAGCATTTTTTTTTTTAAGTTTCAGCTCATTCTGGGCTTCTTATTTTTTTTATTTTGGGGTATTCTTACGGATACATGTAATTTATACTCATCATTGTTAAGGCCCACCTTCTATCTTTAGCACAATTCTTTTAAACTACAAGCTCATTATTGGGCAGCTAGATGGCAGTGGATAGAGCACCAGTTCTGAAAACAGGAGTACCTGACTTCAAATCTGATCTCAAACACTTAACACTTCCTAGCTGTGTGACCCTGGGCAAGTCATTTAACCCTAAATGCCTCAGCAAAAAATATGTATATTTTGGTGAGGCATTTAGGGTTTATATATATATATATATATATATATATATATATATGTTATGGGACAGAACTCTGAACTTGAAACAAAGGATTCTTACAAGGTGTTAACTCAGTGGGATTGATAAAGACAATGGTAGTTCAGTACATGTACTTAGTATTTAATATAGTTCCGCAAGATTCACACCTATGATAAGAGAGCATATAAGCTCAGACAAACTCAGCCAGACAGAACTAGGGAAGACAGAGAAGTGGTGGTGGTCATCCTGCCTCCCCCACAAAAACCAAGACACATTCAGGAGGACTTCAAGAAAGCTGGTCTGGGGCCCCACGCAAGAAGATAATAAAGGATTTGGACTTTTACACCTGGCTGCACTTGTGATAATCCTGGAGACCCCAAAGAAAACCAAATCAAAGAGAACTATATATATATATATAAAAGCTCACTAGACAGCTCATTGGTAGTTTCTATAGATGCTTCTTCATTAGGTTTTTTTTTTTTTTTTGCAATTGTATATTTATAAAGGCTTTCCATTTCTTTCCAAATACATTCCATTTTAGAGTCTTTTTCTATGAGATCACATCAGTCTATTCTCTAAATGTTTTGAATATGTTTTCCCTAAAGGTACAATACATATTTGTTCTACAAATCCTTCTTTCACTTTTTTTTTCCCCAAGGTTCTCATCACAATTATTTGTTATTACATATTTGTCAGAATCAAATGCAAATTAACCATTCTTTGAATGCATGAGTTCAAGTCACCAGTCTCAGACAAACTGCTTCAAGGAACTGAAAAACATCAGTCAGTCATAAATGGCTGAAGGGCCATTGGCAAAGGATTTTTGAAAAATCAGGAAAAGATAACAAGATAGAAGATAGATAAATTATTTTCTAATTTTTTTAAGGGAAAAGAGATGCAATGTTTCATTCAAATCATAGGCTCATGAACTTGAATCAATTCTTTACCAAATTCTAGAAAGGATTTTTAAAGGGAGGCTTTAGCATTTAGAAAAGAAAAGTGTGTGATCACTAAAAGTCAATATGTAAAAGTCAGCATATAAGTTAATGTCAAACTAACTGAATTTCTTTTTTTGACAGGTTACTAGACTGGTAAATCAGGGTAAGTGAGAAAGGAAGCTCACAATTACATTGTGCCCTGTGAGGTAGGTGCTATAATTATCATCCTCTTTAGGTAAGAAAACTAAAACTTAGAAATTAATTGAATCTTTCAAAAGCTTGTGTCTAAGATAGGATTCAAAGCCAGTTTTTCCTGATTTCAGATTCAGTTTTATCTCTATCTATTATGCCATTGATTTCAGTAAAAGATTTCACAAAATTGTTTCAAACTATTTTTAAAAACAAAATGGAGATAAAGGATCACCTACAGCCAAGTAGACTAAGAACTGGTTGAATTAATGGGTTTATATGAACTTGAAGATAGATGTTTATTGAAGTGCTCTGGATATCTATCCTTAATCTTGTGTTTATTCAATGTATATTTAAAGCATTATAAATTTAAGAATGATCTACAAAAATAACATTTTCATAAGTCTAGACAATCAAGAAAACAGTAACTAAAGGCTTGATTTATAACCTGTCAATTTCCCAGATATAAATGCACATGCTGAAAAATTTAACAATTGGTTTGCTTGAACTAATTTGAGCTAGTTCCAGCAGACCCCTTGGTTAGATACAGGAAAACATGGTTTCCAATACTGTCTTATTAAATGGTGATAATAATTATTAAATAAATAATTAATTAAGATTTTTTATTCTTTTAAATTTTATAAAATTTTTAAATCTAAATTTCTCATCTTTTTGGTGTTTCTATTTTCTATTTTTAGTGGGATATATGGATAGCCAGATTTATCCATATATTCATTCCAAATTTAAGGTTCGCTCTCCATTCAAAATTTTTATCAATGTATAAACAGTATGCTTTTCATATCTTCAGATGATATAAAGTTGGAAAAACTAGCTATTACATTGAATGGTATGGTCATTATCTAAAAAGAGCTCAATAAATTTTAATAATGGACCATATATAATGATCTTATTCTAATGACCCAGTGGAAAGAACACTGGCTTAAGTAAGAAGACAGATTCAAATTCCACCTTGGCCCTTATTATCTGTGTAACTGTGGCCAAATCACTCAATATACCTTACCTGTATAATGAAGGAGCAATACAAACTAGCCTCTGAAGTCACTTCTAGATTATATCTTAATCTTAATCTTAGGATAAATGCTCAGTGCTATACAGGTGTATAAGTATTGGTTTAGGCTTATAGTAAGAAAATGAGAAACATTTCTAGTAGAAAACACATAAATGTTTTACTGGATTGAAAGGTTAATATTAGTCAACCATATAATTAGGCATCTTTAAAAAAAGCAAACCTCATTTTAAGCTGCATAAGAAAAAGAATGTTATCCATAATGAATGAGATTGTTCTCCTAATATAATGCCCTTCAGTCAGATTATATCTATAGCATTGTATAAAATAGGATTGGATACATGGATTTGGAGGGCATCTAAATAGAGATGATAATTGAACCTATGAAAAGTAATGAAATTATTAAATGAGAAAGAGAACTAAGAAAAAATAGACCTAAGAACAGTTGATGGAAATTCTAAATAGGTAGTTTAGGTTCCATGTAAGGAAAAACTTCCTAATAATCAACTTCTAAATGACCAGTTCCAAAGCACACCATTTCTACTCTATACTCCTTCATTACATTCTTCTTAATAGAAAATTAGATTCCAATTCTGATAGGTGAGATGTTGCCCAAATTCCTGCTTTCTAATTCCCTTTATATGCTGTCTTCTCCCAATAAATGGTATATTAACCAGATGCATAGATTGTTTTGTTTACTTATAATTGTACCTCAAGGTTTAACACATTTCCTAGTGTTACCATTACTATTGTAAGAGCTTAAGGAATGTATTATCAATTGATCTCTCTATAATGCAAAAATGAAATGACTTCTGTGAGATGGTGATTTTCTTTTCACTGAAAAGCCTCAGAAAATATCTGATGACCATTCTTTGGGGATTTTTGTGGAAATTATTTCTATTTAGGTACAACTGTCCTAAATTATCTCTGCAAGCCCTTAACTACAAGGTTCTTTAATTCTGAGTGAAGAATGACTATATTTTGATTATAAGCTATTGGAAAAAATAATTGTACTGCTAACATAAAGAGCAAAGCTTGAAGAAAAATAAAGTGATTCAAAGCCAAAGTTTTATGCATGCCGACTTTAGAGTTTCAATAAAATATTCCAGTGACAATTGGAGATCCAACACACACTTGGATATAAAAAACTAAAATTGGGGGGAAAGTTCAGAAACCAAAACTTGGGGGAGGAAACAGTGACATAGTTGTTGTTGTTCAGTCATTTCAATCATATCCATCTCTTTGTGTTGCCATTTAGGATATTTGGAATAGTTTGCCCATTTCCTTCTCTAGATCATTTTACAGACAAAGAACTGAGGCTGGTTAAATGATTTGCCTAGGGTCACATAGCTAACAAGTTTTTAAGACTGGATTTAAACTCAAAAAGATGAGTCTTCTAACCTGCCCCCATTGATAAAGAAGTGTTGACTAATCATAAAATTAAATAAGATATCGAAGAAAATTCATTTTTGACAAACTCTTTTATAACGCTCATCTTTTTTTTCCCTAATTTTATTATAAGTATCTAAAGGCATATTATTCAGCTTTGAATACCTTTCAGCTTCTAGTCCCTAATCCACCAAATAGTAGTCACTTACTAATTATTTGTTGGATGATTAAAATTAGAAGAGCAAAAAGCTTTGGAGTTTGCCCATATATCCCTGTGAAACAAAGAGGAAGTGGATCACAGAAGAAGGAAAATGCAAGGTTTTCTAAGTTAGAAAAGTGACAAGATAGTGCAGTATTCAAGAAACCAAGAGAGATACCATTTGAAGGAGTAGATTTTTAACTATACCTACTTCATATGTTTCTAGGGATCATTACATTTCTCTGCTACAAGTTGACACATAATTAATGAAGAAAAAAAAGTCAAGAAAAAACATAACATTCTTTTTTAAAATTATTATCATTCTTGTTTTTATGAGACAATTGGGATTAAGCGAGTAGTCCAGAGTCACACAACTAGAAGTGTTATGTATCTGAGGTCAAATTTGAACTCACGTCCTCCTTATTTGAGGGCCAGTGTTCTATCTAGTGGATTATCTAGTTGCCCTAGAACATTACATTTTTGAGCAGTATTTCTACTAGAGTCTAAAGAATGTATGTATGAAGACTGTATTATATACTAACTTTTGGTTTACAATTTGTCTTTACCCTTTAAACATCTTCAAGTTTTAAGTTGTCTCAATTATATTTATTTTCTCTGATTTACTGAATCTTCAAGTAAATAAAATATTACATGCTTTACTTCCTTTTCCACCTCATTGAGTATATAGATTATTTATGACAACTATAAGACCACTTATTTTCTCTTCAGCAAAAGGGCATTGGAAGATAGAGAAGGTAATTAACAAAGTAGTTCATTCTAATACAGTACTCAAAAAGAGTATCCAAAATAATGTTTAAATAATGTGATTGTTTTTCACTCTTGAATGAAATCATTTTAACCTGTAGTAATGTTTCAATTTGGAAAACAAATCTTACGGTACTATAAATGCTTTTGCAATCTTAATGGGATTTGTAAATCTCAAGCAACATTTGACAATTATAACAGCAAAATGTGACTGGTCTGTGAAATGGTGCTATTGGAGGTATGCATTAATTTTTTTTTCCCCTCCAAGCCTTGCAAATCATGGAGTTAAATAAAAATGACTTTTAAAATTATCTCTTCTACCTTCAAGTAATTTTGACAGTTCTCATTATGATCAAATTCTAGTTTTAGGAAGCTACTAAGGACAAAGGTAACCCCAAAAGCCAAATAGTCCAGGCCACTGCTCTGTCAAGAGCAGCAACAATCTTTATATAAAATATATTCCTGGGACTAAAAGTCAGTAAGCCATCATAATATCTATTTATTTTGAAAATGAGAAGGAATTCCATTTTTAGGGTGAACATGACATGTTAAAAATGTCAATAGTGCTCTGATACATAAATAGGAGCCTTTTGAGTACCAATCACATTTATAGACGTTTTCTTCCATTTGGGGGTGGGGGGCGGGCGGAAGGAGGAGAGAGAAAGCTAACACAACATCAATAAGATCTATTTTGTTTTTCAGTGTCAGAAAATATTTACTAAGTGTTATGTTAATAACAAAGCCTAATCCCTATTCTCAGGGAAATTACATTGTAAGCATCACTAGATTGAGTGACTTGTCATTTGGGTCATAAGTGGTAGAGCTAGAATTCTAACAGATTCTGTCTCTCAATTCAGTTCATCACTCATTACTATTTGTGTGTGTTATATATTGCATATGTGTATGTTTTATGTGTATGTTTATGTAATTTTTTATTTTATCAATTATTTCAATAACATTTTATTTTTCCTCCAATTGCATGATAAAACTTTTAATAATTTTTTTTTAAGTTTTGAGTTCCAAATTCTATCTCTCCCTCCCAATTGTTAGTATTTCTATAGTACCTACTATATACCTGGCATATAGTGTTTAGCACTTTAATTGTTCTATAAAAATAACTTTTAAATCTGAATTACAATGGAGGATACAACCTCACCCCTTTAAGACTTTTCTTGATAAAGTCAAGCCTGATTTTGTATAACTTGGAGTAAGTACTTCATCTAGAATAGTATAACTGTTAGAGATTCTATAGAGCAACTGGGTGACACTGGGTTCAAAGTCAGGTAGAAAAGTGAATAGGGTACTGCCTCTCAATTCCTTTTGCCTTTGCAAGTAAGTTAAAGGGGTTTAATGTTATTGGTAGAGGTGTGCAAATGTATGTGTATGATCACAAGCACATCCAGCATCTGTAACAAGCTTATTTTTCTCATCTATGATTGATCTCTTCCTTTGGTTATTTCATAATACATTACACATTTCTGCCAACTAAGTCATTCTTCCAGCAACAGATGGTGTGTCATGAAGAGAGACTTATGATGGCTAGTATAAATAACAAAGGTGTTAGCAGGAATTAAAGGGAGACATTTCCTGTTTATATAGATTTCTCTTCAGTGATCATAGGAGAAGGAAGGGGGGAAACAGCTATAAATAAATGACACATAAGCAAAATGTTTCAGTTTTGTCTTAAAGCTTGAGTAAGGATGAAAAGGTATATTGAAATTAAGAATTGCTTTGTTGACTCCATATGTATGTGACATGATTTATGAAGAGACACTAAATTCTGAGATATTTATTTTTGGTCTTGACTTGTGATTTCATCAGCTCCAGTGCAGATTAGCAATTGACTTCTAAGTAAGAATTTAGGTAATTTTCTGATGGTTACAGAACTATTATGGATGAATCAGGACCTGAATCTAATCTTTCCTTCCATACAAAACTAGTCTTCTATCCATGGTGCTGTGTTATTTTCATACATTGATTTTGTACTTTATAGCAAGAGTTTTACTAACTTCAAATCATAATAATAATTTTGATAAATGTGGTTTTTTTTTTTAGTCAATTCAGATTAATTGACTTGCCTACGGTCAGACAGCTAAATACATGAGGCTGAATTAGAACTCAAGTACTCCTGACTGTTAACTATGTCAATGTGATTGCTTTCCTTTATAATGCTATTATTCAATTTTAAGTGAAATGGTTATTCTGTCTATTGTAAATGTCCAAATTAACTATAAAGGACAAATGAAGAAAAATATTATCTGCATCCAGAGAAAGAACTGATTAAAAAAAAGTATGTATAGAATAATTTTACATATGTGTGTGTGTAAAGGTAGCCATGGAGAGGCAGAGGAAATAGAATAAAAGAAATTTATATAAGTTTACTGTATGTTTGAAAGGAATAGCATGTTGTGTATAGCAGATTGGCAGTTTTGTGAGCAGTCATCTTTTGTATTGAATTATTATAGAAATGCTTATTTTACTTCAGACATTAAAAATAAAATAAATTTTCAAAAATTCCTATATATTTTGTTTTATACACTTAAAAAGATTATTCTGAGAAGGGCTTCATCAGGGCCCCAGAATGTTCTGTGCATGTGTATTAAATGAAAGATACATGTTTTAAAAAGGATTGCTATTCTCAATTAATCTTGGCTTAGATACTTAGAAGAACATTAATAAGAAAATCTCTTACCACCATCATTGATAAGCTGTCTGCTACTTACTATGCAATGCAAGTACAAATCTGCTCCTAGGTACCTAGTGATATCAAGTACCCACTACGGAGTACAACATGGTAGTCTCATGATTATTCCACAGCTGTTTGTTCTCATGCCTTTCCTAAAGTTGCCTTCTTAACATCTCTTAAGATGCAAGCTGCACTGACCATAAGTATAGAAGTCATCTATTTTAGGGAAATCATTCTATTCGGGTGGGAATAAGTCTAGTGGGTAAGAAAATTGGAAAATACAGGGGGGAAAGGGAAAAACAGGAAAATATAGGGGGAAAAAAAAGAGAAGTAGGAAATCATATCACTGCCATTTTTAAACTTTGTTTACCTTAGGCAAATTGATTGGAATAGATTATTACTAAGGCTCCTTGAATTCTAAATATGTGCTCCTAAGATTTGTGCCTGGGAGGAAATGTATTACATCTTCTAAAACTTGAAACAGAGAATTAAGCTTCATAGCTCTTGTTAGAGAATGCAAGTTACTAAAGGCTCCAGAGGCTTGAAGAATTCTTGTTCTAATTATTAAAAATATTCATTAAAGTTAACACATATGTCTCATCTACTAGAGACACATCTCTTTAGAGACTCACCTAATTAGCAGAAAGAGAGAAACTGTTGATGGGTACTAGTGCTGTTCCATTTGGTTTCAGAAAAAGCCTGGCAAAACTCAAATGTTGCTATAGTCAGTAAAACTTTTGAGTAAGCAATGGACTTAATCAAAACTCTGGGGGGTCAAGGAGAAAAGGTCAAATGCCCGAAATAAACCTTGTTGAAATACGGGTGATGAAAGACTTCAGTCTTTCTAATTTTTTAAACAATTACATCATGCATATATTTGTTTGAGAATTAGTCTTCTGGGATATAAACCTGAAATGACATCTTACCCTGCATTACCCCAGAGGGATTGGCAAAGTCAGTACACAAGCCCTAGAACAATACAGTAATTTACACATTTTTTGACAGTATGTTAATTAAGTTAACATTCATAAATATGTCTACAACATTTGATGTTTATTTTCTTTCTTTTCTTTTCCTTCTTTTCTGTAAAAAAATGTGATAGTGACTTTCCATCAACCATTTACATTAAGCAAAAAAGTAAAATACGAATTTTTAAAAATACAAAATTGAATAACAAGATGTCTTAGTAACAATTACAGCTAGCTTTTATTTAAGTTTTGTTTATAGGTCAATTGGAAAAAATAAACTTACTAATAGATAAGGGGACATTCTTTTTAAAAAATATTTTAAATTGTCACACATTTATCAAATAAGAATTGGATCATACTTTGCAAGAATTACTTTATTAGTACTTAAAATGCCTGTGGGAAGCCTATCAGTAACATTTTCCCTAGGGGAAAATTGCCTTGAGATTAAGAGGAAGTTGTTACCATTCTTATTTTTAAATTATTATTTCACTCAACTATATGAGAAAGTCATGTCACTTGACATGCTATTAGAATAATAGTACATGTCATGAGTGATAATGTAGCTGTTTAGATATGAGCCATTATTCAAACATAAATCCTACTGATGGTGGTGGGAAATATGAGATAAGAAATATCAACAGCAACATATTTGAGTACCAAAGAAATACAAATGCAGAGATCATAATACTTTGGAAAGGAATTGTCTGTCATCTTGTCTATCTCCTTGCTTTTATAAATATAGGAAAGCAACGCGTATTTGCAAAGTGAAAAGCACATCACATTTTATCTCATTAGAGTTTCACAACAATTCTGCAAGTATGAAATACATGTATTATTGTTCCCATTTTAGAGATAAGGAAATGGAGGCTGAGAGGTTATAATCTTACAGTTAATAATTATCAGATTTGGATTTGAATGCTACAGCTTCCTGACTAAAAACCTAGTATTCTCCAGCAATATACTGCTTTTTGTTTGTTTGTTTGTTTTTGCTTTTTTTGTTGTTGGTTTTAAAAAATTCTTATATATTTATTCATGCATAAATGCATGCATGTATGCATCAGTAGTAGTCCCTAAACAATAGATTTAGACCTACTAGTAAAACTTGATTATTTTCCTAGAGCATTTCTAAGGATTTCCTGTATACTCCTCTTTCCATAAACTCTGTTCTCCTTATTTTTGCCAGGATCCTTAGTGAGGAGAGAAGTAAATGCAAGAACATTAGGCACTTATCTTCTTCCTCCATCCTGCTTCAGAATTTCACCTTCAGGACAGTTGCTGTCTGTGTTCATAAATCTTCAAGAAGACATACAAAGTAAGCCTTTTTCACACAAAAAATGTTGGGAATTACTGAGGTCAATTATGTCCTATACTTAGCACATACAAAGAGTCCACTACTTTTCACACTGCAGAGTTATTTTAAGAAACAGTATCCTGTGGTATGACAGGACTTTGTTTTCCATTGAAATAGTAATATCACTTTAGATTTTTATTCCAGATCAAAGATGCAGCAATAGGCACTAGTTAGTTAATTGATCAATTGATTGGATCTGTAGGAAAAAATATGTATAAAAGCAAAGATGAGGAGCATGATGAGACCTGTAATTTGCTTAGTAGAGAGAAATCCCAACAAGGAAACTCTTTCTGCCAATGAAGATCAACAAACTGGCTCTGAAACTACTAATCTTAGAGAGTTGCCTGGGGCTACTGAGAAGTTAAATAATTGACCCAAGGTCATCAAAAAGTCAGTAAGTGTCAGAAACAATTTAGCAGGACTTTTATATACAATATGTAATTAGATAAATAGATAGATGGTTAGATAGATATTGATCCATAGAGATAGAGCTACAAGATAACTACTGATCAATAGAAAAAGAATAGATGATAGATATTGATCAATAGAAATAGGTAGATAGATAAATAGACAAACAGATAGATACATAGATTCTATAAATGGAACCAGAAAGTTACAGGGATAGTGAGTAGGGAAATAATCTATATACACTCTTCAGAAATATTGAGAGCTGATTTAATTGAAAAATTACTCATAAATTAAAATTATAAATCCAACTTCTGATCAAGAGTATAATAATGACACATATACATACTGCCTTTAAGAAACCACCCAAAACATAAGGATCCCTTTTTAATAAGGAACCTTAAGCTTAGAGAAATGCAATAACTTACCCAAACTCATCTAGCTAATAAATGTCAGAACTCATATTTGGACCCCTCTTCTCTTAATGATAAGGTCACTGCACCTTCCACTACACTGCATGATGAGAAATGTATTGTACCTTCTAACAGTGCTATAATAAGTGATCTGGAAAATGGCCACAACCTTATTAAGATAGTATTTTGTTAATATAATGGTTGACTGAAGGTCAATTAGATCTATTTAAGTATACTTACATTTCTGGCCTAAGTGACTTTTCTGACTATTTAACTAACATCTTTTAAAAAAATAAATAATCACATTTTAAAAATCACTCTATACTCTTTTTTTCCTCCTCTCTTTTCTCCCTCCCCTTTCTTCCCTCTCTCCTAGCAACCACAAATGAATCATGCAATGCTCCGGTGAGCTGTAGGCATTCTACAATTAACTGTGGGCAACTCATGATAATGTATTTGGTATTTTTATACCGCCACTGACACAGTTTCTCATTCCCTTTCAACTATTTGGAGAATTCTGATCTTATTGTTAAAGGAAGAAAAGCTTTACCAATTTCTAGGTAATTAGCCTCTAAGATATTTCCCTATAGCGATAGATTGGGTTATGTAGAAAAAGAAATTACCATGTATATTACCCAGATTACATTTAAAATTACATTACATGTTAAAATTATATCTTAGTAGAATAGTTAAAAGGAGAGGTAATCTTTGCTTTTTAACATTACAGAAAGCCTTTTTAGGTTCCTAGAAAGTTTTGTGGATTTAATTTGGGCTACTAACCTCAATTTGGATAGTAGACCGGGGAATCTTTCTTTAATTATTTACTAGCAATGTGACATTAGGAAAATCACTCAACATAGCTGGTCATAGTTTCTTCATCATAAAATAAGAGTGACTTGAACTTTATGACTTAATAAATCCTTTTCAGCTCTTAATCTATGAGCCTATGAAAACCCTGCGTCCATATGACAGGAAATAAAGGCCAAAAAAAAGTAGTTATTATGGATGTATTGCCTAGTTTCTCTAAATTAATTCTTACTGGGGAAATGGCTTTCTTATTTTTGTGGAAGGTCTACTCATAGCTGACTTGTTGGTAAACAGTTTACTTATGTGCATCTTCTAGAATCTTACTAACTCAATAGGAGGTATATTATGTTTGGCTTCTTGAGAGGAAAGACCCTGCTAGGGATATTTAAAAAAAAAAAAAAAAAAAAAAAAAAAAAAAAGCAAAACACAGTCCCTGGCTTCAAGGAGTTCACATTCTAATTGGGACATAATGTTCAAACAATTATATACATAATATGTGCAGTGTACCTGAGATGTAATCACTAGCACTGATGATAATGTGAGAAAGAACTCTTGCAGAAGAAAGAATCACTGGGGGAAGGAGAGTAGATTCTGAGTATAGAAAAAGGCCAGAAAAACAATGAAAACTTTGGTACAGAGAAGTGAAGGTGAGAAAAAAAAAATAAAAAAGCTAAATTAGAGAACACTGAGAGAAATATAAAGTGTAAGACTGGACAGACAAAAAGAGATCAGGCTGTAAAGGTATTTTAAGAGTAAAACAGGGCATTTTATGTTTGATGCTGAAAGTAATTAGAAGCCATTGTGAATTGAAGAGGAGGGTGACATGCACAGTCTAACACTTTTTTAAAAATCCCTTTGTTAGCTTAGTGGAGGATAGACTAAAGTGGACAGAGATTTGAGGCAGGGAAATCAAACAAAAAAATTGTTACAATTGTCCTGGTATGAGATGAAGTTCTGCACAGGATGGCAGTTATGAACAGAGAAAGGTTATATACCAGAGAGATGCTGGGAAGATAGAAATGACAAATAAATAGAATGAGTGTGAGACAAGGATCTGGGATAACACTGAGGGTGTTAAGCCTGAGTAACTAAGAGAATGGTGTTACCCTCAAAATAAAAGGAGAATTTGGAAGAGAGGAGTGTTTGAGGGCAAAGATAATAAGTACTTTTGGACATGTCAAATCTATGATGTCCATGGTAAAATCTGTAGAGAAAGATGTTACTTTAAGTAGGAAAGAAGGAGTTTAGAAAAAGGGCGTATGCGGGCAAAAATAATTCTTCTTTTGTGGATAAATGGAGTTTGAGGTATCCACAATACAGCCTATAAAAGATATCTTATAGGAAGTTAGGGATATAAGATTGGAGGTCATGAGAAAAATCAGGGCTGGATAAATAGATCTGAGTATCATCTACATAGAAATGGTAATTGAACTACTGGGAGCAGATGAGATTACGAGGTAAGAATGTATAGAGGGAAAGGATAATACTAACAACAACAACTAACGTCACATAATACTTTGTACTTTACAAAGATTTCAAATGAAGGAAGAATCCAGCTATATGTCTGTCAATCAGGGAAAATTACAATCTTTGCAGATTAAAAGTTACAGGTATCCAAGAGTCAAGTGAGAAAAAAAGAGAGTGGATTTAAGTAGGCTGAAGCCTTTTATTAAGGAAATATTATGTGTTACATATATATACACCACACACACACACACATACACACACACACACACTCACTCACTCACTCACCAAATTGTTCCCTGAAAAGATAATGGATCATAATTTAATTCATAAACTGATAAACTCATCTGTTTATGAGAGAAAGAGAGAAGGAAAGGAAAGGAAAGGAAAGGAAAGGAAAGGAAAGGAAAGGAAAGGAAAGGAAAAGGAAAGGAAAGGAAAGGAAAGGAAAGGAAAGGAAAAGGAAGGAAAGGAAAGGAAAAGGAAAGGAAAGGAAAAGGAAAGGAAAGGAAAGGAAAGGAAAGGAAAGGAAAGGAAAGGAAAGGAAAGGAAAGGAAAGGAAAGGAAAGGAAAAGGAAAGGAAAGGAAAGGAAAGGAAAGGAAAAGGAAAGGAAAGGAAAGGAAAGGAAAGGAAAGGAAAGGAAAGGAAAGGAAAGGAAAGGAAAGGAAAGGAAAGGAAAGGAAAGGAAAGGAAAGGAAAGGAAAGGAAAGGAAAGGAAAGGAAAGGAAAGAAAGGAAAGGAAAAGGAAAGGAAAGGAAAGGAAAGGAAAGGAAAGAAAGGAAAGGAAAGGAAAGGAAAGGAAAGGAAAGGAAAGGAAAGGAAAGGAAAGGAAAGGAAAGGAAAAGGAAAGGAAAGGAAAGGAAAGGAAAGGAAAGGAAAGGAAAGGAAAGGAAAGGAAAGGAAAGGAAAGGAAAGGAAAGGAAAGGAAAGGAAAGGAAAGGAAAGGAAAGGAAAGGAAAGGAAAGGAAAGGAAAAGGAAAGGAAAGGAAAGGAAAGGAAAGGAAAGGAAAGGAAAGGAAAGGAAAAGGAAAGGAAAGGAAAGGAAAGGAAAGGAAAGGAAAGGAAAGGAAAGGAAAGGAAAGGAAAGGAAAGGAAAGGAAAGGAAAGAAAGGAAAGGAAAGGAAAGGAAAGGAAAGGAAAGGAAAAGGAAAGGAAAGGAAAGGAAAGGAGTCCATAGTTGAGACTATTGAGCCTCTCAATAATAACACTAAAATGTTAGAACTGGAATGAAACTTAAGAATCTATTAGGTTCAAATCAGTTCCAATAGAGCAGTAACTAACTGAACCAGCTACACCCAGTGAAAGAATTCTGGGAGATGACTATGAACCACTACAATTCTTTTTGTGCAGCAAAATAACTGTTTGGACATGTATATGTATATTGTATTTAACTGGTCAACCTGCCATCTGGGGGAAGGGGTGGGGGGAAGGAGGGGAAAAGTTGTAACAAAAGGTTTTGCAATTGTCAATGCTGAAAAATTACTCATGCATATATCTTGTAAATAAAAAGCTATATTTAAAAAAAGAGAATCTATTAGGTTCAAACTTGCCATTTTATAGATAAGACTCAGAAGATACTTCACTTGCATTAATTCACATGAATAATAAAGTATAGGATAACTAGGTAGTTCTTCTGATTCTAAATTCTTTCCACACCACCTCCTGAGGAAGTCAAGCACTCTCAAACTGTCCTAGTGATCAATGCAGCTAGGTTTCAGTTTCAAACAGCTAGAAGAGTGACAGAAAAATAAAAACATTCAGAATTTTCATTGCATGATACAGATTTAGGCACTCTGAAGTGTTTTGTTAGTTCAGCAAGAACTAACATTCTCAATCAACTCCTACTAAAAAGTGAATTATATTGGCAAACTTATTTTACATTCTTTGTGAATGTTCTTTACTAGTAGTATGCTGATAATGTTTAATAATCAGCTCTTGGAGGAAGGGGTGAGTAGGGAGGGGGATATGCACATAAAATACTTTTAAGTTTTATCTACATCATTAACATTTTCTCCACTACTTTTTAAAATCTAGAGAATCAGCAAAACAATAAATTATTTATAGTTTGTAGTCATTACAGAGGTATAAATGTTCACCCTGAAAATGAGTAATCATGACCTAGTAGTTTTATAATCATTGGTTGATCAAAAAATAATGTGGTGAGGGGAGGGATACAGTGCTTTGTTCAATGTCACTAGTGCATCATAGAATCAGACTCTTAACATCTCCGATATAAACAGGCCTTTAGAAGTCATCATGGTCCAACTCTACCTAAATCATCTGTAATCTCTGACTCTAAAATACACACCCTACAATGACAATCTCCCAATTCTCCTTTCAGACTATTCTAGTTGTTAGGAAATTTTTCTATATATTAAGCAAAAGTTTTCCTTCTTGTAGCTTCTGCCTTTTGGTCCTAATTCTATCCTCTGGATTCAAATATAATCCTTCTTCGACATGATTTCAGATATATAAAGAAAACATTTCTCTGCTAAATCTCTTCTTCCTCAGGCTAAACATTCCAACCAGATCTCCTCAAGCCTGATTTCAAGGTCTCTTACATCCCAACTCTGTATCTGAGAGGGATCATGGAAAAGTGAAAAGATGTCAGATGTTTGCTGATGTGCATCCCTGGCCAAACCATTTAACTTTGAACTGGCTCACTTTCCTCATCCCCCAAATAGAGGATGTATATGGAATTGACACATTCCAGCTCTAAATCCATGAACCTTTTGACTTGCTTCAGTTTATCAAAAATGTGGAAAGAACTGTATATTGTAGGAACTATTCAGGACAGATTATACGGTAGAGAGTATCATATATCATTCTGGAGACTAAACCAATGTTATGAACATATAAACTCTTTTTTTTTTTTTTGCTACCATCTCTCACTCTTGACTTTTATTGAGTTTGAAATCAAATAAAAATATTTTAAGGTTATTTTTGAACTTATCAATCAACACAAATATTGCAATATACAAGAAGAATGCATAAGAAATTCAACTTCTATTATATAAGTTGTTTTAAAATATTATATATATACATATATGGTGCAAAGAAAAAGATGTGCTATAAGAATGGCAAATATGACTGATTCAGAAAAAACATGGGAAGGCTTATACAAGTTGATGCAGAATACAAGGTGTATTTTTTTTAACAATTTAGATGATGATAATATGTGATATTAAAAAAAATTTTTTTTGAAACCTCCTATCTTATCTCTCCTATCCTGTAGATGGCTTTTTTTTAAAACCCAAGAACAAGATTTGGGCAGCTTGATAACATAGTAAATAAAGCAGCAGATGTAGACTTAGAAAGACTTGAATTCAAATTTGACCTCAGATACTTCCTAGCTGTTTGACCTTGGGCAACTCACTTATTCCTATTTACCCATGTTTCCTCATCCATAAAATATCTATAAAAGGAAATTACAAACCTTCTAGTATCTTTGCCAAGAAAACCACAAAAGGGGTTTTTAAAGAATCTGGCACAACTGAAAAATGACTGAAAGACAGCAGTTACATGAAATTTTACATTAAATCTCTTAAATTTGTCACATGGTCAATATTACTAGATTATCAGATCCTGATTTTGTCATGCAATATATTTTTCTTATTCTTGCTTTATTTCCTTTTTTAGACAGGATGATTTATTGGAAAGAGAATTAAATGTGGAGTCCAAGTTGGAATTTTACCAGTGACACTTGCAAACAGAGAGATGAAGGTCTCCTTGACCCCTTTGGACCCTTTAGCTACCTATAAAATGATGATACTATTATATTACATTACCAAAGTTCAGCTAAAGATTATTTTAAGGAAAATGTTTTATAACCTCAAAGCACTATATGAAAGCTATTATTGTGCCATCCATAAATTTGATAACCACATCATCTAAGCTTTCATTCAAGTAATTGATACAAATGTTGAACAGAACAGAGCCAAGGACAATGCCTTCTGAAATCTCACTAACCACTGACCTCTAATTTAACATTATTCTATCAATCAACACCCTTTAGGTCAGGATGTTCAACAAACTCTTAATCTACCTAACTATAATTCAGTCTGAAACTCTCCATCTTGTCTATAAAGATGTCAGGAGAGAATTTATCAAATAGCTTGCTGAAATCCAGGTACATCTAAAATATATTTCTTTGATCAATCAATTTGGTTACTACTAAATAAAGAAAATTGGATTGGCCAGATTCATCTTAATAAATTTTCTGCATTTAGTTTCTAAGGATTCACAAAGTACTCCTTTAATAATATAGTCAAAATTATTCCAGAAATTGTGAAATATTTAATTCAGAGCATCACAGCAAAACAACTTTAGGACATTAAATAACTGAAATGTGTCCAGAGAAGAACAAGCAAGATTATGAAAAACTCTCAGACCACATTATACAAGAACTGATTGAAGAAACTGGGAATGTTTAGGCCAGAGAAGAAAAGACTTAAGAGAGATAAAAGAACTATCTTTAGAAAAACTGCCCTATAGAATTAGGATTGAATAATTTTCCTTTTCACCTAATGGGGCAGAACCAAGAACAATAGGAAGTCATTTCAAGAATTCCATTTTAGGCTTGACAGCAGGAACAACAACAAAAATTATAACAGCTCAAATTTGGGATGACCTGACTAGAAAGGTAATAGATTCCCTTTTCTTGAAGGTCTTTAACCAGAAGCTTGATGACCACTTGCCAAATATGTTCATCTTAGATATAATTTTGGCTAGATGACCATCTGGGGTTCCTTCATCTTTAACATTTAATTATTCTGTGATTCTTCTCCTGAAATCAGGCTTAAAAATCTATAATGATGAACCATCTTCTAACTCAGCCTCCTACCTTTTTTTTTTCCTAAAACAGGACACTAGTACCTTCCTTATTCCATATAACACTCCAAATAATCATTAACAAGTACTATCCAGAATCTACATAGCAAAGGTTTAAGGTTTGTAAAGATTTTTACAGAAATTATCTCATTTAATCATTGACAATGGATCAGCAATTAAGTTCACAAATTCTTCCATATGTTGGGATGTAACATTTCAGGCTTGATGATTAAATTCAATTGAGTCAATAGTAGAACAGTTCCTAGACTTAGACTAATTCTATGCAGCTCACTGAGCAAGGAGTATAACATCACTCTTAGCTATGACCTCAAGTGCAGTTTGCCATAATATCATTAATTCTTTTAAGCCACTCTTAGCATGCTGTTCTGTAAATGAGATCTAGATCTAAGATAACCCACTCCTTTCTCATCAGCAGGAGTTTTCCAGGGTATGTTGGACTTTGCAAGTTTTCGTTGAAATGCATTTCAGTGGATTTATTAATCATATGAGAATCTGCCTCTCATCTGGCTCATCAATTAAATGTTAAATTGACTGTATGGAGAGAAACGAAAGGGGAAACCTTCAATCTATATGGGTGGTCTGAAGACAGGCCCAGCTGTGAGAAACACTGACCAGAGAAAGAGAAACAGAGTAGTTAGGGGAGAAAAAGACTAGGCAGAGGGAATCGAATTAGGTCGGAGAGGTTTCAGATTTTTAATACTGAAGAAATTCAAATTGGAATTTCACAAAGATCTTAATTTGATGAAATTAGAAGACTGTGGAATAGGAAGGTCACACATAGCAAGTAAGATGTAAACCAAGATTTAATTATTTTTCTTTCACAGTATTTTTGGAATCATAATAATTAGAAACAAAAATACAACAGTGACAGAGGTGGCAGGAATCTTCAGGAGCTGCCACCCTTCTATGTAGCAATAGTCAGAGCCCTTATTATCATCACTTCTAAGCTGGCTTATAGAGGCAGAAATTCACACCTTGAGAAAATCTGATGAACAAAGTAAGAGATAGAAGAGGACTACTCTTCAACTGAAGAAAAAAAAAGAAATAAGCATTTGTCCCTATTCACCTCTGCTTTACCTTAAGAGCTATTTAGGCCTTACCTCAAGAGCCACCTCCTACAGGTACCCTTTCTTGATTTTCCCAGTTTTGATTGTTCCCCAGCCACAAGAAAAATTAATCTGTATTTAATTATCTATGTACTTACTACATTTCTTTAAAAAAGAGAAATGGTTTCATTTTTTATCCTAGCTCTAAGAATATAATTGGTATTTAATAAATGACTGATGAATTGAATTGAGCTCTATAACTCTGGATTATTCACCAATGATTCGAATATTGCTAGAAAAGCATTCTTTTTTCTAATTACTTTAGGTCTAATTTAGGAAACAGTTATAACGACTTTTAATGTGATATCTTTTTTTTTTCCTATTTAAAATGAAAAGCACACAGTAGATTTGTTTACTTTTTCACTGTTAAATTATTACTCCCCATCTAGCTCTTGTACTCATTTTATGTTGGCACTAGAAACCCTAAAGAGATGAATAAAAAGAGAGGGAGAATTCAGCATATCTTTCCAGGGTGTAAATAAGGAAGGAATAGCTTCAAAGATTTTCTTTCTGTCTCGAAATCAAAGAAAGATTCAAAATATATGTTCACAGTTTCTATAAGGTAATTAATTATATTTTTAAGTATCTTACTCTGATTCTAACTTTATAGAATCCCATTGCTTCCTATCAGCCTCATTTCAGATCTCATAAGAATACTTTTGGATATCATAAAGGATCAAAATAACTTAAAACTATGAGAAGATTAAAGTAAAAATGTTCCCCATCTCATATATCAGGGCTATATACAAATTCAGAGCTGGAAAGGAACTTTGAATACAATATATCTATCTAATTTTATAGATGAGGAAACTGAGAACATGAAAGGTGAACGAATATTCCTAAGGTCACACAACAAGTTAATGGTAGAAACAGAATTAGAATGAATGTCTCTTCATACACAATCAAGTATTCTAAAAAGAATACTTTTCAGTGGGTCAGTTTCTTTCTCATTTGGTTAATGTTTAAAAATTGAGACCTTAGTATTCAGTTTATATATTATCTGAAACTAAGTATTTGCAGATTTGATTATCACCAAGGTTAGAAAGCTTCATTTGACTGTCCAGTGCAATATCCCTATTAAATATCCTTTCTCAGCTATGACAAAGCAAACTTCTTTTTTGTAATTATTTGATCATCTACTAGTATTTCATTTAGTTCCAGTTCCAAATCTGAAGCACCACACGAGCCTGAATCAAGGATTTTAAATGTCAAAGGGCATAGTTTTTAATTTATTGTAATGACAATAGGAAGTGACGGAACCTTCTTGTTTCATTAAATAAAGCACCTGACCTGTAGTCAGGGAGTCTTGAATTCAAATTTGGTGTCAGATCCTCGTGAACTGTATAACTACAAATAAGTAGCTTAACCCTGTTTGCCTTATCTGTAAAATGAACTGAAGGAAAAAAAATGATAACCATATCTTTGCCAAGAATGCCCCAAATGACATCACAAAGACATGGCCATGAATGAAATGATTAAACAATGACAACAATAAAGTTTGTTACGAAGAAAGACTGACATGGTCAGATTTGTCTCTTATCAATGTCAGTGTATAAGAATATGGAAGAAGCACTGGTAAAGGAAGACTGGAGACCAATTGCAATAGAGCTGAGAGATCATGGGCTAGACTAGTAACTGCTCAGTGAATGAAATAGATGAGGAAAATATGGAAAATAGTGGCAGCTAATTTGATATGGGGAATGAATGAGAATTAAGTGTTCATTCTTATATTATGAATCAAGGGGACTAAAAGAACGTTGTCAACCTTAATAAAAATGGGAAAACTGGTAGAAATGGTCAATTTAGTGGAAAGACGATGTTCTTACTTTCAGAAATATTAAAGTTGAGATAATTGCTAGATATCCCAATTGAAGAGTCAGTAGCAGGAGCAGAGGGCAATTGAAAATGAGGGAATGAAATTGAAGAGAGTCATCTGCATAGAATAGAAGAGTTTAATCCTTGGGAGCTGATGACATCACCATAAAAACAAGTATATAGAAATACAGGTGCTCCAGCACAAAGTCCTTTAATATACCTATACCTAAGTGATTGAACATGAACTTTAATGCTGCAAAAGGACTGAGAAAGATGGGATATTAGGAAACACACACACACACACACACACACACACACACACACACACACAGTGTTACAAAAAAACATCAAAAAGTCTTCCAAAGCTGCATGTGCTTAAAATGAAAATTCTTCAAGAATGAGAATTTGATTCTTTAACATTAACAAAAATTAGGGTGGAAGGTACTAACATCAGGCCAGAATTTTTGCTACTTCTTATTCTACACGATAACATGGTATGTAAGTAAAAACATAGAATACCATAGTTCTTAAAATATAATCTTCGATTTAAAATAGGAAGGATACTTAAAGATCACCTAATCTAGCCTCATTTTCCACAAGAGGAAACTGAGGCCCATAGGGATTTTGATGATGATGATGATGATGATGATGATACTAAGTGGCTAATTTAGGATATGAACTCAGTTTTCTAACTGAAAACCCAGGGTTTTTCTATCACCAACTAAACAAAAATAAATAAATAAAATAATGACAAAGTCCAGGAAATAAACATTTTAATAAATATTAAGGGAAAAATTAAATATTGATAGGAGTTTAGTAATCATAACAGGATATAAAAACAGCGATATCAAAGTATAGAAATCTAATAAAAGGAATACAAGTTTTTTTTGAAGGGATAAGTTATATACCAGAACAAACTATGAGAAGGGATTCAAAAATATCTTATCAAAAAGAAAAAAATGCATGGTGTAAAAACTTTATGAAAACAAGGAAAAATTCCATGATCAGAAATTGGGATATGATAAATAAGTAAAAAGGCATAGTTGAAATCATAAAACTAAATATGATAAAATCTGTAATATCTACACAGAATATGAAACAAAGGAATAGATTGTCAGTAAATAAAAAAATGTTTTACATTCCTTATCTGAAATGATTCTTCCAAAAAAATTGTGAGATGTGTACTGTAGTTATTATTATCTCCACTTGTAGATGAGAAAATAGAAGCTTAATAAGGTTTAGTGACTTGTCCAGTCATGCTGCTAGTAAATATATGAAATGAGTTTTGAACCCTTCTCTCAAGGAGCTTATACCCTTTCCTGTTGATAAACAGCAGGTACATAGATGATTGAATACAAAGGAATTTTTCTCGTCTAAAAAGGCTTACTAATGATGAGTAAAGTGAGCAGAACCAGGAGAACATTGTACACAGTAACAGCAAGATTGTATGACCAAGATGAACCAAATCAGCTCCAATAGAGTAGAAATGAATTGAACCAGCTATACCCTGCGAAAGAACTCTGGGAGATGACTATGAACCACTCATAGAATTCCCAATCCCTCTATTTTTGTCTACCTGCATTTTTGATTTCCTTCACAGGCTAATAGTACACTATTTCAAACTCCGATTCTTTTTGTACAGCAAAATAACTATTAGGACAAGTATGCTTATATTGTATTTAATTTATACTTTAACATACTTAACATATATTGGTCAACCTGCCTTCGGGGGGAGGGGACAGGGGGAAAGAGGGGAAAAATTGGAACAAAAGGTTTGGCAGTTGTTAATGCTATAAAATTACCCATGCATATAACTGGTAAATAAAAAGCTATTAAAAAAAAAAAGATTGTATGACCAATTATGACAGACTTAGCTTTTCTAGCAATAATGGTGCAAGACAATTCTAATAGACCAGGCATGGAAAATTCAGAAAATTCAGAAAGAACTAAGAAGACTCATTGCAGATAGAAACATGTCATTTCCAACATTTTTTCTTTCTCATGGTTTTTCCTTTTTGTTTTGATTTTTCTTTCACAACACGACTAATGAAAAAAAATTTAAAATGATTGTACATGCATATATAACCTTTATCAGATTGCTTACTGCCTTGGGAAGGGAAGAGGGAAGAAAGGGAGGGAGGAAAAAAAAAAAGGTGAACTCAATCTTACAAAAGTGAATAATGAAAATTATCTTTACATTTAATTGGAAAAAACCAAATACTATTAAGTGGGGGAAGAGGGTAAAATATTTTTTCTTGTGGCTGGGGGATAATCAAAGCTGAAAAAATGAAGAAAAAATTAACTGTGGGAGGTAGCTCTTTGGGTAAGTCACAAATGTAAGAAAGACTAAAAAGTAGTGGTAAATAGGGACAAATGCTCCCCACCCCCCCCCTTCAGTTGAGGGTGTTCCTCTTCCATTTCTTGTTTTCTTCTTCAAGTTTTCTCAAGGTGTGAATTTCTGCCTCTATAAGCCAAATTAGAAGTGATGATAATAAGGACTCTAACAGACTCTATTGCTTCATAGAAAAGTGGCAGTTCCTGAAGATTCCTGCCACCTCTTGTCACTGTTGTATTTTTGTTTCTAATTATTATGATTCCAAAAATAATTTGAAAGAAAAGTAATTAAATCTTGGTTTACTTTTTACTTGTTGTGTGTGACTTTCCTAAACCATAGTCTTCCTAATGACAAAGACAAGCATCCTAAACATTACATTACTACCTCTCCTCGTTAAAAAGGAAAAAAGGGGGGGAGGAGCAGGAGACAATATCAATATGTCCAGAGTGACTATTTCACAGGGTTGCTGAGAGACATAAAAGAGATAAACTTTGTAAAGTGCTTTGAAAACCTTAGATTGCTATAGAAATGTTAACTATCATCATCATCATTACTATTATTTGTCTGTGTTAGGCAATAACTTTTAAAATAAAAATGCTAATGTGCAAGCCAAGTAGAAGAAAAGCATAGGGAGGAGTAGAGAAAGAGACTCTGAGAGAGAGAGAGAGAGAGAGAGAGAGAGAGAGAGAGAGAGAGAGAAAAGAAGAAGAAGAAGAAGAAGAAGAAGAAGAAGAAGAAGAAGAAGAAGAAGAAGAAGAAGAAGAAGAAGAAGAAGAAGAAGGAAGAAGAAGAAGAAGAAGAAGAAGAAGAAGAAGAAGAAGAAGAAGAAGAAGAAGAAGAAAAGGAGGAGGAGGAGGAGGAGGAAGAGGAGGAAAGGGGGAGAAGAAGAGGAGGAAAGGGGGAGAAGAAGAGGAGGAAAGGGGGAGAGGAAGAGAGGAAGAAAGTAAGAGAACCAAATAAAAATTATGGAAAGTAGAGACTTTTCTTAACCCACACAGAAGTATTTGATTCTTTTGTTTGTTTGGTGGTGCTTTTGGTATAGGTGATCTTTGGGGATAAAGGATGGTTTTTAAATAAGTATTTTTAGATATGTATGTTAAAGGATTTTATAAGTCAAGAAATAAAATGATTTTATATATTATATTTATGTAGGTCAAACAAGATTATTTTTGAGTTTGCAAATCTTTCAAATAAAAAATAAACATGGAAAAGATATGTTAATATGTAAAAGCAATATAATAGAAATGTATATATCCATTTATTGCTTATCTATTGCTTTAGTTGTATTTTGATTTTTAGAGAAGAGAATATTGTATAAATTCAAGGAATGATTATTATCATTTAGATGGATTTTAGGACTGACTCTAAAGTAGACTCTATTTTGGAAAGAAAAGAATCTTTTTCTCTCTCCCGAAAAGTATTTGGGTGATCAAATATATGACTATCTAAAGAAGTAGATACTTCTCAGAAAAGTGCTATACAAATACTTAGCCAAGTGAGGGATTTTCATTTTTATTTTGAATAAATATTAAGGATTTGGTTAGTATCTTTCAAAACAGAAAATATAACTCAAGATCTTTTATGGTTATAGATTTCCTCTCCTTTTCTATTTTCACTGGGGAAATTGCTGCCTGTTCCATTCAGTCCATCAATTATTTATGAAATATCTACCTTGTGAGGCACTGAGCACAGAAAGACAAAAATAAAAGAATCCCTACCCTCCAGCAGCATGCATTCTGTTGGGAAAGACAAAGCACAACTAACTAAATAGATTAAAAAGCAAATAAATAATTTTTGAATGAATGAATGAATATAAAAAAAAAAGAAAGAAACAGATAAATAGATGAATGAATGAACATAGAATATTTGTAAAATCATTTCTAGGACAGGTAACTTAGTAACTAAGGAGAGCAGCTATAGACTTCCTCTAGGAATCAGCATTTGTGCTGTTAAGAAGGGACATGAAGAGGAAATGCCTTCCAGAGATGGGTAACAGGCTGGAATGGAAAGCTGAGTGGATTGTTGTATCTAAGCAAAGGGCATCTATAGAATTTAGAGATGCTGATAGCAAGCCTGTTCCATCCACACTTTCAGAATTGAGAATACAGGCCAATTGGTCTAGAGATACAAAAAGTCTCCCTTTACAAGTTCTCCATTGGGACTACAAACCAGTAGCTCTACAGATTGTAATACTCATGCACAAATGGAAAAGTTAATTGTAGAAGTGACAAATCTATCAGTCCAGAGACCATTCTTAATTATTATGCTTCAGGAGGAATGGAAGAAATTACTATACAACTAATCAAACTATGCCATTTGTTGAAGTGCTTAGGTGGCCTTTATATTTAACTGCAAGCTATATATACTATTATATTTGTTGCATATGTCCTATATGTTTGCTATGCAATATATTTTAATTGATGCATTAGTCTCAGTCACTATCCAAAACAAATAGATAAATAATATTTAAAATGTCTTTCTATCCATTTCAACTTGGTAAAATCCTTGAGAATCCCAGCAGGCCCAGCTCCGATGCTACCTCCTTCATGAAATCTTTCCTGATCACTCAGTAAAGCTCAATGTACACCAACTGTGTAAATGTTGACAAGTAAAAATGTTCATATGATCTTATGATCGTTAAAAGAGACATAGTGTCATATCTGTGAAAGTATAGAATATATCATTAAACATTATTTTCCGGGCTACAATCTCAGATTTTCTCAATCCCTTTCTTCCCTCTCCCAACCCTCTCACATTTTCTTCTCACAGTTTATCTTTACCTAGAAGGTAAGCTCTTTGAGGGCAGGGATTGTCTTGCTTATACACACAATGCTTATATTACACAATATATACACAATTATATACACAATGCTTGCTTATATTACACAATGTTTATTATAGTTTATTAATGTTTATTAACTTAATAAAAGGATACAATATAGTGGTCAAAAAAAGCTAATATTATAAGAGCTTCATTAAGAAAAGTAGAGCTTGTAGGAATAAGAAAATGAGAATCCTATTATATTCTATCATAGATATCATGTTCAGCTCTAGGGTCTGTTTTAGGAAAGACAATGATAAGCTAGAGAGCATCCAAAGCAGATAAAACAGCTTAGTAAAGGCTCTCAAATTCATGCTATTGGAAACTCTTTGAAGGAATAGGGAATTTTTATCCTGGAGAAGAGAAGATTCAGGGAGAGCATAATGTTTGTTGTCGTCAGTGTCATCCTTGGCTGCTACTGCTGCTGCTTCTTGTTCTTGTTCTTCTTCTTCTTCTTCTTCTTCTTCTTCTTCTTCTTCTTCTTCTTCTTCTTCTTCTTCTTCTTCTTCTTCATCTTCTTTTTCTTCATCATCTTTTTCCTTCTTCTTTCTTCTCCTTTTCTTCTTCCTCCTCTTCTTTCTTCTGTTCTTCTTCCCCCTCCTACTCCTCCTTTTCTTCCTCTTCCTCCTCCTTCTCCTTTTCTTTTCTTCTTCTTTCCTTCTTTCTTCTTCTAGAATTTGAAAAGCTATTATGTGGAAGGGGGAAGGAACTTATTTTCTTTGATTTGATGTGGAAGATTCAGGCCAATAGATGGATGTTACAAAGAGTCAAATTTAAACTTTTTGTCAGGAAATATTTCCTACTAATTAGAAATATGCAAAGGTAAAGTGAGTTGCTTTAAGAGATAGTGAACTCCCACTGGAGGTCTTTAAGCTAAAAAAAAAAAAAAAAGGTTAATTATGAATATGAAGAGCTGCAAATAAAATCCTGGGCTACCTATTGCTACCACCCCAGGATTGATCACAAATATGCTGACACTAGAAGAGGAAATGTTTTGATCTTCAATCCTGTAAGAGTTGTTAAAAAGTCAAACTTTTCACACACAGCATTGCTTCTTGCAGGTAAACTGTCTTCTGAACTATGATCCCACTGAATTAATATATCTACCTTAAACAGCTATTGCAGAGTTAGTCTGCCCTCAAATAGGACATAATTAAAGAAGACAAAATTTACTATATTTGTCCAAAATTTTCAAAAATCTCAAACTTTTGTTATACACACACACACATCTATCTTTCTAGTGATTCTATATAGCTATAAATCACAGAATACCATAGTTTTAGGAGATAAAAAGTTTCAGATGGCCCCTGAAAAAAAAAGAAAGAAAGAATGAAAGAAGAAAGATGTAAGTAGTCTGTAGTATACTGCCAATAATGAGTTGCATCAAGAATAGGTAGAAAAGATAACATCCTATATATCTACAATTGGAAAAGGAGATGTGCCAATCATTCAGGGGGAAAAAAAGAGTTTAGCAGATAAATAGCCTGAATGCTACCTTAGATACAATGGAATATCAGATAATGTACCCCTTCCCTACCCCTCTTAATGTGCTGGATATAGATTTTATAGAAGATTTATAGAATATAGAATGGAATTATATAATATGAGGAAACTTGAATGAATGGTTAACTATAGTAATGGAAAAGATAAAGAAATCAACAGGATCACTAATGTAAAATATTGAAAAAAGTGTACATGTCTTATCTCCTTTAACGAACTTTAATCTCCTATGGGCAAAGGCCAAGTTTTATTCACCTACATTTTATGTTTTCACAGTGGCCTATCCTATTGCCTTGCCAAGTAGCAGGTGTTCTATTTGTTTAGTTGCAATAGTAATCAAACAAGTACAAACTCCATACTAAGGATTTAAATTCAGAGAAGTCTTTAGTCTTTTAATAGGATAGGCATGGCAAGTATGATGGTATATTGGCTAATATATCATCATACTTGACTATCTCCTTCCTCAATAATTCTCTGGCCCTTAATCTCTGGAGATTAAACAAAAGAATGACTAATACATTTAAAGTACTTAAATGTTAGGATGTTTAAAATGTAAAAGTTCTGATATAACTATGCAATGATTAATTCTTTCCCAATGCTTTAGTTTGCATGGATTTCACATTCAATTCAGGCAGACTTCATTGCTAAATTTAAATTCCTTTCTTCAAGGTAGGAGAAAAGGAAAGAACAGCATTTAGGACTGGTGGAGCTGAGGGGAAGCTATTCATTAGCAAACCAGCAGAAGACAAGCTACCTATGAATGGGAAGTGAGAGGAATTCTGAGGCTATAAAGCAACTTAACGGGATGTTTTATCAGATTGTTCAGACATATATGGTAAAGGAGTAAATGATAAATACATGGCGCAACTCTGATTTTTTTTTCCCTTGGTTTGAAGCATTTGCAGAAGAGTGTGTCTGGAATAACTTAATGATTTTAAACTGATTCATCCTTAAATTTCCAGGCATCTAAGAAAACTTTAAATATCTGACAAATGTTCTAGAGCATAATTAACTTCTTCTATAAAATGGACCAATGTTAAATATGTTCCCTGTCATTGTGTAGCAAAATCCACAAGAAATATTTAATAAAATGAAATCATCTTTTTAAAAAAAGAAAAAAGTCTTAGTTGCTCTTCATTTGTCTTCGCCCAGGAAGGAAAGCTTACATTGCTTCTGATGCCCATTCTGTAGATAAACAGAAGAGTTTTTTCATTGGAACTCTCCATTCAATGCCTTTTCAGGAGCTGTGAATTCACTCTAAAAGCACCTATCAGCATGAATAAACTGATAAAAGCAGATGGTGTGAAATGCCTTTCACTTAACTAACATGCATGACTCCAAATGCTAGAGCTCCTACTGCTTTCATCTGAAACCCAACCCCATGATGACAGTAAACATGACTTGATGGAGGGCTCTCCTCAAGAGTTACAAGATCTTTAGACTCATTGTTATGTGTGATATTTCAGGGAAAGCTTTGTTAAGGATAATCCATTTCTGTACCCTCTTTCAGAGTATCTCTTGTGACTGTGGTTTTCCACAGCATACAAAAGGGGGGTGATTCATAAAAAATTTAAAAAAAAACTATTCAATGTTAGGAGAACGTTTTGTGTGTTGGAAAGTTAAAAGGAAAATTAAATAACTTCCGTTGGATTTGTCTGAAGCAGGCAAATATTTTGGAACATCAACAAACTCAGGCATAAAATAGTGGTTCCATGCTGACTTTTTAACATTATTATATTTATTTTGTACAGCTTCAGAATGAGCCATATTTTGTAATCATCAAAGGGAAGGTAAAAGGTCACTTTCCACAAAGTATTTAACCACTTCTTCTGCCTAGTCACAATTTTGACTTTTACAAAGTATTTTTCAAGACTGTAGTCTTATAAAATTGCCTTGAGAGTGCTGAGGTCTTTACATAATTAAAAATTTGTATAAATACATTTATGTTTTGGGCTGGTCCAAATCACACTAGAAAAACCTAGTAAGATACATCACAGAGAATTTTAGAAGTTAAGAAGTAAATGGTACTAGATATGTAAAAAGAAAAAAAAATCTATGCCTGATAACTTTTTAAAGCTGAGGGAACAGTTATGTTTAGTACCTAGTAAATTATGTAAAGAGATAGTTCCTAAAAGTTCCCAAATTTTGCTCCATTTTGCCTTTCAAAAAAATTGTCTTGTTTCTTGGATGTTTTTTATATTCCTATATACTTCCATTTTTCTAAATCAATTTTAGAGAAAGAACCTTTGGCAGTTTCCTCATATCCATGGATTTTCATATTCAAATCTCCCCAGTTGGATTTTAACACATGTAATGTTACACCTTGATCACTTAGAGCAAATTGATTCTCTTTCCCTGCTTGGAAACTTTTTTTCAGTTGTCATTTGACAAGAGCCCTGTTTTTCTACTTATTATTTATGACTGAGAAATAAACTTGAATTTCAATTTTTTAAAACAATGCCTCTCTTGCATTTTCTTGTAAGGACACTTGTGAAAATGCTTTCAGTCCCAAATTTCCTTAACAGGAACTTTTTAAAGTCCTGTTTGTGACAGATGATGCTAAAAGACTTTCTTCTATCTCATTGCAAATATCTGCTTTCATTCATAAGAAAATCCACTATTCTGGGATCATATCAGATCCTTATATTAATTCTTACAGCAGTATTTAGAAATTTGCCATTTGTTGAGAGAAATTTATTTTTCTTAAATGGCTCAGTACAATGTGCCTAAAGAATGTCCTTCCAAGTATAATTCTTTGTGATTTAAAAAGATTTCAAGCTGTTATAATTTTGGAAAGAAAAAAATCACCCAGTTAGAACAAGGAACTAGCCTGTCCTAATCAGCAATATGTTACAAATTATTTTCATTTGTAATCAGTAAAAACAACCAATCTATTACACCTGGATTAGCTAATAATGAAAATAATGAGCTCGATTCTTTACTCTTTTGAAGGGCATATAAATTCATGTCTGTATAATCGAACTGGCCAAAGATAATATGAACTCAGGCAAATTTTTGTCATTTAATTGTTCTACATCACTCCCTTTTACCACTACCATACCATACACGCAAATCATCGGATGACCCAACTTCATAGCTGTGTATAAAAGTACCTTAATATGACAAGTACAAAGTAGGAAAATGTATTTTTTTAACAGACTTTCAATATTTTATTGGCAGGTGGTACTGAAACAAAAAATAAGAAAATTTAGCAGGTTTGACCAGGTGTTTTCAGGGTTTTGTGGGCACTCATTTTAAGATATTTGAGCTTATTAAGTATTTTTTATCTCCATCTTTAACTTCTATCATCATTTTTTATTAATTTCATCACTAAAATAGAATGTTGTTGGTATTATTGAGGTTTTTTTTCAGTCATTTTCTACTCTTCATGACTTCATTTGGGATTTTCTTGGAAGATACTGGACTCTTTTGCCATTTCCTTCTTTAGCTCATTTTTACAAAAGAGGAACTGAAGCACACACAGTTAAGTGATTTGCCCAGGGTCACTTAGCTAATAAGGTCTGAGGCCATATTTGAACTAAGGAAAATGAGTTTTCTTAACTTCAGACTCGTTGGTCTAGCCACTTAGCCACCTTGCTGACCTAAAAATAGAATATTTTGCTATAAATATTAAACATATACAAATATACTTCATATATCACATATATCACAGTACAAATGTACTTTATAACAATGAATTATGTGAAGTTTCCAATAAATTTTACTAAGAGTAGAAGAGGTAATCTGACACAGTAGGAAAAAGCATTGATTCAAGTCAGAAGATTGAAATTCTTTGCCATTTTCTATTTGTATGATCTTTTCCTGGGGTCTCACTTTACTAATCTGGCAACAAAAGGGTTAGACTAGACACCCTCTGAGGTCGATTCCTGCTCCAGATTTATGATCTCATTCTCTTCTATGAAAACTTGATTCAAAATGCTAATTTCTAGTTTCTTAAATCTGGCCTTTTCTAAGATTGGTTAGTAGAACATGATTCTTTGAAGTAAATTATTTTTTTCATTTGTTTAAACATATAAAGGAACTTTGCCCCAGCCCAAGTGGACAACCAGATGAAAGGTGTATTTTGAGGAATATGTAGGACACACAGAGTTATAGTGATGGGAAGAGTGCTGGTTCCAGAATTAGAGCTTCTGGGAGCAAATCCTATCTTTTCCACTTACTAGCCATGTTCCCAAAAGCTAATCATTTAACTTTCCTGGATTCCATTTTCTTCATTTCTAAAATGAAGGACTTGGAATAGATGATATCTGAGATCTTTATCTTCTCTAAATCCACGATCCTATGAGCTATAGACTCTTCTCACACAAAATGTCAAGATGTTACCAATTAGTCAAAATAATTATCGAAGTTATATCATCATGTTTCACATATTATAGATTGTAATTTAAATTTTCAATTTACATATTCTTCTAGTACCAAAAAGATACTTTGCCAATCTATAAGGATCATTCTCCAAAATTAACTGAAATGTCTTCAAATGCTCAAGGCTTGCTTGACTTCTAAAGTAACTTATAATTAACTAAAATATCCAATCTGCCCATTTTTATGATTCTTATTAAATAGTTTCCCACACTGATTCATAAATTATTCAATATATTTATCAATATTAAGGATGACAAAGGCATTTTTTGATACAGTAAAAAAATCCATAGCATACTTTATAATATATAGTGAAAGGTTAAAAATATGTAATTACAAATATATTTTATTGTTATAGAGGATTTTATGCATTATTTTCTGATGCTGCAGAATATTGTTACTGACAGAGAGACTGGATCTGAGAATATGTATTATTAAACATATTTTGGAAACACATATATTTCCTAAAATACTGCTTTTATCTTTGTAGCATCTGGGTATTATCTACCTTTTGCTTAAAACATTGCATTTTTACCAGCTGTGTATCAACTAAACCAAGAAGCTTACTTGTTCTGTGGTCTGAGAAGGTGTAAAGAATGCAACTATTCCAAGGCATAGAAATGAATGGTCATTTTAGAGTCTGAAAACTGGGTCAAAAATCACATGGTTATGAAAAAGTCTATCTCCTTTAGAAAATTATATAATTTGGCTACCAAATATTCTCAGCTTACCAAGAACTATATTGATTTACTGCTGCATTTTCCAAGTAAAAAAGTTTTATATTAAGGCATGTAATGCATACATAGTTAAATAAATGCTTAGAATATGCATAATTTCACTTATTACTTAATATATAAAATGCTATCCATATTGCAATTCTATTGTATTAAATATTAGCCCCAAAGTTAGAAATAAAGTAGAATTTCATACTGCCATTCTAACAATTATTTCATGTCTTCATAGAAAAATAAAACCATAGAACTGAAGCTTTATGCATGAGGTATATGTTATATACTAACATAAAAAGCTAATTTTCCCTCAAGAAACATTTATAGATATGACATATACTGTGCATATAATTATATTATAGCAAGTACTTATTCTATTTACATTTTTGTGTACAAGAAAACTTCTCTTTTTATTTTTTTGAAAGTTTGGGTCAAAACTTTTAATAGCATCTATGCATATAGGAAATAAAATAGTAAATGAAGTAGGATATGACAGATTCTTTTGACAGGTTCAATATCAAATATTTCTTTCAATTTATCAAGCATTTTAATGTATGTCTACTATGTTCAAAGTATTATGTTACCTACCCGGGATAAAACAAAACATTTCTAGTTCTCAAGGAGCTTACATTCTGATTTCAGGAAACAATATTTGCAAATGGAATTGTTTGAAATTCATATAAAGTAATTTTGGGAGGGAAAGTCACAGGTATAATATAAAATGCAATTTCTTAACAAGGCAGGAAGGAATGGGGAGATTTCCAAAGGGTATGTTGCAAATATAGGTTAGAGTAGGAAAGAGACATATCTTTCACAACATAATGATAATACTACTTTGAAGGAGGAAATAGGAATGAAGAAATGGCAAATCTCAAGCTCTGCTTAATGGTTAAGGTGTTAATTGATAAAGTTCTCAACCTATAGAGAGTCCTGCATCCTATTTAACTCTGCCCTTGAGTTTTACTCCATTTTAAAATATATTATCTGATAAGTAGAGAAGGGAGTGACTCGGAAAGGACCTTAGTCCTAGAGTGATAGCTTCTATTTATAAAACATTAATAAGTAATGAATAACATTCATTTGGGTAATTCTTCTTTGAAGTCGACAAAAGAACATTGCCTTGATCAGGTAGTTTTGGCCTTACATCAACCTAGTAAGTATCTGACCCCTCATTCTTTTTTGAGGGGAGGAGTAGAGTATAGGATTGGGGTTTGATTTGTTTTGTCTTTTTAATGGATCCATTATATTTTATCAGTATGAGAACTTCCTCCACTAATTTAAATCAAAATCTATTCTTGTATTCTCGTCCAATGGAATATTTATTACCTAGTTTCCTATATATTAGCAAAATTAGATAGGAAAATATGTATTTACACATATATTTGTATACCTACATATTTTTCCTACATTTAGAAATATTAATTCCTATATTTCACATATACATTTATCAAATTTATTTATACACAAACATTTATATTTATATGTATTTCTAATAGAATTGGTAATACAGATTTTAGAGATACAAATTTTATATAAATGTACATATACTTAAACATATATAATTTTATATCTATTTGTTTCCATATGTTTATAGATATATAATTTTAAATGTACATCTTTGTAATAAAATTAAATAATAAAATATATATTTTAGTTATTCATTCCATGTTACAGTTGTTAGGAGTAAGACACCCCTGTAATCAAGAAAATCTGTGAAAAATATTTTGGCCTTCACTTTATACCAGAAAAGAAGTCTGAATTATTATGCTATTAAAAGATAAAACATGTTAACATTATATAATACTATACATATATCTTATGCAATTCTGAGTTTCTAAACTTTTTCTGTGTCATCTATTATTCTTCATGTGTTATCTGAAGCTTTTGCAGAACACCCCAAAAATTCCTAATCAATTTCTTATGCTAACCTTATAATTATATAATAATTTCTTATGCAATATACCAAAACCACAAAGAGGAAAGTCACAATGTGGAAAAGAGAACTGTAGTTTTAAATATGTTTTGTATATATGTGTAAATATATATAATATATAAAGTATTCAGTGTGTGGAGACAGACAGAGTCAGGGAGAGAGAAAGAGAGAGAGACAGACATAGAGAAAAACCATTATCACTGCTAGTGTTTGATATTGTCACTTTAGCCAGTGAACAAGCATCAATTAAGCTCTTTTTATTTATCAAGAGTTGTGCTAACCATCAATTGGAGAATGGCTGGGTAAATTGTGGTATATGAATGTTATGTAATATTATTGTTCTGTAAGAAATGACCAGCAGAATGAATACAGAGAGGCTTGGAGAGACTTACATGAACTGATGTTAAGTGAAATGAGCAGAACCAGGAGATCATTATACACTTCAACAATGGTATTGTATGAGGATGTATTTTGATGGAAGTGGATTTCTTTGACAAAGAGACCTAACTCAGTTTCTTTTTTTTTATATATATTTTTTATTTTATTTTATAATAACTTTATATTGACAGAATCCATGCCAGGATAATTTTTTACAACATTATCCCTTGCACTCGCTTCTGTTCCGATTTTTCCCTCCTTCCCTCCACCCCCTCCCCTAGATGGCAAGCAGTCCTATATATGAGACCTAACTCAGTTTCAATTGATAAATGATGGACAGAAGCAGCTACACCCAAAGAAAGAACACTGGGAAATGAATGTGAACTATTTGCATTTTTGTTTTTCTTCCCAGGTTATTTTTACCTTCTGAATCCAATTCTCCCTGTGAGAACTGTTCGGTTCTGCAAACATATATTGTATCTAGGATATACTGCAACATATCTAACATATATAGGACTGCTTGCCATCTAGGGGAGGGGGTGGAGGGAGGGAGGGGAAAAATCGGAACAGAAGTGAGTGCAAGGGATAATGTTGTAAAAAAAAAATTACCCCGGCATGGATTCTGTCAATAAAAAGTTATTATAAAATAAAATTAAATTTTGAAATAAAAAAAATTAAAAAAAAGAGTTGTGCTAAGTCTGAGGATATAAAGAAATACCAAAACTGTCCCCATCTTTAAGAAACATATATTCCAGTGGGAGGGGGAGGAGTTAACAACCTGTTAATAACTAGGTATATATAAAATCTATACTGAATAGATAGAAGGAAATCTCAGAGAGAAGGCCCTAGCAGCTGAGAGTAACCAGGAAAAGCTTTCTGTCCAAGAAGTTAGATGTACAAGTTTTGAATAAAATGAAGTAAAGAGATAAAGGTGAGAAAAGGTATTTAAAATACTTAAAATTTGCTTAAAATTTAAAAAAATTAAAAATGCTTAAAATAAGCATGGAAGAGAGTCAGTGCAAAGACAGAGTTAGGAGATAGCAAATAGGCCAGAAAAGCTGAATCTGAGAGTGGATAGATGTAAGTAAAAAAAATTAAGGAAGATCAAAAAGGTAGGAAGGGATCCTTTTGTGGAGAACTTAAAACATCAGACAGTTATTTGATGGAACAGGTAATTGGGAGCTCAGGCCATTTATTGAGTTGGGGGTAATACAGTAATACCTAAATTTTAGGAAATAAAGGATTAACTGAAGTGTGGAGAGAGTTGGAACAGAGAGATAAATTTGAAGGTGATTGCAATAGTACAAGGTGAGAGATAATGAGCATCTGGAACAGGGAGGTGACTATGTGAATAGAGAGAAGAAAATCTGCAAAGGTAAAATGACAAGAATCAACTGCCAATTTACAGGGGGAAAAAAAAAAACATTGAGGCAGAGCTCTGAGCAAATAATCATTATTAAAGGGAACTGGACCCCTTTAATGAATTATAGCCCAGATCACAATTTAAGATGTTCCCTTTCTCAGAGACTTTAATTTTATAGTTCATGATACCCAGGCAATATAGATGAAGCAAACTAAAAAGACAAACTCTCATTGGTGGATGAGCCTTATTAATACTCTAGGAGAGGCTACACAAAATACTAAATCGCATTAGTTGACAAATGAGCTTATGAACAGATGTTGATAGACCTATCTTGACCTCTGAGGGGGTCTTATGGAGCTGTCGAACAGATCCATGAATTGGGCTGATAAACAGATGTCAAAATATCTACATGACCCAATGGGCTATTAGACAGTCACGCCATGGGCCAGCATCCAGGGTCACTCACTGGCCAAATGCTTATAGCTATCACCGTATGTTGGGCAATAGGGTAATGACAAAAGGCAGAGGGAAAATGAAATAGTTTTCTATATCATTGAGTCACTTTCATCAAGCTGGGCTTAGTCTGTTCCTCAGAAGGAGGAAATGGTAGAGGTCCTCTAATTTTGCATCCTATGATGATGTAAGTAAACTTCATAACAAGCAAGTGAACTTATAGTCAACTTATGATTTTGTAATTTACAGTTTGGGTCCTTTTATAAGAATTTCGGAGCTTTTATAAGAACAAACCTATCCTACTTAATTATTCCTGAATGTAATGCATTAGTTGATTAAATATATTATTAATATTATTAATAATGATTATTAATATATTATGATATCACTAGCAGATTAAGGCTGATTGGGATAAAATAAGGGTACAATCATTTATTTCATATGTGAGAAAAGAGAAAGTAAGAAGTTGGAATTGACATTGAAGTTGTGGGTCTAGGCTACTGGGCAGATGGCTAAGTTTCCTTAATAAGGAAACTTAGAAAAGGAAAGGGTTTATATGATCATCTCAATAGATGCAGAAAAAGCATTTGATAAAATCCAACATCCATTCTTATTAAAAATACTTGAGAGTATAGGAATAAATGGACTTTTCCTTAAAATAATCAGTAGCATCTATTTAAAACCATCAGTAAGCATCATATGTAATGGAAATAAACTGCAACCCATTCTCAATAAGATCAGGAGTGAAACAAGGTTACTCACTATCACCATTACAATTCAATATTGTATTAGAAATGCTAACTTTGGCAATAAGAGTTGAGAAAGAGATTAAAGGAATTAGAGTAGGTAATGAGGAAACCAAATTATCACTCTGCTGATGATATGATGGTATACTTAGAGAACCCCAGAGATTCTACTAAAAAGCTATTAGAAATAATCCACACCTTTAGCAAAGTTGCAGGATACAAAATAAACCCATGTAAGTCATTAGCATTTTTATATATCACTAACAAAATCCAACAGTTAGAATTACAAAGAGAAATTCCATTTAAAGTAACTACCGATAGCATAAAATATTTAGGAATCTATCCGCCAAGAGAAAATCAGAAACTATATGAGCAAAACTACAAAACACTTTCCACACAAATTAAGTCTGATCTAACCAACTGGAAAAATATTAAATGCTCTTGAATAGGGCAAGCAAATATAATAAAGATGACAATACTATCTAAACTAATCTAATTATTTAGCACTATACCAATCAGACTCCCAAAAAAACTATTTTAATGACTTAGAAAAAATAACAACAAAGTTCATATGGAAAAACAAAAAGGTCAAGAATTTCAAGGGAATTAATGAAAAAAAATTAAATGAAGGTGGCCTAGCTATACCAGATCTAAAATTATATTATAAAGCAGTGGTTACTAAAACCATCTGGTATTGGCTAAGAAATAGACTAGTTGATCAATGGAATAGGGTAGGTTCAAAGGACAAAACAGTCAATAATTTTAATAATCTAGTGTTTGACAAATCCAAAGACCCCAGCTTTTGGGATAAGAACTCACTGTTTGACAAAAGTTGCTGGGAAAATTGGAAATTAATATGGCAGAAACTAGGCATTGACCCACACTTAACACTGTACACCAAGTTAAGGCCAACATGGGTTCATGATCTAGGTATAAAGAATGAGATTATAAATAAATTAGAAGAACATAGGATAGTTTATCTCTCATACCTGTGGAAGAGGAAGGAATTTATGACCAAAGAAAAACTAGAGGTCATTATTGATCACAAAATAGAAAATTTTGATTATAGCAAATTGAAAAGTTTTTGTATAAACACTAATGCAGACAAGATTAGAAGGGAAGCAATAAACTGGGAAAACATTTTTACAGTCAAAGGTTCTGATAAAGGCCTCATTTCCAAAATATATAGAGAATGACTTTAATTTATAAGAAATCAAGCCTTTCTCCAGTTGATAAATGGTCAAAGGATATGAACAGACAATTCTCAGATGAAGAAATTGAAACTATTTCTAGCCATATGAAAAGATGCTCCAAGTCACTATTAAGCAGAGAAATGCAAATTAAGACAACTCTGAGATATCACTACATACCTGTCAGATTGGCTAGAATGACAGGAAAAGATAATGCAGAATGTTGGAGGGGATGTGGGAAAACTGGGACACTGATACATGTTGGTGGAATTGTGAACGAATCCAACCATTCTGGAGAGCAATTTGGAACTACGCTCAAAAAGTTATCAAACTGTGCATACCCTTTGATCCAGCAGTGTTACTACTGGGCTTATATCCCAAAGAGATTTTAAAGAAGGGAAAGGGACCTGTATATTCCAAAATGTTTGTGGCAGCCCTGCTTGTAGTGGCCAGAAACTGGAAAATGAATGGATGCCCATCAATTGGAGAATGGCTGAAAAACTGTGGTATATGAATATTATGGAATATTATTGTTCATTAAGAAATGACCAGCAGGATGATTTCAGAAAGGCCTGGGGAGACTAAACATGAACTGATGCTGAGTGAAATGAGCAGGACCAGGAGATCATTATATACTTCAACCCAACACTATATCAATTCTGTTGGACATGGCCATCTTCAACAATGAGATGAACCAAATCAGTTCCAAAAGAGCAGTAGTGAACTGAACTAGCTACACCCAGCGAAAGAACTCTAGGAAATGACTATTAACCCACTAGATAGAATTCCTAATCCCTCTATTTTTGTCTACCTGCATTTTTGATTTCTTTCACAGGCTAATTGTACACTATTTCAAAGTCCAATGCTTTTTGTACAGCAAAATAACTGTTTGGGCATGTATACATATATTGTATTTAACTTATACGTCAGCATATTTAACATGTATTGGTCAACCTGCCATCTGAGGGAAGGTTTGAGGGAAGGAAGGGAAAAATTGGAACAAAAGGTTTTGCAATTATCAATGCTGAAAAATTAACCATGCATATATCTTGTAAATAAAAAGTTATAATTAAAAAAAAAGAAAAGGAAAGGAAAGCGTTTGAGAGAAAAGATCACAAGTTCTGGTTTGAATATTTTGAATTTTTGATATGTTTAATGAGTATGGGTGATGGATGATACCTTGATGCTGCAAAGGTAAAAGCAGTAGGCCTTGGGCAATAGTTTGGATATGGGGAATAAGAGATAAAGAAGTTTTCAAGATAACTCCTAGGTTGTGAACCAAAGGAACAGGGAGTATAATGTTGTCCTCTACAAAGATCGGAGGAGGGAAGGATCTAGGGGGGAAGATAACGAGTTCTACTTTGGACATGTTGAGTTTTAGATGCCTGATGGACCTCCAGTTTGAGACATTTGAAAGGAAGTTGGAAATATGAGATTAGAGATCAGAAGTGATTTTGGTACAAAGTAGATATGAGAATCATTAGTACAGAAAGGATAATTAAGTCCATGGGAGCTGATAGATCAAACAGAAAAGCAGCAAGTTGCCTGCTGTGCAAAGTCTTCATACAAAGGCTGGATAACTGCTTGATGCAGAGGCAGCTCCTTTTTATAGATAGGTGGAATAGATGGATAGATGGAGTAGAAGTGAAGTCCACTCCAAATTTAAAATTCTGAGTTTCTATGGGTGTTGGAGTAAGAAACTGTAGCTGTTTACCAGTTGACTTTCAACATGGATAGTTGGGAATCTTCCTTAAAGTGGATCTTTGATTTTTTGAATCTTTGATTCAAGAAGCCTTGGAACTTCTTTCTTCTTGTTATATAACTAGTCCTACCCTTTTTTATAACCATATATACTTTTATTTATGTTCTTTTTTTTTTTTTTTGCAAAGCAATTGGGTTTAAGTGACTTGCCAAGGGTCACACAAGTGGAAAATGTTGTATCCTAACTCTAGGGCTGGTCTTCTGTTCATTGTACTATCTAGCTGTTTCAGACCATATCTTCTTAATGATAAACTTTTGCTTCTTTAAAGAAGTAAATTCTTTCAAAAATATGTTTTAAATGAAAAATAATTTAAGGCAAAAGCATTTTGATAAAAATTTTTTGAAAGTTATCTTTTCAGAAAAAAATTATGGAAATACTTAATATGCACAAGAAGTATCACTTAAAATTGTTAAAACAACATTATGCTTAAATTCTCTTATGAGATTGTTGTACAATTGTTTATAAAATATAGGATCAAAAATTAGCAAGATAAATTTCAAAAGGCTGAATATGCCAAATTATTCTCTGCTGCTAATTAAGGTATGATGAATTAAATGAGCATGACTGCAATATCTACAAGGGAAAGACCAACACAGAAAGGAGGAGGTTAAAAATCTCAACAATGTAGGTAAGATGGAAAAGTTTGTCTTAGTGAAGATGGAATATAACTAAATATAATTGCAGAAGTCTGAGTGGTGACAGGTAAAAAGGCTGTGGATGAAGTGGGGCGCTATCAAATTGGAGATCCTGGAAATCTTAGCAGTAGTGTCTTATGTTAACATAGTTAAGGCTGTGAATTTATTCAGCATTGGAGGAAATGTAGTAGAAATGGAGATTGATAGCAAAAGCACTAAGGAAAATGGCAAATTACCAACTTGGTAGAATAAGGAGTAATAGGAACATATAAACTAAGGGATTTAATTAGATAGGAATGTAGACTCCAAAATGTAGACTCTGTGTATTACTCCTATGAAATGGGTCTTAGATCTCAAAGTCTCAATATCATTGCAATAACATTATATTTCTTAAAAGCTGAGAATAGATTTAGCACCCACCTAATATACCCCTTTTGATTACTGCTCCCAGACTTTTCTTTGGAGCTTGGCAGTTCTGCTATCATTTAGAATTCCAATAGAGCCTGCTCTCCAATAGAGCCTCATCTCACCCCACCCCAAGGATCTTGACTCCCAACTTACATAATGGATTTATAGACATAGAAAGAGTATTCTAATTGATTTAATGAATGCATTGACTTCATTAACATAACACAAATTTTCCCTCTACTTTTGTGGTTGCCTGGCAATTTCTTGCTTCAAAAAATTAGATCCTAGTAGCTAAATACAGTTTATAAATATAAGAAATTCAAAAGATTCTGTCATATTCCAAAAGGTATATTTAAAAGAGAAAAGAAAGAGATTTCAAAAATGGAGAATAACTAGAAGACTCAATTTTTAAACAGCAAATTTACTACAGTGAAGAAAATAAATGTGCATTACATTGTGGGGCCCGTAAAATTGTTTTCTCAGAATGACCTAACCAATCTTCAGCCAGTTAAAGTCTGGGGGGCAGATGCTACCATCAAATCTGCACTGCATATCTCCAAAATTGAGTTTTGTTGAAAAGTGTGTTTAGTGTATTGAAACAGCCGCTGAATTTGCAGGGCAAGAAGATCAAATAGGGCACATCCTCAGATCCACAGCATCCTCATCTGGGTTGGCACTAAGTCACAGAACCAATAAGTTTCCAAATAGGGGTATAGTTTGAACCAAACTTATAATGATGAATAAAAACACTACTAAATCATACTGTACCATTGGAAAAAAAGGCAGATGGAGGGACAACTTTGATCTTAAATTAATTCCAGCCTATGTCAAAATAACATATGCTCTTCAGTCCTCTCATGAGTGTAGTGGTTAGGTAAATATCTAGCTACATATGCTTTAAGACCTCTGCCAGGGAAGTTAGATATTCAAATGCAAGATTTGATGTCCATCCTTAGTCCATTTCTTATCCATGTAGATACAGAGGGGCTGTTGCTGTTGTTGATCCTTTGTTTCAAAGATCAATGATAATAACATGGGTGATCACTTGACTTGTGTGTGAATTGGATTTAAGGGAAGCAGAGTAGCACAAAGCTTCATTCCCTTTCCCAGAGTCATGGAAGTCCAGTTTTAAGACAAAAGTCAATTCAACCGTAGATGGACAAGGCAGGACAAGATAGAGATGTATGAACAAGCTCTAAGTGCTCCACAGTATCTGCTTCAGTCATTTCTATAACCATTGGAACAATTTGTTGTTACCTTTTCTGCCAGCTTATTACCAATAGGGGTAAAGCAATGGCTTTGAGTTCTATTAGTTATCTTCATTCTGATTTAGTCCATCTGCCAAGACAATCTTACTGCAATGTAGCTACTATATCCAACTTCTTGTAGCTATAGGTGAGTTAGGTGATAAGCAGACAATGAACATATTAAGAAGCCCTGAAAAGAGTTCCACAAGCCCTTATACCAGAGATGTTAGTCCTTCTTGAATACCCTCTGCCCCTACACCTGGCCAAGTCGCTTAATTCTGTTTGCCTCAGTTTCCTCATTTGTAAAATGAATTGGAGAAGAAAATGGCAAACCTATTCAGTATTTTTGCTGAGAAACTCCTGATAGGGTCATGAAGAGTTGGCTGCAACTGGGAAAAAAAAGATTTCAGAGGGACTATGGATGACTCAAAAGTAGAAAGAGTAATTGTCCCTTTAGATACTAGATTTAAGTTGAAAATAATATCTAGAGATAGTATGAAGAAAAAATTCCATGGTGGTTTGTGCCATCAAAAATGTTTATCATCCAATTCCTGAAATCTAAATTGGATAGTTTTAAATGCAGTACCATTTGAAAAAAAAAAATAAGATTTTTTTAAAGATTCCTTGAAAATCTATTACAAACATTTTGTAATGGGTCACCATATTTCTCATCATACTACACACACAAACACACACACACACACACACACACATATATATGTAACATACATATATATAATATATAAGGTATCAATTCTAAATATATTGCTGATTAGGCTAAAAACCTCTTTAATTATGGTAACAGTGGATAGGACTTAGATGTTATAGAATAACTAGGCAGAACACTGAGGTGATTTGACTTCTGATATAGCATGAGATTTATGTTATGTAACAAGCATGTAAATATATATGTAAAATATACACATACACACACATATAAAACAAAGATGGAAAATCAAAACAGACCAGGAAAAACATAAGGCAACTATTATAGAGGGAAAAAATAACTATATTCCAACAGGAAAATAAAAACAAAATATAAAACAGAAGGAAACCCAGTAGCTACTCTCTAGTTGGTCACACCCATACAATAAGCACCTAGTACAGTGCCATATATAGTATGGACACTCAATAAATTGTAAATGAATTGAATTGAATAAGGAGCAGCTGTTCTTTGAGTCAGCCTCCATTTTTGTAGATGTTGTAAAAGATCATGAAAAAGTTGTAAGAAAAGAGACACTGCCCAAAAGGCTCCAACTAGCTTCAAGATGTGCGAGCAATCACAACAGGCTGAAACTATAACATTTAGAAATATGTTAAGCACATGAATTTAGGTCTGGTTTAGTCATTTTAAATTGAGCCATAGCAATAGGGGCAAAGGCTAAATCACAATCCAGATCAGAGGCTATGTAAGAAAGAAAAAATCTGATATTTACTTCATTGATATCTATAACCTCAAAGTTTCTGCATGTAGTTCATAGTCTTATGTGTTTCAAGATGCACAAATCAAGATTTTTTTTTTGTTTTTCAAAGGCAGTTCTGTATAAATAGATAGTAGCTACCATCTATATAAAGTAGATCCTAAATAACAAAGATCTTATATGCTCTGTTCAGAAGTATCTGGTTAATTTCTATACTTAAGTTTCTAAAACCCAATAAAAATATTAGATGCAATGAAATTATTTATATAGTTCCATTCATAGTTTTGAGAAATGAACTCTTTTTCCTACTGATATAACCAATATGGTATAAATGGTGTTCTAGATATGGACTTAAGAAGACCTGGATTCTAATAATAAATGTTTTATCATGGACAAGTCATTTAACTTTTCTGAATTTCAGTTTCTAGATCTATAAAAGGGGATAATGGTACTAGTAGTATCTATCATAATGCTATTATAAGATAATAAATATAAAATTCTTTACTTAAAGCACATATAAAATCATTATTAATGTTATTATTATTTACATAATACTTTATTTACATTTTACAAAAGGCTTTACATGATTATTTCAAATGACCTTATTATAAGAGGTACATCCTAATTCCTTGTCAGTACTCAAATATAAAATTATTTCTTTTACATCACAAAGATTAGGGGTCTGGTACCTCCCATTACCCCACTATCCATCGTTCCCCCTCCATAATCTGGAAAACACATACAAAAATTTTTGGTTTTCCACACCAGTCTGAATTATTATGGCATTAAAAATAAAATATGTGAATATCATACAATACTATACATATATTTCATGCATTTCTGAGTTTTTAAACTTTTTCTGTCTTGTGCTGACATGTCATCTGTACCTTCCCCAAAACTCCCCCCAAATTTCTATTTAGTTTCTTATGCCAACCTGTGATATATCTAAATCACAATGGAGAAAGCCACAATGTTGAAGGGATAATGATAATAGCATGTACCTTTTGCCACCCTGGATCCATATGGTGGACAGAAAAGCCTGATGTCAAATGAAAGAACGTGTGGGAGCTTTGAAGAAGAAAAGCTCATGAGTTAGACCTAGGGGTTTTTAAAAATTCCTTCTTCAAAATTCCTCCTGTGGGGACAGCTGGGTGGCACAATGGATAAAACACTGGCCCTAGAATTAGGAGGAACTGAGTGAAAATCTGGCCTTTGACACTTATTATCTGGACTAGTCATTCAATTCCAATTGCCTCAAAATTCAAAATTCCTCATGTTATCAAGCAACTAGTGTTGACCACCCCACTCCTCACCATGGGGGCATAGAAGGCAAAAAGCAGATGAAGGCATGGCTAAACATAGGAGAACAGGAAAGTGCCTAGAATCCCCATCCCATTCCAAGTGGAAAAAAAGGGGACCTACTAGATGCCAGGCACTATGTTAGGTGCTTTATAAATATCTCATTTGATCATCACAGGAACACTAAAGAATGGTGCTGTTATTGTCCCAATTTTATAGGTGAGAAAACAAGCAAACAAAGTGACTGGGTTTACACAGTTAGGTGTAAAGTCAAATTTGAACTCATGGCTTCTTGACTCCAGGACCAGAGCTCTTTTCAGTGCCTCACCTAGCTCCCTCCAGTCCTGAAAAATCAATAGAACAGATATGATCACCTCTTTTTTAAACAATTCAAATCAATTAAGAAGTTCAGTGCAATCAAACAATGTGTCCAAAGGGACATAATTATTAAAGAAAGTGGCAAACCCAAGCTTTCTGGATTATGCTCTGACTAGCTTTTGAAGTCAATTTCTGACATTTTTCTATTAATTAAAATCAGTATTTTTAAATTAAAAGCAACCTTTTTGAATATGTGGTGAGTCTAACCTACCATTCATAAAAGTATTAACATCACACAAGCAGAAGGCTTCTAAAAGGGATGCAATTCATTCTTTCCAGTCATTAGTAAAAACCAAGTTGATGTCATCACACTTTCCACTTAGAACAAAACCCTACACTGTGACAGTTGTGGAATTTGAGCCAGCCATTGCTTGCAATGGAAGCGCGAAAAGAAAAGTCCAGACAAGTCTGTTGTTTTTGTCTCAAAGAACAAATCTGCATAAATATGTACAGCAATCCTCACACAGTTGTGATCATTATTTCACAAACTTGTTTCCTTTTAGGGATTATGTTTTTCAGTTTATTCTCTTCCCATTCTTTTAGTAGTTGATTCTTTAGAATAAGTGGGAGCTACTATTTAACATGGTTAAATGTTTGCTAACCATCAAGATTTATTTGCCTTTGTCATGCTAACAGTCATGCCTGATGAAAAAAACTTCCATTTTTCTTTTATTTTTTTCCTTCTCTTACTTTTTTTTTTTTATTCTGCTGTCTTCCATAGTGAACTGTGTTACAATCCAATAGAATGGATGGAATTTGTACCTAGATTTATATCATATCTTAGGCAATTGACTAAAATATATATGTATTAAACACTTATTGTATACATGTCGAGCTATCAGAACTTTAAAGCTTAACTAATTAAATTCTCATTTTATAGACAAGAAATATGTGGTCCAAGGAAATTAAGTTATACATGAGCACATAGGTAGTAAATAGGTTTCTGGAAGCCTCCCATCCAAAGTCCTCTTGGAAGCATTTAGACTGGCAAAATCCACAAATCTCAGCGGTCTTAAAATACTTCCTTAATTTGTGGGAGAAGTTGTCTAAATCTTTCCTAGTATCCTATTATATGAGACACATCAAAGGTAGGATTTGAACCATAGATCTCTGATTCCAAGAGCCAGTGTCTTTTCCATGGTGCTATGCTCAAGGAATGGGTAGAACAGAGAGAGAAGTGAGGGGAAAGAGGAATAGGAAAAAGAAATAGAAGAGGGAAAGAAAGGGGAAGGGGAAAGAGAATGGAGAGGAGAAGTAGAAGGGAAAAAATAAAGGAAATAGGAAAGAGAAAAGAAAAGGGGAGGCAGGGGGAAGAGGAGGGAAAAGAAAGAGAAGGGAGTAAAGTGGGAAAGAGACAGGGAAGGGGAAAGAAAAGGGAAAAGGAAAAGAAGAAGGGAAATGGGAGGAGGAAGGGGAAGGAAAAGGGGAGAAGAAAAAGAAGGGAAAGGGGAGGGGAAAGAGGAAAGGAAAAGGGGAAGGGGAAAGGAAAAAGAAGGCAAAATTTTCAACCTCCAACAAATTTCACTTCTAAGGGAGATACACCAGGTCCCCAGATAAGTAAATACAAAACTAACTTGAGAAAGGAGCAAACAAAAACAAAGTAAGATGTAGTGATGGTTTTACATAAGAAGCTATACCTAACTTGAAGTTTGAAGGAGTTATGATTTCTGGGAGAGAGAAGTAGAAAGGGAAGACATTCTTTGCTTTGATGACAGTCTATGAAAAGATCCAGAGACAGGATTTGGAAGGCTAAATTTGGGAAATATAGTTTGTGGTCCTGTTTGGATGTATCAGAGTGTATACCAAGGGGATGAATATAAAATATCTAGCAATGTAGTTTAGAGCCAGATTACAGAGAACTTTAAATGCCAGACTGAGGGTTTTATATTTAATTCCAGAGACCTCAGTGAGTCACTGGAGGCATTTGATCAAATAACATCGTCAGATGTGCCTTGGTAGTTATGTGAAAGACCAGTTGGAAAGGAGAGAGACTAGAAGCAAAAGGGACAACTAGCACAGTGGCTACCTGAGTTTACAAAAGAGAACTGAGCTATAAGAAATGTATAGGTAAATAAATCAAGAATTTAGGATATGAAAAAAGAAAAGTTGAAAAGAATGACTAAGATTATGAAACTCAGTGACTAATATGATACTGCCCCATCAGAAACTGAAATATTTGAAGGGGACTAGTGTTTGGGAGAAAAGTTATTGATTTAGTTTAGGACATAATGGATGTGAGACGCTAATGGAGCATCTAGTAGTAAACAGAGCTCTTGAGGGCAAATGTAAGCTCAGAAGAGAAAATAAGGCTGGATTTATAGATATGGGAGTTGTCTATATAGAGATGGTAATTAAACCCTGTATGACTAAATGATATCACCTAAAGAGAAGTATACGGAAATAAGAGATAAGGTCATAGGTCAGAAACTTGAGGAACAATCACCAAAAGAACAACCTTCTCACATTTGTAAGATGAGAAGCACATGAAGATAGAGCAAAAGTTGGATTGATTAATTGATTAATTAGCTGATTAATCGATAAGGAGCCCACAAACAAATAAGATCAATAGAGGATAATTTCATGGAATCCAAAGGAGGGAAAATTATAGAGAAGTGTCTAAGAGTATCAAAAGACCTTGATAATTCAAGGAAGATGAAAACAAAGAAAAGAGCATTGAAGTTAGTAGGTTAAGAGATTTTTGGTGAAGGATAATTCAGAAAGAATAGTTTCAGTAAATTTTGTGAGGAACAGGTTGTCAGAAGAGACAGAGAAGTTAGTAGGAAGTGAGGAAGTAGAGGTCACAAGTACAAAAGTCTCTTTTTAGAAGTTTGGTTGTAAAAGGGAGAAAAGATATAGGATAATAGGCTGCCCATCCAAGTATATGCAAAGTGGGAAATTTGCATTTTTCATTCATTTTGCTTTTTTCTAGAATCAACTGAAAAGTTAGTGACGAAAACCCTGACAAAAAGGTGAAGAAAAGATACTTTTATGCCTATTTTTAGCCATTGTTGATCAGTTATTTTCAGGTATGTACAAATCTTCATGATCCTATTTGGGGATTTCTTGTCAAAGATATCTTAGTGGTTTGTCATTTCCTTCGTCAATTAATTTTATAGGTAAGGAAACTGAGGCAAACAGAGTAAAGTTATTTGCCCAGGGTCACACAGCAAATGTATGAGGTCAAATTTGAATTCAGGAGGATGTTTTTCTAACTCTAGTCCTGGCACTATTCACTTAGGTATCCTATTTTTGATTAACTAGGATTAAAATAATTTTTTTAAAAAATTGGTAGAATATAATCTCTTTTTAAAGGCTCTTTTCCACTAAGGTGACTTCTATGTTTTAGGTTTTGTTGTTGTTTTGCTTTTGTTTTTTGTTTTTTAAATTGATTCTCTGAAAGAATCCAAAGAGATCATTTTGGTTGATAACCCTGTAATTTTTGCTATCTATGAAGATATAAAACATGGATCCAGTAAATTTTCCCAAAGGTATTTGTTGCTGTCATGGATGGTGTCTAGAGCAGAATCCGAAAGGAAGATAAATTATCCAGAAATAATGAGATTCCCTCAGAAGTTCCTGTTTATAGATATGAAATCCTAGAAGGATTACAGAGCATCCTAAATGAGATGTATTGCCATTAAAGGGGGTTCAGCCTAATAATACACACTGGAAAAATCAAGTATGCTTTTTTTTTCTCTTGCTTATGACATGCAGTTAAATGAACAGAACAATGATCCAGAAATGAATAAAAGAGTAAAGAAGTTTTATGTTGATGTATGCTTTGTAAATAAATGTTCAAGAGAGCAAAAAATAAGAAGAAGAAGAAGAAGAAGAAAGAATTTTGGATTATATTTGAATTGCACAGTACTTTTAATAACTCTAGCCTTCCTTCTAAAAATGGCCCAACTTTTAAACATCAATGTTCTCCCTATAATGCTGTATGGCTGCAAATTATGGAAATGTATGACTGGAAAAAAAGGTGGGCTGCTCATGTCACTAGACCATTCTTTCCATTACAACACTCCTGTGCATATCACATTCTAACTTTTATTAGAGTTATCCATTTATAGATCTTAGCCTCTCTCCTACTAAATTGTAAGTTTGAGGTCAGAAACTATGCTATTTTTCTTATTTGTATAACATCATGCCCCATACATACTAGACACTTAATAAGTATTTGTGGTTTAATACAGCATTAACCTTGCAGCAGAGAGAGCAGAAGAACACTGCATGGTCAAAGGCAAATGACCTTAGATTCCTATGACATAAGTATTCATTTAGATACCTTTGGAGAAACATTTTTTAAGCTATTCAATAGGGTCTAAGGTTTTTAGGTACAACAAATCATACTTTAGGGAGTAATAGAAGTGGGAAGGCCATTGGAATCTTTGCAAATAATCTACAGGACAGCATATTCAAAGTATAAAGGACCTTAAAGAAACAAAAACCCAGTAACAGTTACTGGACTAATATTTACCATATGGCCCATATGTTTTCAAATGGCAGAAGTGCAATTCCTTTCCCACAGCCCATTTGCAAGTAGACCTGACAACCCAGACCCACAAAAATCAAAGAGTGTAATCTACTATAAATTCTGCTATGCTATATGGAATGAATATCTGTCAGACCTTTTTACTTAAACCTCTCTTCCTTTAGGAGAGCAGCATCTGGCCCTAAACTACACATTTAATTGAAAAATCCTTTAATAATAACATTAATTTTCATCATTTCATATCCTCTTGGTCCGTGACAACTAAACACGCTAAGCATCTGCAAGCTTGAGCAAAGTTTTTTGGGGAAAAGGGGAGAGAGAGGGTGGGGAAGAGAAAGAGAAGCACTGAGAATGAAAGTTCAGTGGCCATGGTTTGCAAAAGATTTAAATTAAGATAAAAACAGGTGTTAGGAGTTTTGGTTAAGGAAAGAGATTTTTTTTTTAATTTATGATTTTTTTCAAGCAGATAGTCCATTTAAGCTTATGAAATGCAAAACTGAACCATTTAGAAAGCTACCCTGTGAAAGGGACTTGTATGTGCCAAAATGTTTGTAGCTATCCTATTAGTGGCTAGAAACTGGAAAATGAATGGATGCCCATCAATTGGAGAATGGCTGGGTAAATTGTGGTATATGAATGTTATGGAATATTATTGTTCTGTAAGAAATGACCAGCAGGATGAATACAGAGAGGACTGGCGAGACTTACATGAACTGATGCTAAGTGAAATGAGCAGAACCAGGAGACCATTATACACTTCGACAACGATATTGTATGAGGACATATTTTGATGGAAGTGGATTTCTTTGACAAAGAGACCTAACTGAGTTTCAATTGATAAATGACGGACAAAAGCAGCTACACCCAAAGAAAGAACACTGGGAAACGAATGTGAACTATCTGCATTTTTGTTTTTCTTCCCGGGTTATTTATACCTTCTGAATCCAATTCTCCCTATGCAACAAGAGAACTGTTCGGTTCTGCAAACATATATTGTATCTAGGATATACTGCAACATATCCAACATATAAAGGACTGCTTGCCATCTAGGGGAGGGGGTGGAGGGAGGGAGGGGAAAAAATTGGAACAGAAACGAGTGCAAAGGATAATGTTGTAAAAAAAAAAAAAAAATTACCCTGGCATGGATTCTGTCAATATAAAGTAATTATTAAATAAAAATTTAAAAAAAGAAAAGAAAAGAAAGCTACCCTGTTTTCTAACTTGAGGGGTGACAAGGAGAGAGCCAATAATTCTGATCCTTTGAGGACATTCACACATAGTTTTCAATTATTTTTGAAAAAGAATGACTTTATATGATTTTATTTAAGCCTTTTGCTTGCTTATCTTTCCATGTCGCCTTTCATTTTTATCATATTTTTAAAAAGCAGAGTGGAAGGAGAAGGGGAGGAAATAGATAGCTATTAAAAAAGGAGAAGGAGGAGGAGGAGGAAAAGGAGAAGGAAGAGGAGGAGGAAGAGGAGGAGGAGGAGAAGGAAGAGGAAATGGGGGAAGGGAAGGGAGAGGGAAAGGATAGGAAAGGAAGAGGAAAGGAAAAAGTAAGGAGAGGGAAGTAAAAGGAAGAGAAAGGGAAGGAAAGAGAAGGGAGAGGAAAGGGAGGGGAAAGGAAGAAGAAGGGGGAAGAGAGAGAAAAAATAAGACAGAGACAGACTCGGTCGCAGAGATTGATATTTATCACAGGTAAATTGAAGATCCTGGTTTTTACACCCTATTGGGCTAAATACCTTGTTCCACAAGCAAAATGTGAGTACACTTCTCAGCCAGGCTTATGGAAAGAAACAATCAACTTGCCTTTGGTTTGCCTGAATTCCTGAAGCGGTGGATATCCTAGAGTGCTATGCTAATAAGCTATATTGGACACACTACACCTGGCTCCCCAGGAGGATGGAGAGAGATATAAGCCAGTAGAATGAAAAGAATAAGGGAGGAAAAGGAAATGGAGGGCTTGCAGAAAAGACTAGGAGACACCTCCTCTTGTGTCTGTGAAAGGGAAGAAAAAAGCCACTCCTTTGTTTGACCTTAAAAAATTCTTACTTTTGTCTCAGAAACTTTTTAGAGATAAAAGGCCAGACTCCTCTTTTTTAAGCCCCCCCCCCCCCTTTTAGTTTGTTCACAGAATACAATATAACACTTTTGTTTGCGGACTGCACACACCCTGGGGTGTGGATTCCTCAGCTGTTGCCATGACTGGCTTGTCACACAGAGTTACCACTTCTGTACTTTCCCCCACCCCTCCCTACTCTCCTTCTTTCAAAGTGACCTAAATCTTTACTTCCATATTTCAGGCAAAAGATAACCCTGTTTCCCTTGGCTGGGAAATCGGAACTCTCATTTTAAAGTCAGTCTCCCTCAGTAGAATACCAAATCAACCTAAGGAACACTGAGAATATTTTCCGTTTGTATTCAGGGCAGTTCTGATTTTCCTTGTTGTTTTATTTAAACCCAGTGGAAATGTGCTATTTAGCACAGGCAGCAGTGCATAGCAATAACTGTTTACACATAGCAAAATGGGAACAGAAGAAAGAGGCCCCAAATGAAAAAGCAAGAGACAGAGAGACAGAGAGACACACACAGAGACAGAGAGACAGAGACAGAGATAGAGACTCAGAGAGAGAGAAACAGAGACACACATAGAGACAGAGAGACGCAGAGAGACAGAAACAGAGAGAGAGAGAGACAGAGACAGAGACAGAGACAGAGACAGAGACAGAAAGACAGAGATAGAGACTCAGAGAGACAGAGACACACACACAGACAGAGAGACACAGAGAGAGACAGAAACAGAGACAGAGAGAGACAGAGACAGAGAGAGAGAGACAGAGAGAGAGAGAGAGAGAGAGAAGAGAGAGAGAGAGAGAGAGAAAGTAGGCCATCTATGAATGAATTTAGCACATTTGCAGGCAACTTCTTATTGCTTATTTTACTGTAAAAATTTGCAAACATATCTGGGTTGTTTTTTTTTTTTTTTTTATTTGGGTGATTGTATAAGATTTGGTCAGATGGTCTGACTTATCTACAAAATTTCCTTAACATTAAGTTATGCCCATGGATAAGCTGGACCCTTCTCTCACAAGTGCTGAGAAAAAAAGAATTGTTAACTTTTCAACATGAGCATTTACACCTCTGAAATCATTAAAAATCAGGGCTTGATTAATTTTTTTCAACTGCCTAAACTTCAAAAAGTGATAAGAGAAAATTGTAATAATGTGAACTAAACTCAATAGTGTGGGTTTTTTTTTTTTTCATGCAGCTGGTTATTAAACTTTTACCAGCATACCCCTAGCCATATCACTTTAGTTATTCCACTAATTTCCAGGTGGCCAGCTAGAGTTAAGTCATCAAATTCTAGAGTAGATGGATGCTCAGTTTCTGGCTGAACCCAGGAACAAGCTATCCAGAGATTTCTTTACTATTAACTTAAGTCACTGGGCCTTAGTTTCATTATCTGTAAAATGAAGTGTTGGATTAGATGGACTTTGTAGTCCTTTACAACTCTAAATCTTGCTAGTAACTGTGATACAATATGAATATAAATGTCAGAAACTCTTGGGGCCTGAGTAGACCTGCTACTTCTGCAAATGCTGTGTAATTTTGCTACAGAAAACCACAGGAGCAACAACAAAAATATGAATCTAGAAAACATCTTTCTTTCTCAATAGAATCCAACTCATGTGTCACTGAATCTGAGACCTTTCCTGATCTCCCATTGTCTCTTACCCCCATCTTTCTTTTCTCAGATCTCATATATGGGACATTGAAGTGGCTCGATGGATGGAGTACTAGGCCTGAGTTCAAATCTCACCTCAGACACTTATTAGCTGTGTGACCTTGGATAAATGATTTAAACTGTTTGTTTTAATCCACCAGAGAAGGAAATGACAAACCCCTCTAGTACTTTTGCCAAGAAAACCCCTTATATTAGCATGTCATGGTACTTGGGGTCACAAAGAATAAGACATGATGGAACAATTAAACAATAATAGGGGCCAAAGATTCTTTTGAATCTGACCTCATTTTACCGATGAGGAGATGAGACTAGAGAAGGCAAGTAATACCTCTTTTCAACGCTAAGGTGATTCAGTGTGATGGAGGAAAGATATAAGCTCTGCAATGGATGCTATGAGCATCCAGAGAGACAACTATGTAGACTGAATGTGAATATGGTTCAGAGCATAGTATTTTCACTTTTTGTTATTGTTGTTTGCTTGGGTTTTTTTCCCTTTCTCATATTATTCCCCCTTTTTGATCTGATTTTTTTCTTTTTTTTTTTTTTTGCTCAGCATGACCAATATGGAAATGTGCTTGGAAGAATTGTACACATTTAATCTATATCAGATTGCTTTCTGGCTTGGGGAGGGGATAGAGGAGAATAGAAAGGAGAAAAATATGTACTATAGAGTTTTGCAAAGGTAAATGTTGAGAACTATCTTTGCATGTATTGGGGGGAGATACCATTAAAACATTGAGAGAGAGACAGAGACAGAGACAGAGACAGACAGAGAAGATAACTTGTTCAAGATGAAACAGGTCCTCAAGCTCCAAATCCAATGCAATTTCCTTCATTCTACTTCCCAAGTAATATTTATGTAATATGGAGCATCATGCTGTGGATAGAGCATCAAACCAAGAGTGAAGAAAACTGGAGTCCAAAACAGGCCACAGACACTAGCTGTGTGAACCTGGGCAAATCACAACCTAATTGACCTCAGTTTCCTCATCTATAAAATGATCTGGAGAAGGAAATAGCAACCCATTTCAGTATCTTTGCCAAGAAAATTTCAAATGGGGTTGTAAAGAGTTGGACACAACTGAAACATTTGAACAACAACAACATTTGATATTTCCAGTTCTTAGAATAGCACTCTATATAAAGGAGGCAACAAACTTGTTAAATTTAGTGGTCCAAGGACAGAGGGTGGGGCCAACACTGTATTCCAAATCATGACATTTTAGGATTTAGAGTTGGAAGCATGTCTGGTTCACCTCTATCATTTTTCAAATAAGGAATTTAAGACCTAGATATACAAAGTGGCTTGCCCCCAGACTCATATGAAGAACAGAGCCAGATTTGAATCTTAGTCTTCTGACTCTAGATGTTTATGTTCTTTACAATCTATATGCTTTCCTTTGACAGAGGACCTACTTTCACAACTTTAGACTCAATCATTTATTCCCTGTAACCTTGCATATTTTTTTTACCTGTTTGGAACTCAGCTTCTTGATCTATTAAATGAGGCTGCAGTACCAGTCGAAAAATAAGGCTTTTTCCTAAGTTAAAATGGTTATAAACTAAATTAATGCAAAAGTGAACACAGCTATTAGAAAATTTAAAGTTTCTAGCTACCTTACAGGTTATGTCTTAATGGAGATATTTCTAAATCTTTAAGCATTATTAAAAGCATCAGTATAACATATGTAGACATGATTTTCTTAGATCAATAGAATTCTTAAAACTAATCTTGAAAGAGTGGTCTTGGAAGTTGATAATAGATGAAATATTCATTTATCCATTATATAAATTTATTAAAATATACACACACATAATATACATATGCCTGGACATTTATAGAATCTCTTTATTAACCTAGTCTCTTTGCCTCTTTTATCCATTCTGTGTTCAATTCAAGTGTCATTACAATAAATTATAAACACCCCTCCATTTTTTTTTCTTATACTCTTTCCATCTTGCCTGAGGCTTTCTTGACTATTTCAGTTGTGATGGTTCAGTACAGACATATGTGCAACTCTCCTTTTTTTACAAGTGTTCCAAGAGCTCAAACCATAATTAATCCATGATGAAATAGGAAAAATGATCTCTGTGCTTGCCATTGCCCATCATTCCCTGCACCTCAAGTGACTGATTGAGAATATGGTTTAAAAAAACTCATTAAAAAATGAGTTATTGCTATAAGTGTATTAACTTCTGAAAAGAAACCCAGGATGGATCCTAGCAATAATGATGACCTGAGGACTCCAGTGAAGGAGATGGATAAGATGGTGAAGATAATGGCAGAAAAGTTCTATCAGTTTGACAGTTTTCATAACCTCTTCCTACATCCAGTTCTTAATTTCTTCAAGCTCAAACTTCCTAAACACTTTTGACTCTTTAGCTCATGAAAAACAGGATGGTCTAGTGCCCAGCTTCTTAAATTGTGGTTTAAGAGCTTATATGAGGTCTTGTAACTGAATTTGGGGGTAGCAAAATTATGATTCATTAGCAGCAAATGTATGATTTGTATACCTATTTCATATACCTATATGCCCAGGGTCATGTTAAAACTTTTCTGGCAAAAAGGGATCACAAGTAGAAAAAATTTAAGGAGCCCTGGTCTAGTAGAAACAGTGCTAATTTTTGAGTCTGAAAGCTTGGGCTTGAATTCTGACCCTGCCATTTCCTTATATGACCTGAGCAAGTCACAAGGTTTCATAACCTAGATTTGCTCATCTGCAAAATGTGCGTATTAGATGATATCTAGGGACTTTTTTCACACGTAGTTATTATGAACTCAATTAGCTTTTCATAGCTAAGCAGTCATCAAATTATGTCATTTCTATCACCAAGTACATTTTAACCATCCATCTTTTCTTTGAATTTACACTGTCATCACTGTAATCCAAACTCTTATCACCTCATACTTTGACTATTGCAATTGTATCTTAACTGCTTTCCTTTTCTCCAGTCTCTCTTTTCTCCAGTCCATATTGTATATAGTACCTTAAAATTAAATTTCTGAAAACACAGCTTTCATCATTTTACTCCACAGATCAAAAGGTTTTCATGGCTCTTAACTGACCTCAAGATAATTATAAGCTATTCAAACTTGTTTTCAATACAGTACCATAACCAGAAATTTTTTGTGCCCAGGGCAATCAACATGAAACACCCTCAGTTGAGGAGGTAGACTAGGGCAGAAGGGGAGTAGGAAGAGGGGAGAGCAGAAAATTTGAAAGAGACCTGGGATACTGGGGCTGAAGAAACAATTGGGAAAGTAGGGGTGTGTGTGTGTGTGTGTGTGTGTGTGTGTGTGTGTGTGTGTGTATTGGGATTATAATGTCTGAAAGTTTTCCCAGGCCTTTGATATCCTTATCTGTTTCAAATATCATGAGAATAGATCTCTCAACTTCCTCAAATTTGTTTCACCTATAGCAAGGCTTTCCTCCTTTCTCATTATAAACTTACTCTGTTTAAATTTAGTCCCATTTTTGTTTTCTTTAGTGTCATTTCCATTTCCTCATATAGCATGTGTAGAGGGTTCTAATTATGGAAGTTCCACTATTCTTGATGGTGGAAATATGTTTTATAAAAATCTTCTTAGAATCTTTATGTTTTTTGGTCTGTTTTCTTCTTTCCAATTTCATTCTTAAATTTCCCTCAAAATAATTTTGCTTAATTAGGATTTTAACATACTTATTTCAAATTTATTTTGCCTCCGCTGTTTCTTGCTTTTTTATAGGGTCATAATCTTTCACTTATTCTCTTTAATATTTTACCAAAAAAAATGTATATTCCAAGCTGATGCTATCCTTAACTGACATCTATCTCTGTTTGATGCAGATAGAGAAGAAATTCTGATTTGATGGGTTCCCAATCCACTTGTTGGAATTAAATGGCATGGACCTTTATTAGAATGGAATATCTCCCACAGAGTTATACATAGATAGTGACCTCAATAGAAAGATATAGTAAAGTTCTCTGATTAGGCCCCATGATTTTAGCTGCCTACCAAAATGTACAGAAAAGATAGGGAAGGGACGAAAGCTCATAGCATAGCACTACCTTATATACAGAAAAGTATTTAATTAAATTATTTTATTTGAATGAATGAATTAGTTTATCATTTATCAACTGCATCTTACTTAAAAGACATGAACTCTTTAGAAGATACTACAACAAAGAAGTCAGAGATCTGTGCTTTCAATCTAGTAAGTAAAGCAATATTTGAAAACAAACAACAACAAAGATGTAAAGTCAAATAAAAGAAATACCAAAAATAAACAAAAATCCTGAGAGTTCAAAGGAAAAGTTCAGTTGTAAATGAAAGAATCAGAGATACCTGTATGGAAGCGCTGCCATTTAAGCTGGGCCTGAAAATTAGTTAGAGTTCCACAGTTAGAGAAAGGAAATAAAAGGGATATTCTAAGTGGACACAGAAGCACGAAAATAAGAAATGTTTTCCAGGAAAGGCAATTAGTTCAGTTTGTGTGACATCCAGAAAAGGAAATAATTTTCCATTAAGGCTAAAAAAAAAAAATAAAATAAAAATCAGGTTGGGGTATAGTAAAGTAAGGCTTATAAGAACTTTGCATGTTATTCAATAAAAAGTAGATATTAAAGCACTTGGGTTGGGAAATTAGGTTTTCAAAGATTGGATGATAATCTGGCATTATCCTATAGCATAGTTTTGTAAGGTAGAGACTAGTTCTGAGGAAAACAGTTAAGCAACCACAATAGTCCATTCAAGAAATGAATTGCTGAATTAGCATGGTGAGACTGTATATAGTGTGAAATCTATTACTCCCTCTCACTACAAGAGTTGACAATCAGACACTAAAACGTCTATAAAGAATATATGTATAAAGCCTGGACTATGGAAATGAAAAGCAGAGAAATGGGCATAGCATAGGATATTATTATGATAATTTAATTAAATTCTAAAGACCTCATATTATCTGTCAATGTAAAAGTGGTATATCCCCCACCCCTACACTCCCATACCCCTCCTGTTCTGCAATGCTTACAAACATATATTTTTAGACTAATGATGGCTGCATCCAGTGATTATATCCTCTAGACATGTTTCATATAGATGAATTTAGTTGGCTCCAAGGTACTGCCTAACCTCACGCTATATGTGCACCCCAGACACTAAATCCTCCAAACCCTCCTCTTACACATAACTACCACCTTCTTAAAATAAAAATTAACAAACAAATAAATAAATGAGTGGAGAAAGAAAGAAAGAAAGAAAGAAAGAAAGAAAGAAAGAAAGAAAGAAAGAAAGAAAGAAAGAAAGAAAGAAAGAAAGAAAGAAAGAAGGAAGGAAGGAAGGAAGGAAGGAAGGAAGGAAGGAAGGAAGGAAGGAAGGAAGGAAGGAAGGAAGGAAGGAAGGAAGGAAGGAAGGAAGGAAGGAAGGAAGGAAAGAAGAGGGTGGGGAGGGAGGAAGACCTCATGGTTTTGCTCAATGCTTAGCCAGTCTTATCCAGAGCAGACCAGCCAGCTCAGTTAACCGAAGTTGACTTACTAGAGGAATAGAGGAACCCACCTGACTGCCCAAGAGGAGCCACAAACTAACTTTGAGGGACCTTCCAGCCAAATTAACAATGCTGTTAATTTAATCCTTAATCAAGGTCTCTAGTGAAATGCTCTAGGATTCTAATTATGTTATGCATTTTTATCAATGATTTTGAAGAAACTATAAAAGACATACCCATGAAATTGGCACAAAGATGGGAAGGGTTTTAATATGGTAGACTTCAGAGTCAGAATCCAAGAGTTGGAAATAACTGAAAAGTGATTGAACAGCAACAAATATTCCACCATTCAAAGACATATAGCATCATGAGAAGAACTTTGGGGATATAAAGAGCAGCACATATTAAAAGGAAAAGATTGGGGTCATGAAAAACAATTTTCCAAATGCAACCTATCCCTCTTTTTTCATTAAAAAGAACATATAATGTAACATGTATTGGACTACCTGCCAGGAAGAGGAGAGGGTGGAGGGAAGGTGGGGAAAATTTGGAACAAAAGGTTTTGCAGGGATCAATGTTGGAAAAATTACCAGTGCATACACTTTGTAAAGAAAGAAAGAAATAATTTTTAAAAAAATAAAAATAAAGTTTCATGGAAGAACAGTGCAATGCTATGTCCTGAAAATGTTAGTTCATATTGAGTGGAAATTGCTTTATTTTTTTGTTCTTGCATCTTTTAAGGGCCTACATGCTTAATAAATGCTGATTGACCAAAAAAAAAAAAAAACATGTAAGAGAAGTGATAATTCCACTGCATTTTGTCTAGGATATGGAAGTCAATTCTGACCACTACATAATAAAAGAAAGGGTAAGAAAAATAGAAAAGTGTGTAGAACAGGATGTCTAGTTTGGTGACAGTCTAAAGTTATTGGCTAAACCGAAGAACATGAAAACTGAATAGGGATAAATGAAAAGTTCCAAACCATTAAAAAAACACACACGCACACACTCAGAGAGGGGATAGTATGGATACACAACCATTTTTATGAATAGAAATTTTAATGGACTATTTCAAGGATGTGATATATTCATTCTTTAGTGATCTGCAATCTCATTGTAGTGTACACTTCCTTCATAAGATATGTAAGTCATAACTTACTCTTGCTTCTAACCTTTTGAGAGTCTTTGTTCCTCCACAAATCTTCCATCGAGGGTCCTCCCAACAAGCTGGGAACAGACTTCCTTCTATATTTTTTGATATTTCCCACATAACAATGGAGTACACAGTCGGTTTCTTCCTTTATCCTTTCCACTTTACTTGACCCATTGATCTCCTTTTATAGTCATTTTCTTTGATATCTTTTATATTATTTTTTTCCTATACTGTTTCAGTGGTAACATGCTGCACTCTGCTCAAAGCTGATATGTCTCTCCAATGCCTGTTAGATGACCTGCAATTGCAATTTTTTTGGAGACTAGTATTCCATGATTTAGGGTCACTAGGTGATGCAGTAAATAGAGTGCTAGGAAAAGTCATCTTCCTGAGTTCAAATCTTGCTGTGTGATCTTAGCAATTCATTTACCCTTATTTACCTCAGTTTCCCACTTATGGCAGCTAAGTGGTGCAAGTGAATAGAGTACCAGGTCTGGCATCAGGAAGACTGTTATTGAATGACCTTGGCAAGTCAAGTTTCCTTATCCATAAATTAAGTGAGAGAAGGAAATAGCAAATCACTGCAGTATCTTTGTCAAGGAAATCTCAAATGGGATTTTAAGAATGGGAAATAACTGAAAGATGCCTGAATAACAGGCATATTACATGATTCAAAGCCATAAAGCATCATAAGAAGAAACTTGGGGATAAAAAGACAAGGAAAGTTGGGGCTATTAAAATAATTTTCCAAATGCAATCTATCCCACTCTTTATATTAAAAAGGACACACGATAATTCCACTATATTTTATCCCTTTCAAAGCACATCTAGAATGTGGAGGTCAATTCTGATCACTGCATAATAAAAAGAAAGGGTAAGAAAAAATGGAAAAATAATTACAATATGTTTGGTTTGGTGACATAGCTTGAAATCATGTTATTTAACATCCTACAGGTTATTATCTCCCTCTTGTAGATAAGGAAGCTGAGGCCCAAAGAGCAAGTGACTTGCCTATAGCTATATTCCTTGGAAATATCAGGGGTGTACTTTAAACCCTTGTCTTTTCATTTCTAACTCTATCCCCTGTACTATTCTGCCTGGCTGTCTAACCTGAGGAAGAGAAAATAGGGGAGGTTATCAGATAGTGGGCTTTGGGTATCATTAGGGAGTGGGGGAACAAAGAGTATTAGACTTGTTCTCCTTAGTTTCAAATGTATGTGGAGATAGATAGCATGTCAGGAAATAGATAACATGCTTCAGCTTAGTTTCTCTAAAACATATTTGTCATTGAATTGATAAAGAGTCCTTAAGTCGTTTAAAACTGACTTCCTCTCACACCCTATACCAATTTAAGATTGAAATCAGTTCATGATTTAGACATAAAGGGTGATAATATAAGCAAATTATGAGAGCAAGGGATAATTTACCTGTCAGATCTTGGGAGGGAGGAATTTATGACCAAACAAGAAATAGAGAATACTACAAAATGCAAAATGTATAATTTTGATTACATTAAATTGAAAAGGTTTTATACATGCAGCCAAGATTAGAAGGGAAGCAAAAAGCTGGAAAATAATTTTTATAGCCAGTATATCTGATAAAGGTCTAATCTCCAAAATATATAGAGAACTGAGTCAAATTTATAAGAATACAATTTTAAAAAATGAAAAGCATGAAAAAATGCTTTAAATAACTATTAGAGAAATATAAAATAAATATAACTATAAAACTATTTTTTTTTACAAACTCCTCTCTTCCCAAGGCATCTAGCAATCTGATACTAATTATACACATATAATCAGTATAATTGATATATATTTGATTTGATTGATATATAATTGATTTTCTGAAATCAATTCTTTAACAATATAATTTAGCCTTTCCCCAATTATCTATTAGTAGTATTAGGTAATCTAAGTCATCTCCTTAAATTCCAATTCTTTGTTTTAATTTTTGTTGAGACCATTGGGTTTTTTTTTTCACATTTTAGTAAAGCAAATGTATTTTTCTTGCAACTTTTCTCTTCCTACTATTATCTTCCCTCTTAAAACCACCTCCCTCCTTCTCACCATTTGTTTCCCTATTAAGTCTGATGTATTCCACATCAAACTCTGTGTGTGTGTGTGTGTGTGTGTGTGTGTGTGTGTGTGTGTTGTTTCAATCCTCCTTTGTCAGTTTCAGATAACAGATTCACCCCTTTCTCCATACTTGCATACTTTTCTCCTTTCTATATTAATATATCCTTTCTTCTTTCTCTTCTTCAAACTCTCAGAACAAAACTAATACAACATCAAGAGCTTTTTTTTTCTTATTTAACTTACTTAGACCCCATGAAAACATCAAAGTATAGAAGAGACATAGCTTTATTAGGATGTTAGCACTACCTCATCACACAGATTCTTCCAATTGGTCGAATAAATTTATCTTTCTAAATTTTCTGGACTCTTACATTAGAATTGCAAAATTCCTACTCATCTATTCTTTTCATTAAAAATGTTGGAAAATTTTCTATCTCATTAAAAATTCATATTTTTCTCTATATGATAATATTCACATTATCAATCTAAGAAGTTCTTGGTTGTAAACCTATATTTATATTCAGAGTATCTTTTACAGTGTCATATTCCAAGACCTCTCCTTCTTGACAATAAAAGCTGCCAGGTCTTGTATGATTCTTACTGTGTTCCTTTAGTTCCTGAACTGCTTCTTTTAGGATGTTTGCTGAATTCTTTTCTGTGGTATAGGCACATAGATTTTGACTATGAAATATTGTGATTTTTTCCTTTTAAGATTTTTTTTTTGAAAGGTGATCAGTGGATTCTTTCTGTCTGGGCTTTGTCCTCCCAATTCTAAAATAACTGTATGGTTTTCATTCATAATTTCTTGAAATATTCCAGAGGCTTTTCTCCTTCTTGGATCATTATTTACTATCTAATAATTCTTCAATTAGTTTTTCTTGACCAATTTTCCAAAATAGTTTTTTTTTAATAAAATTGAGCATCTTATATTTTCTTGCATTTTTGAATCTTTAGATTTTGTTCTAATAATTCTTACTGACTCACAAAGTTATTGATTTTTATCTATTCTAGTTTTTAAGGAGTCCATTTATTGGGTAAAGTTTCTCTTCTAAACTACTTTTCTTTCAGTTCTTTCTTCAAAAGCTCCTAGTTCATTTTTAAATTTGTCTTATTACTTCTAAATATTCAGGTATTACTTTTAGAAAGTCTTTTCTTTTTCATTTGTTTAAGTATCTATTTAAAGTTGTTGTGGAATTTCTATTTCTTGGATGGGAAATAAAGATATTTCCAATAATTTTAATGCAAGTAGATGTTTGCTTGGATTTAATTCTTTTTTCTGCTTTACCTTTTCCTGAATTAACTTTTTCTAGAATTTCCTGAATTTCCTCCATCTTCCTGAATTCCTGAATCCTGCCAAGCTCCCTCCACTGTTGCACTTTTGGTTAGGGTGGTTGGTGCTACTTAGTCTTATTCCGGATCACCTCTATAAAACTTCTCCTCCCTCTGAATCACAGAAGTTGAAAACGTTGCCATTTTTTTAGGACCTTTTTAGGAATCTCTGGTACTCCTAAGGTCTCATACTGGAACTTTCTGGAGGAAATCTTTTCTCTTGCTGTTTTCTAACATAGAGCCTTGTAGGCTGCACATGTCTCTAAGCCACACTGGTAAGGTACCCTACTCTGGCACTGGGTTAGCTAACATTCTTCTTTGTAGCGTTCAATTGCTGACCCATTACTCATACAGTTCTGGGATGGAAGAAGTGATTCTATTTTCTCACTGGAATTCTTGTCCATTATTTAATATAGAGAAAACTTTATATTTTTCTAGAGTAGTTATGTGATACCTGGGCAATCTTCCTCTCAATGAAGCAGCCATCTTCCTCCTTTACTTACCTTAAATCTTCTTTTCATGGACTGATTTTTGTCCATTTTACTACTCTTTTATATCCAATACATGAAAAGGTAAAGAAAGAAATTGCAAGGTATTAAAACCCATTAATTTGGTTATGCTCTAATTTTTTTCAAAGTATAGGGATTTTTGGTGGATTAAAATTATGTTTTAGGATTTTCTCTTTATTATTAATTAGTCATTTAGTTCTTCTATATTTTCATTTTTAGCTAAAAATTATCTTAAAGATAATAGCTCAAGTAATAGCTAGAGAACAAACCAATAGGACAACTCAGATTCAAATTTCCCCTCTGAAACATATTGACTATATGATTCTAATTGAGTCATATAACTTTTCAGTGTCTCTAGCAACTTAATAAGATGCTAAGTTGTAGAAAAGATATTGATCTGCATTGGTAGGGACAATTTCCTCACTTGGAAGTTTTAAACAATGTTGAAATCATAAATATAGACCAGCTAAGTGCTGACAGTCTTTAAAAAAAATCAACTGACACAATTTAGAAATTTTAACTTCTTTTCTAATATATTTCCTTTTGTTGCAAAATGTATTTTTCCTACCTAGTTGAACGAACCTAAGTCAATTATCTTACTGAAAGATTTTGAAATTTAAAATTCCAGTTTTAGACTCCAGCTTTCCCAAAGTAAGTATGCTGATTTAAATATATTTCATAAAAAAGGTCAAACCTCAAATAAAAGTTAAGAAATTTCCTTTCTCAATGTCGTATTTGCACACTCCATAAATAGGGAGCAAGACAAAGGTCCTTAGAAAGTTAAAAATGCGAATGACATAAAAAAGAGTAATTTAATATCATGTTAACTCATTCTATATGATACAAGGTAATGCTGCATCATGACAAAGACACGGTGCAAAGTATTCCCATATGATTTTAGAACCATTAATATGAGAATTCCATATTTCATAACATCAACAAACCAGATGAACCTCATCCACTTAAAGTAGAGAACAGTGAAAAGAACAAATGTCTTGTGAAGAGTGGAAATGAGAACAATGTGTCTGAGGTTAAACAGTGGAAATAAGTTGCGGATGTTGTGCATGAAATAATTATTTCTGCAGCGCCATTGCTGCATTTAGTTTATAAGCATGTCAGAGTGTACAATCCAGGAATATTTCACAGAGAGAAATGCCGATCTATATGACATATATAGAGAAAGCTAATGAATCTAATGTAAAATTCTACAAAAGGATCATTCAGAGTATAGCTTCAAAAAAAATTTTTTTTAATCAGGCTATATCTATATAAAATGGGCCCATAATTCACTTAGTCAAACTAGAAGTCATTTATGAATCAAAATTTTTAGAAGCTGTTTGCCAATCCAGAGGAATTCTGTGATATGCTAAGAGGGATGGAGAATAAAAAAAAGCTTCTGAAACTTTTCCCAAGGCTCCAAAACTAATAGCATAAAATGTCTATTTCTTTCCTTATGGATAATGTCATATTTTCTGGATTTTTATGATTTTCAAACCATACTTGAGATTTTATGGGTATAAGTAGTTCCCAGTAAGAAACTTCCTCTACCGAAGCATATGAGGCACCTTCTCTATAATGTATATATAGTCTTAGAAAAATGATTAGGGGTATTGGGAGATTCAGTGACCAGTGTTAAGAAACCAGTTTTTGCAGAGACAGGACATCAATATATATAAGTTTTTCTGATTCTGAGGTTAGTTCTAACCATTACAACAAACTGTCTCATTTTTATTATCTAGGCTTTCTTAAGTGGTTTTCAATTTTATATTTTGAAATTGAAAAGGCCTTTAGAGGTTATCTAGTTTAACTTACTTATTTTACACATGAGGAAACTGAGCCCCAGTAAAGTTAAATAATTTGTCATTCAGGTTATAAATAACAAAACTAGGATTCTAAGCTAGGTCCTCCAACTCCAGATACATTGCACCAGCACTGGACTTTGGAATGTGTTCCACTTAGATTAAAGGCTTTCTAATTTCCATTTAATTTCCATTTTTTCCCCTAATTGGTCTGGGATTCTTGGAATGATGGATAATTTAAATATCAGCATCCATGTATTGATAAATTCATATTATGAGTATGTTTGTGTATACATTTGTACATATGTGTGTCGATTTATATATAATATTTTAGGATTTGAGAGAAAAAAGAAACTTTAAAGATAATCTACTAATTTTGTAGATGAGGAAACTGAGGTCATAGTTATGTCTACAGCCTAAGATTGCATAACAAGACCCCCTTACTTTCAATCTAGAGCTTCTTTCTAGCATAGAAAAATTCTTTCCATAGCAATGAAACTGATATTTTAACAAAAACATCAGAAATCATATAAACAAATGAATGTTGTCCCTTTCATGATAGGGAATGAGAAGCAATATATTTTTTATCTCTTAATATCAGTTGTCTATCTATAATTCTCCATCAACCACTTGTGGATGTTCTTAGCCTGAGCAACAATAAAAACTGAAATACCAATGGAGGAAAGAGAGCAAGTCAGTTAAAAGAAATACCACAGCCACTGGGACTCTAAGGGAATAGGAAAGAGAAGAGGAGAGGATCTTGAGAAGCAATGTATTTTTTTTTCCATTCTTGTCACCATTATTTTAGAAACACCTTCAAAACTAGTGATATTTTCTCTGAAATATTCTTAGGGATTGAGAGTAGGGAATCATTTCATTCTTTGTATTTGTATCTCTTGGAGCCAAATCATTGCTTGACCATGGTAAGTGCTTAAGAAATATTTGATTTATTTGGTTTTATTTTTGGAAATAGTCTAAAGTCATTTGGGGCTAAGACTGGTGAAAAAAGTGTATGATAAAACCAAATCATTGCAGTCTGTGTTTCAAAACATTATGTAGCTATTAAATAATGCAACTAATTTTTTAGAAACATAGTTTATAAAAAGACAGTTTTCCCACACATACTCCAGTTGTTTTGATCAATAATGAAAAAAGAACTAGAATTTTAGTTAGAAAACTTATGTTTGAATCCTAGCTATAGTACTCATATAATTGTGTGACTTTGGTCAAATCATATTATTTTTGAGGTTTTGGTTTCTTCATCTGTAAAAGAAGAAGATTGGAAGAGATCACATCTAAGATTTTGCTTTTTTTGTTGTTGTTTCTTTTTCTCCAATTCTAATATTATTTTGTATATGGCAACACTGAATGAGCAATGGCCTCCCTAGGAAAATGCTTTAAAGGACAGCATTCATTATTAGATGGATGAACATTTTTTGTTTTGAAAAAATCAGTGCCTTTACCTCATGGTCCCACTTCATATATATAACACAGAGAGAACATTTGGGGAATACATGTCAACTCTTCTATTATTTTTCTTTTTTGACCCATGTAAAGGAAGTTATACAGACCCATTTGAACAGTTAAACAGATTTTTGACAGTTTGAAAGATTAAAACACGGCATAATCTTGGACAATATAACAATTCTTTACCAAGAAAAGATACATTAGGAACATTTTTCTTACTGGGTCCATAAACTCAAAATTTATCACCAGAACTAGAAATGTGCTCTGAATCTCTAGCTCAATAAATCCAAGTACAAACATGTGAATTTTTCCAGTCAATAGTATTTACAAAGGATTTTTACAATCAGTTATTTGTTAAGCTATATACCATATTGAAGCTGATGAAGTGAACTTATTGCAAAGCATTAGATTGACCTGTTCCCTTATGATTACTAGTATTGTATACAACAGGCTATTCTCTATAGATCCTCTCCTCTTCTCTTTCCTACTCCCTTAGAGTCCCAATGGCTGTGGTATTTCTTTTAACTGACTTCCTCCCTTTCCTCCATTGGTATTTCAGTTTTTATTATTGCTCAGGCTCAAAACATCCACAAGTGGTTGATGGAGAATTATGGATAGAGACAACTGATACTAAGAAATAAAATCCTGGAATAGATATGGGAAAAGCTGTTTTTCTCCTCACTAAAGTAGTGCAACAACTTTGAAAATATCTTTGCTCTTATTTCAGTCTCCATTATAATAAGAATAAAACTCATAAGACCTTAAAAGGCCATGACCATTTCAGATTCTGATTTATGATGTTTTTCTCTGGCCTTTCTTATAGGTCTTTTTGTCTTCTTTTTTGACTTTTTCCCTCAATTCTTGGCCTTGCTTATTTTATTTTGCTGACATCAAAAGAATTTTTGCCAACTAGTATTTTGCTTATAGTAGTATCATTACCACTAACACTCTGACACAAGTATGGCACTGTTGCTATTTATATATTAATTATCATATTAATTAAAAACAGGATTACACTTACAAATTTGAAAGATGCCCTTGATATGCTATTTCTAATATTAATTCCTTAGTATATTCTTCCACACACAGTGATATCTGAAATGAAGGCAAAAGGAGCTCTTTTGGTATTGTTCTGAGATGAATACATAAGGCTTAATTTAAAAGGGACTAAGTACACAATTAGAAAGAAAACTTAAAATATGGTACACATCTAATGACCTGTTGTGTCACCAGCCAAGAAAAACAGTATCAAGAAATTCTAGAATTTTGGTAGCTACTTCTTCTCTAGATAGATCTTAAAGCTCAAGGTTTAAAGCAGGCTATTACACTACAAAATAGTTTCTTTTGGTTACTCTCAGTAACCAAATCAAAATTTGATATCAGTGAACTCCACTTAGCTAATTACATTTTTTCAGACAAAATCTATGAAAAATCTGTCTTCCTCTTATTTTCTTTATAAGATCTTTTTTACAGAAATAATAATCTTACCCATTCAGTTTTGTAGTGTTGAATCATTTATACGTCCATCCTTAACCAAACTTGATCATCTTTAAAATCAATAATTAGCATTTTTTAAAGATTTCCATAGATTAAAAACAAGTTTTTGCGGATAGTAAAAATTAATTACTTTCAGAAGCCAAAAGACAAATTTAATTTCCTCACAGCATTATAATAACTGAAATTACAATGCAACAGAAATTAAGCCAAATCAAAGCAGCATCATGATATAGTTGAAACAACAATGAAGTTCAAGGATGAGGTCCAGACTCCACCTTTGTCTCTTACCTTTGTTACCTTAGACAAGTCATTTAATTTGATTGGCTTTCACTCCTATTATCCTATCATCTGAGCACAATAGACTAGATGACCTCAATCCTTTCCATCTTTAAATCTATGGTCCTAAATGTCAAGGTCAGTCAGCCAATAAGCATTTATTTAGATCAGGCCCTGTGATAACTAGTGGAAACACAAAAGCAAAAATCAGTCTCAGTTTTCAAGGAGTTCACAGACTTATGGGGGAGACGGCATGCAAACAACTATGTATAAACAAGTTCTAAATAGGATAAATTGGAGACAATCAACAGAAGATAGTTGGAAACCATTTTTGAATTGCCAAATCAGAAATAACTGGAAACACAATCCTATTTTTATTTCCTCCAAATTTTAAATGCCGTGAAACTTTGGTATTTCTCTCAGTTCAATGATCTATTGAATGTAATATGATTTTCATAACAAAAGATTTTAATGTAATAATTCAATTTCATTTTCATAGTTTTGTATGAAGACAGGATGGATAGAAAGGATGTAAGGAAGAAAAAAGTAAGGAAGGAGGAGGTAGGAAGATGAAAGGAGTAGGCCTGACTTTAAGTACAGGTGGCAAAGGCAGCTGTTTCCATGGTGTAATTCAAGGGGGAGAAAATTTCCCTTACTAGTTTGACACAGTGCAATAAAACCAATCTCTTTTAGAAACAGAGTTTGGGTTAAGATGCTATCTCCAGAAGGCCACTGTTAAAATGTCTGTATTAGTTCTCATGTAGGAGATGGTTGACCATTATGACCGAGTTTTCTATTAATAAAACAGCATGAATTTTCTATCAGGTACCTGACAATCAGATTTTGATTGTGTGGTTTAATCAGAAAGAAAAATTTGGAAATTATATGGACAATACAAGAGGCACAAATTTGTTTTTCTGCATCTCTTTTCACGGAAACTCCATTACAAACTCGCCCCTACTGGGAAGTGTGCATGTTTCCAAGGGCACAGCCCCAGTCTGTAGACATTTCATCTTACACTCATTTTCAAGTAAGGCACCCTCCCACAAGAACCTTTATTTGTTAAGAAAACTTTCTAATACAATAGAGCATTTTGTCATGGGAAAGGGTCCTAAGGGAGCGTAGGCAGGCTTTTATCTATTATTTTGTATTGCTTCCAAATATTCCAAGGGTGGAGATATGGATTAACAAGCAACATCATTTGAATAAGAATTCATCCCCTAATAAATTAAAGGGAAATTAAGGGAAAGAAAGAGGGTCAGATAAGTGAGAAAGGAATAAGTATAAGGCTCCTGAAAACATTGATTGATTAAGCATTGGGTTGGGGAAGTGAAGGTGCTAAAGTGGAAAGGGTCCTGGGCAATCTGAATACCAAAGACATACTCAAAATACCTAATAATTTTACCTACGGCTAACCCTAGAACTAAACATCTGGTTAAATGCTGGGATTGAAGCTGACTTGAGGAAAAGGAATTTGTCTGGAGCATAAAATCTGTTCACAGAGATGTTTCATTATCTACTCCATTGCCTCTAGTCTCTTTTTCTTTTCTTTTCTTTTTCTTTTTTTAAGGTTTATTTAGCTTGTTTTCCTGTTCTCTTAATTTCTTTTTTTCCACTGAACCTCATCAAGAACTGAAACTGGCAGACAGGGCTGGGCATGTCCAGTAGTGAAGTCAGAGTGTGGTTGCAAGCAAGAAACTATAAGCAGCTAGACAGTAATGGGCCATTACAAGGAAACAATTGTCTCTTAAATCCCTTAGCCACAGCTAAGCAAGGACCCTTCCAAAGCATGTTAACCAAAATGTTTTGCCAAGCCAAACCCATTGTCTTCTGACTCCAGTGCCACCCAAAACCATACTCACAGAGAAAGCACTTAAAATGGGAAAATTCCACTCCTTCCCACCTGTCTGTGTCTTTAGGTATTAGAAAAAGGATGAAAAGGATTACAGGAGCGTAGATTCATAGTTTCAGAGCTGGAAGAGGAAATCAAAGGCCATTTAAGTCAATTCTCTCATTTATGACAAGGAAATTTAGGACTCAGGAGGAAGGAAAATATAGGGGAGATGAAAGGAAGAAAAGAAGAAAGGGTAGGAGAAAAGGGGTACTGCTCTTATATCTGTGGGATGGGTACAGAGATAGAGTGAAAGTCATCAAAAGAAAACATGCTGATATGTCTCCATATTTCTCTTCTTCCCTTCATTTCCTTTCTCCCTACCCTTCCCAACATTTCTTTTGCTGTTTTTCTGACTCATAGCAGAAGAGGAATGTAAAAAGCACATTATCTAGATCCCTGCTCAAACTTATAATCTAAGATTCTATATTTCAGGCCAGTTTTTATAATCAATTTTTTAAAAAAATTATCTTTCCAAGGAATAAGTAAAGTATCAGTCTCTCCTCATCTGTGAAATAAGGTCAGACTAGGTGATATCTAAAGTTTTCATTTCTAAAGTTCTAGGATTTTTTTAACCTAATTAGCCATACCCTGTTTAATCATTTTGTGGCTAAACCACAAGCTTTGTGGAGGCTTGCAATCTCTTGAAGTTTAAAAGAGTCAGGACTGAACAGGGAAGTAGTTATTTTGTACTCCTACTTCTTTTCCTACCAAGATCATGGCCTTGAAAAATGAACTTAAGACCATATGCCAAGCTTCAGAGAGAGCAAGTATTCCTCTCTCCTACACATAGGCTTCATGAGGAGTTCAAACCAGTATTCTAAATCAGAAAGGGAAATTGAAGAGGAATAATAGTTTTATCAAAGATATGAAAAGGACTTTTAAAAAATTTCCACATTAGTAATGTTGTGAAAGAAGAATCAGAACAAAAGGGAAAAACTACAAGAAAACAACAACGAAAGAAAGAAAGAAAGAAAGAAAGAAAGAAAGAAAGAAAGAAAGAAAGAAAGAAAGAAAGAAAGAAAGAAAGAAAAAAAAAGAAAAAGAGTAGTGTGCGTCAATCTGCATTCAGACTCCATAGTTCTTTATCTGGATGTGTATGGTATTTTCCATCATGAAACTTTTGGAATTGTCTTAGATCATTGTATTGCTGAAAAGAGTTAAATCTATCATCTTTGATTATCACACAATTTTCCTGTTACTATATGCGATGTTTTCCTGATTCTATTTACTTCATTCAACATCAGTTCATGTAAGTCCAAATTTTTCTGAAATCTGCTTTCCTCATCGTCTCTTATAGAACAATAGTATCCTTTACATTCTTATACTGCAATTTGTTCAACCATTCCCAATTAAGAGACATTATCTCAATTTCCAAATCTTTGCCACCACAAAGAGAGCTGCTAAAAATATTTTTGTTTGTTTTTTTTTCTCAATAGTATTTATTTTTTCCAAATACATGCTAAGATAGTTTTCAACATTCATTTTTATAAGATTTTATATTCTCAATTTTTTCTCCCTCCCTGCCTTACCTGTCCCCTCTCCAAGATAGCAAACAATGCAACATAGGCTATACATGTACAATACTTTCAAACATATTTCTATATTTGCCATGTTATGCCAGAAAAATCAGACCAAAAGGGGAAAAAACACAAGAAAGGAAAAGCAAGCAAACAAAAAAAGGTGAAAATACCATGCTTCAATACACATTCAATCTCCATATTTCCCTCTCTGGATGTGGATAGCATTTTTTATCTCAAGTGTATTGAAATTGTCCTGGATCACTGATTGTTGAGAAGATTTAAGTCTATCATAGTTGATCATCATATATATAATCTTGCTGTTAGTGCATATAATATTCTCCTGGTTCTGCTTACTTCACTCAACATGAGTTCATATAAGTCTTTTCAGGTTTTTCTGAAATCTGCCTGCTCATCATATCTTATAGAATAATGGTATTATACCAATACATTCATATACCATAATTTTTTCAATCATTTCATAATTGAGGGACATGTTTTCCTTATTCTATTTACTTTACTCAACATCAGTTCATATAAGTCTTTCCAGGTTTTTCTGAAATCTGCTTGCTCATCATTTCTTATAGAACCATAGTATTCATTTACATTCTTACACTACAATTTGTTCAGTTATTCCCCAATTAAGACACATTCATTCCCTCAATTTCCAATCCTTTGCCACCACAAAGAGAGATGCTATAAATATTTTTGTATGTGTGTGTGTGTATTTTTCCCTTTTTAATGTTCTTTGGTGATCTACCTAGCAATAGTATTGCTAATCAAAAGGTATGTGTGTTATATTGGATTACTTGTCATCTAGGGGAGGAAGTGAGGGGAAGGGGGAGGTGGAATTTGGAACACAAGGATTTGCAAGGGTCAATGTTAAAAAAAAATTACCCATGCATATGTTTTAAAAAATAAAAAGCTTTAATAAAAAAATTAAAAATTTTTTTTTAAAAAAGGTATGTACAGTTTTATAGCCCTTTAGGTGTTGTTCTCCAGAATGGTTTGGATCAGTTTACAATACCACCAGCAATGCATTAGTGTTACAATTTTCCAACATTTTCTCCAATTTTTTTTTATCATTTTTGTAACGAATTCTAGTACTTATCCAGTCCAAGCTCCTCATTTTATAAATAAACTGAACATAGAAGTAAAATGATTTTCCCAAGGCCATACAAGTTAAGTGGCCAAGCTGAGATTGAAATCCCAGTATTTTGATTTTATATATACACAAACACAAACACACACATACATACTCATATATTTGTGTGTATGAATATATGTGTATGTATGTATACATGTATGTGTATATATGTATACATGTGTGTATATGTGTATGTATATATAAATTCTTTCCAGTGTGCCATACTGCCTCCCCTAGTTATTATATTCTTCCCCTCTTTCTTCAACTAAATTTCAAGTAACATACCCTGTGAAGATCTAATAGTAAAAAGAATCATTCATTACAGATTTCTAATGAGGATATAAATGTTTAAAATATTCTATTTTGTTAAAAAATACATTATAGAAGAATTGTCTACACAATGTCTGCATTGCTGAAATGAGAGAAATTCAATGAGAATATATGTTTTCATGAACAAATTTTACTGAACTCATTTTTGGAACTTTGCATCTTTCTTACCTTCTCCCTTCTTTAAACTATATCCAAGCCACATAAAAGAAGAGAGCCCACACAACTCCCCTAATTTCCTTTAACACCTTTTCTACATTAAAACCCAGAGACATAAGAATTCCAGAATGCCTTTTTCTCCCAGACACCACTCTAGTCTCCCCACCTCTATTATAGCACCTAAGAACTTTGTTTTCCTGCTAGCTCATCTTTTTTATTTACTCACTTGTAAATGAAGAGAAGAAAGTGAAAGAGTAGTATAAATTTTTCATGCCAAGTGATGATGCTTTTCTAAAGTTAATATGTAACTTTCCTCTGGAATTCTGTCAAAGAATTTCCCTTAATTGTGGTCTGTAAAGCCTGCCAAAAAGGTCAATTGCTTGCGAAAATTTTTAAATTATTCATTAAATAATTTTTTTCAGCTATAGACTCTATGGCCAGCTGAAGTCTAAAAACAATTTGTATCTTGTTAAAAACATTTCTATAAAATAAAAAATATGTGGGAATACTTCTGCCACATTGGTAGATGCACAGTTATTTTGTTGTCTAGTCTCATTTTACAGATGAGAAAACAGACATCTAAAGAAAGAAAATCATTTGCCTAAGGCTTCTTAGCTATTTTCTATTAACAAGAAATTTTCTTTAGATGAATTTTTTATGGCAGGGGGAAAGAAAGGTAAAGAGGTAGGTCAACTAGAATTTTCTTTTTAGTCTAAATCTGTAATTTTCATCAGTAAAAAGAACAGTGAGCATGAAAATTTGTCCTAATGATACAAAGCTGGAACTCCTATGTAACATATAGTCCTTACTGATTTGCCTGGGGTACTTAGAGAGAAATTATAGACTTTCCCATGGTAACACAGTTAATATATATCAAAGGTACACACCTATGTCAAATCCAGATATTCTTGACTTTAAAGCTAACCCTATACCCACCGAGCCACATAACTTCAACTCAGTAGAATGCAGGGATAAATGTAAATATTTAAGAAAATAAGCAGGGAACAGACAAACTTCTTTGAGATTGAAAAGTAGAGCAGATAAACTTAAAGCAGAAACTGAATAATCTAGTAGGATCTCAAGAGAATAATCGTTTTCAGAATTATGCCAGGAAATGCATGCATGATGGGTGGCCTAGCTTCATGTCTTTGAAATCTCCAACTTTTCACCTGTTTTGAGGCAAAAAAAACAAAGACAGTTATTAGCTTTCAAAAGAAACGAGAGACTCTAGGCAACTCAAATAGTCAACTCTAAACATCTATTTCTCCCTGCAGTGAAACATTTAAATAGTGGTTATCATTGGAGTTTCTCTGTTAAATCCCAAATGGTTGAATGAAGATCTGAAGGTTCTGAGGGAAAGAAATGAATTGTCTGCTTTCCATTACATGATGGTCTCACTATTGGGATACATCTGGATTTCTGATTACACTTCCCTTCCCTACCACCTTCACACCCCCAGTGAAGAAAATGCCTGTCTAGCAGGTCAAACCAGCTGAGAACTAGCCAGCTCCAATTACTGACCTGACCTGCTTCTAAACTAGAAAAAGAGAGAGAGGAGGGGGAAAAAAACCCACTCTTTTATACTCAGTCTTAGAAACTTAAGTGTGGGCATGGAAGACTTTTTTCCCCCTTGATTAATTAACATTCCTTATTCAAATTGCCCTTTAGTATGTAGTCTTTAATTATAAACAAAATAATGCCTTACTTCCTCTATAAAGCAACACTCAAAGAGATGGAAGAAGAAAGAAATCTAGGCTTTTTTTTTTTATTTCTGTAGTAAAACACACACACAACACACACAGAGATATATACATACTTATAAATACACTGAAGTTAAGCAATGCCAAATTGAGTTTAGTAGTTGAATTGTTCTATTTAATAAAAAAATAAAAAAAATACACTTTTCAAAGGATGAAGAACCTACTAATATACATTTTTAAAATCTTAAAAATATAAGCAATAGCCTAAAACCTAGCTCCAGTCTCAAATCCAGTCACTAAACTAGACCTATGTTAATATTACCTAATCGCTATTTGTTGACCGTATTAAATTCACAGCATCTCTCAAAATATCTGATTTGTATTCCACAAGTTACTTCTGAAAAGCTTGCTAAAAAGTATGTTCAGTCCTTTTCAGTAGTGTCTGATTCTTTGTGACCCCATTTGGGCTTTATGTTGTTGTTATTGTTGTTGTCGTTGTTTTGCAAAGATGCTAGAGTGGTTTGCCATTTCCTTCTCCAATTCATTTTGCAGATGAGAAAACTGAGGCAAACAGGATTAAGTACTTGCTTAGGGTCATGGAGATAGTAATGTGTGAGGCCAGATATGAACTCAGAAAAATGAGCCTTCCTGACTCCAGTGCTCTATCCTACATTTAAAAGCATAGGATTTTTTTTTTTTTTTGGTGGGGGGGGGGGGGGGGGGGAGAGGGAACTATTTTTTTTTAAAGTATAGCTAAAGACAAAATATTTTTTTGAAGAATAAATATAAATTCACCAAAGACACTTTTGTTTTTAGGGTATTTGTTTTGTTTTGTTTTAATATGTAGCAATTCGAACAAAGTTATATTTCAGTTCAAGGACTAACTAAAAAATACATATTCCGATCTGTATCCTTGGCCTATTTTAAGAGTCATATTAGTAGCTTGGTTGGTATAATGGATATAGAACTGAATCTGGAATTAGGAAAATCTGAGTTCTTAGAGTTCATTTACTTTGTATAAATAGTATGTGACTCCAGATAAGTCATTTAACCCTGTTTGCCTCAATTCTCTTATCTGCAAAATGAGCTGGAAAAGAAAATGATAAACCACTCTAATATCACTGCCAAAAATATTCAAATGGAATAAAACAATTGAAGAACAAGAAAAGAGTCCATTTATATAACTAAACATCGATAACTTGAAAAAGAAGATCAATTTGAAGTTAATTTGGACAAATTTTGGGGCAAAAAAGCAAATTTCTAATATAATTCTCCCAATACAATAATTTAAAAAATGCTATCTTGAAATTATATTCCATAATATTATATCATGCTAAAATAAAATGTCTTACATTTGAAATGTATGTTTCAGGCTCAGAATCATTGGTATAGAGTCCAAGAATGAACCCAGCTCTCTAAAATCTATTGTTAAATTTTCAGTATAAGACTTCCACCTTGGAAATCAATAAATGTTACAAATCAATGTTTTATTTTGTTGATTGTCTAAACCTGATAAAATAATGGATAAAATGTCAATAATGAAGCTTAAAGTTAAAAGTGTTACTGTATACATTTTTGGAGAGTTAATTTTTTTTTTCTTTTTCAGAAAGTTAAATGTTTGGCAAGCATTTAACAGTGTGTAGTCCAATTTCTAAGCAAGCCAGGTCATATAAAGGAATTCACATTGTATTTGGAGACAGAGGGCTTGTTTGAATTCTAGGTATGCCATTTATTAACTGTGTGATCTTGGACAGGTTAGTTAATATTCTATGGACCTCATTTTCCTTATTCATACAATAACAGGGTTGAAAGAGATGACCTTCAAAGACCTTGTTCCAGCTCTAAATCTAAAATCCAATGAGCATGTTATTGGACACATCAAATGATAAGCCCCAAATTACACACTGAGTTAAGACTGGGTCCAATCTCTCCAGTTCTAGCTCCATATTGTTTCATTTAGAGGATATAAATCATTCCAAGTAAGTGAATACCAAATTCCTGGAACTTTTATAAAAAGGATTAGGACTACTCAGTAGATACTAGCTTTATAAGCTTTTAACTAAATAGCACAAACAAGGATACCATATGTACATATTCATTTGGCCTCCATCCCAATTTCCCCACACACACCCTTTTCCACACCCTCTTAGGGCCCCTGTTTCTATGTGTCTATTTACAAACCTTTTTAAACCTGGAAAGTTCCCTAAGGTTAGGGTGAGGTTGAAAAGACCATCACATTCAAATAATTTTAATAAAAAGGTCACTAGAAATATTGTTTTGAATGTTTTAATTAGCCTGGTAAACAGCATAAGGGTTATAGAGTAGCTGATGAAGAATCACAGAAAATTCTCCTCAGCAGCTGCTCATTCAGCAGACTCTCCTTTGCTGCCATTTTTCTCACACTTGAGGTCAAGATTCATCAGTCTGAACTTCCTTTCTGACAGCATTCCCACAGCAAACCAAACATTTATAATTAAAAGTTTTCAGCCTGCCAAGGCAGGAAGTTACTGCCTGGGCTGTGTTCCTGATTTTCATTCTGTTCACTTGCTAGTTTTAAAACAAAATGCCTTCTATCTTACCACCTGCAGTGTAATTCAGATCTCACCTCTTTGTCCCTCTGTGTCACTCCCACACAAGACAAGTTACACCCACACTTCGTTCAACTAGTTATCTCTCATTATGAACTAGTTCTCTCCTCTGATGTTCATTCAAACTAAGTTAGAATCCTGCTTTGTTAAAATTCACAAAGTAAAAAATGGGTGAGAGAGAGTAGAAAGAAAGAAAAAAACCCTAAAGTTTCAAAGTCTTCAGCAAAGTCATCCAATTTATTAAAAGTAAAATCTGTGACTCATATATTCAACATAATATCTACTACTTGGGAGTGTGCTTAATAAAATGCTAAACATAACTACTAAAGATAATAATAATGTTGGAACACTACAGGGATTACTATTGTAAGCTTTACCTCTCCCTCCAAAAAAAAAAAAAAAACCTACCAAAAATGTTTTTCATTTTGAAGTAACAATGAAAATTTGCTTCTAATAGTTAATCAGCAATTCATGGCAATATTGATGGTAATGAAAGTATTATTTCTTGAAACAACAACCAAAAAATAACATGAGAGATTATTTGCAAATAATGACTTGGTTTTCCTATCTTAAAGATGATCAAAAGGATATATAATTCATTTATAGATTAATACTAAAATGCAGCATTCCATTGTTAAAGCTTCATTGTTTCTGAAAGAAAAAAATGCTATGATAATCAGGATGTCTGAAGTTAGTTGTTTTCTTCTTTTAAGCAAAGGAAAAAAAAATTATCTCAGCTGGAGAGTCACTGGATCATATTTCAACTGATGGTTTGCTCCTGCATAATTATAGTAAATCTAACTAAAGCAACAAGCTTCAATGATAATGTAACACACTTGAAACATATCCTACAATTGATCATTGGCAGTGACCCTTATTATATTCTTTTATGATCTACAACATGTTTAAAACATGCATTTTTAACTTTAAATGAAACCCACCAATTTTTAAAGCTCTTTCCTCCTCATCCAAACCACACAAACAATTAAACATGCATTTCCCTTCAAAAGCCCAGTCTCTCAAAAGGATCCAGAATGCCTTTATCCATGGATTATGATGAGAGCCTAAGAAACATTAGGTTGTTTCTATTCTGAGAGGTCTACCAAGCAATTAAAAGTTTCACAAGTGAAGTATCTATCCATTAGTTTAGGACAAAGTTTTTGCTGCAAGCAAAGAATGAAATTAAATTAAAACCTAAAAGTAATTGGTTTTAAATGTGTATTTATTGAAACTTACCCCCTAGTCTTTATTCTCTATAATTAATGATAACATTCTTTTATGTTCTCTAAAATGGATTAACTAACCAAACAAAGCATCCCTTCAATTTTGTTTCAACCACTCTAAGTGAAAATTGCACAAAATCTGCTTTTACACTAGTAAATAACATTAATATGGCCATTTACATTTTGACCCTAGTTTAGTTAGTCGTTTGCTTACAGTAACTAAAAATATAAAAATGAAAGTTTTATTGGCACCTTTTTGTCATTATTATTCTAGGATATAAAACTTTGGAGGCTTGAATTTCATTACTTTACCAATTACTTGGTAAAGCCTTGCATTTTGTCCTTTAAAAAAATACAAATGATTTCTTTTTTCATTTAGATATCTTTATTCATACAAGGCAGGAAAGGGGTGACTACAAAGAGGCAATCGCATATCCTGAAAGGATTCAAATTATTATAAATTGGATAAATGCTTGTATATTTTATGATGGGCTATTTAAACAGTTCTTTAAGTTTGCAAAGCATTTTATATATATCAACTCATTTAAGAATTATGGCAAACCTGTGAGGTTGGACTATGGGTATTATAATTTGTAGATGAGGAATCTCAGGCTAAGAATGTTCAACCACTTGCTGGTGATTACATAGCTAAATAGGTTTGGAAAGTGGATTTTAAATCAAAATCTTATGACCCTAGGTAATGTTTTCTTTGTTTATTTGTCTTTGTATCTTTTTCTGTGTCTGTGTGTCTGTCTTTTTCTCACTCTTTGTCTATATTTGTATTTCTGTCTGTCTTTCTGGCTCTGTCTCTGTGTTTTCTGTCTCTGTGTGTGTTTCTGTCTGTCTCTGTCTCTATGTGTCTCTTTCCATCTCTATGACTTCATCATAGGGAACTCTGGATGTGGAAACTCCCTGCACTATTGTAAATCATCAAATTCCCTGTAACAGAATCTTACAGTTACCTAAGGCATTGAGAGGTTTGGTGATTTGCTTAGGATTTCACAGGTAATTTGTAGAAAACAATATTTGAAACTTAGTCTCCCTGATTTCAAGGACTGCCTTTTATACACTGCAAATTCCTGCTGGAACCAGATCTAAGAGCTCTAGGAAGTTAATTGTTAAAATTTCAGTGTGACCATTTATACTTGGGATATTGGCAAATGCTGATGAAGTCCAACAAGTCACAAAGATGGGGAGTCTTCCAAAATGAACTTACCACATCAAAAGTACATGTATTAGCATTACTTAAACATTTATGCATGATGATATCTGCAAATAATACACAAAATGGCAATAAATTAGGCAAGCTTTAGGACTGACCAAGCAGTTTAGGTATCTAAGAAGAATACTGCCTTTATCTAACATGTCTAGCTTAGTAATCAGCACATGGTAGCACTTAGCAAATGGTAATAATTACAATACACTGTCAATTGTACAAGTCAACGCAATTACCACATTCCTGGGAGTATTGCTAGTTGCTAAAGAATGGATCTAATATAAATCTTATTTACTGAAAATAGAGAACTCTTTCTCTAAATGGATACTTCCTTCTCAAATATGTTGGTTTTATAACCTTGCCGTTTTTCTCATAACTTTGTTACATTTACTTATGCTCAGTTCATTAATGAAATATTTATGGGATTTATAATCCCAAAACATGAGTTTAATTCTGGGAGTTCTTTGCACAAAGATACTTAATAAATCTTTGAGGAAAAACTAAATTCCCTACAATATCTCCGGTATTCTGAATGTTGTGCTGCAGCCAAACACAGTAAAACCTACTATTACTTAAGAAGCATTTATAGATTGCTTACTGGGCAAAGACTCTGAACTAGATATACTGGAGAAATTATGTAAGAATTAAAGATCAAAGCATCTTCTTTCACTTGATTTCAATTAACTTAGCAAATATTTTTAAGATGCCTACTATGTGCAATACATCCTTAGGTAACAGAAATACAAAGGGGAAAAATGCAAGCAGTTGAAGTCAGGGATAAGGTGAAGGGAAGCCGATGGTTACATAAATCAGTATGATACAAAATCAAGTGTGACTGAAGCAAAGGAGAGATGAAAATAAAGAACCCTGAAAATTTTACATCCTGGCACTATAGAAATCTCGGGAAGAGCAATCCCTGCCAAAGGAATGAAAGCTGTTTGAGTGAGGAATGAAAAAAGCAAACATAAAATGTCTTTGAAATGTACAGAAATCTAAAGTGCTAAGAGTTATGAGAATCCAGGGACAGAAGCAAATGGATGGTACTGGATTCTGAGACAAATTCCAGGAAGTGATGGCAAGTAGATGACCTCCTCTTCCCCCACCCCCATCCCCAACGTAATCTGTACATTCTGGGGAGAATCATAGAATTTCAGGGTTAGAAAAAAAACCTCAGCAGTCACATAATACCTGGATAGGAATCATATAGAGTCCCTCCATCAAGTTACCATCCAGGCTATGCTTGGGCAGCTTCTAGTGAAGGGGAAACCTCAAGCCAAGTCAACAAATATTTATTAAACACCCCCCTACTATGAGCCAGGCACTTTGCTAAGAACTAAAGATAAAAAGAAAAGCAAAATAATCCTGCTCTCAAGTAACTCACAGTCTAATGGGAAAAGGCACAACCATTAAGGATGACTAGGAAGGGTTTCTTGCAGAAAGACTGGATTTTAGCTGAGACTTGAAGTTAAGTCAAAGAAGCTTTGACAGAGAGGAGGAAGAGAGAATTCCAGACTTAAGAGAAAACTAATAGAAATGCAGAGTCAGGAGATGGATTATGTGAATGAGAAACAGCAAGGAGACTAATATCTTCGGATCTCAGAGTATGTGGAGGGAGTAAGAACTAAGCCTGAAAAGGTATGAAAGAATTAAGTTATGTAGGACTTTGAAAGCCAAACTGAGGATTTTTTTTATTTGGTCTCAGAGGTAATAAGGAACCCGGGTGGTTTTCTTGAATGGAATGAAAGAAATAATTATTAATAACCAATGATTTTGGTAGTGTCCAAACTTTTTCTAAAGTTCTCATTTTTGAAATGAGTCTTTGAGCTCAGTCTTTGAAGTTTGAATTAACTTTCTCCTCAGTCTTGGTCAGATTCTACCCAGCCTTACCAGGAATCTAATAAGGTGAATTTCTGTCCATTATATTCCACTCAATCATATTTGAGTGGAGATAGATTCTTTGTATAGATTACCCCAAGTTGGGGGTGATCTGGGTATGGAAATAGTCTAGTGACATGTCACTTTTCTAGTCACTCATTGGAGTGAGCCCACTTCTCTTTGTACAATCTACCTCTTTTCATTAACCAGTCAGGGTTGACTGCCACCCTTAGGAGTGTATAAAATATGAACCTACTACTATAAGCAGTCTTTGGTATTCAAGAGTGTTGCTGAGCATTATTAAGAAAAATTAATTTTCTAGAAAAAGTTTTTTTCTTTTTCTCAAACTTTTTAAACATCACAGAAACAAAGTAACAAGATCAGACCTACACCTCCTGAGGTAGCATGTTCCATTTTTGAACAATTCTAATTGTCATGAAATGTTTCCATGTTTTACCTTAATCTGCCTTTCTGTAACTTTCATATCTATTTGCACCTAGATATATTCTCTGGAATCAAGCAGGGAACCTATTATCTTTCTTTTATGGAAATCCTTTAAATACCTGAAGATAACTTATCTTGTCACAAATATAATAAGAATCAGAGTTGGTTATCATGCATACTTCATAAATATACCATGTGGTCCTTCATCCAAGTTACTGACAAAAGCATTAACTAATACAAAGTCAAGTACAGATCCCTGGGCACTATGTTAATTTCCTCTCCAACTTTAATCAAACCACTAACGACTATTTTTAAGTTAAGTTATTCAAACAATTCTAAATCCACCTAACTTCACTACTGGTTTCTCTATATACATTGGTATAAAGGAAACAACTCTTGAGAGGCAATTGTTCAATTTTCAGCATGAGCATTTGCACCTCAGAAATCAGTAAATGCTACAAATCAGGACAAGCTTATTGATTCGTTGACTCTCTAGAGGAAGTAATGGAGAAAATGTTAATAATACAGATTGAATTTAAAAGTATTTGGAGCTTTTTTTTTCTTCAAAGTACCAGTTTTTAAATATTTACTAGCCCATGATAAAAAGATATAAAGATGTCTCTCTATCTAATTTATAAAGATATTGGTAGACTTTGTCAAGCACTTTATTTCATTAAATATTTCATTAGAATTCCTTTGACCTAGCAGTCTATTGACCTTGATAAAAAAAAAAAAAAATAATCAGTTTATTCTGTCAAAACCTGATCTTAATCAAGACTTTCTTTTCTAAATGGAAGATAGACATCTTAAATGCAACACATACAAAGCTATATTCAGTATCTTTACTTCTATTTTCCTAATTTCTGAATTAATGATCGCCACCCTCCCAGGTACCCAAGATAATAACATAGTTATCAATCTGTTGCCAATATCTCTTGATTTTATTTTTGGAATATCTTTCATATATAATCCCTTTTTTTCCTCTAACAATGAACACTTTCATCATCTCATACCTGCATTATAGCATTAGCCTTCTGGTTCCTTTCCTTGACTCAAATCTCTCCTCACTTCAGGCATCCTCAACTCAGTTAACAAAGTAATCTTCCTAAAGAACAAATCAAACCATAGCACTTCCCTTGTCCCCAATTCAATAATAGAAATTGTCAAATTCTCTGTTTGGCTTTTAAAACTCTTCATATTCTGGTCCTCACCAACATTTCCAGTCTTCTTACACCTTAACACTTCTACATGTACTCTACAATCCAATAACATTGGCCTCTTTTCCTTATTATTCCTCTCTCTAGACCCTCATCTGCTGCAATCTGTGCATTTTCACAGGCTGTCCCCAAGCCTGGAATTTTCTTCTCCCTTATCCATATGTTCTGATTTCCTTCAAGTCTTAGCTTAAACCCTACTTTCCATAAGAAGTCTTTCCTAGATCCTCTTAATATTCATGCCTTCCCTCTGAGAATAGCTTCAATTTATCTTGTTCATACATATTCGTTTCTATATCCTCCCCCATTCACCCACCCATTAGATTGTAAATTTTGAAGGCAGTGTCTATTTTTAGTCTTTGTATCCTTGGCTCTTAGAACAGTCCCTGGCCCATAGTTGGCTGGTTGCTTTCTATTCTTCATGCTCACAATACACCAAAATTACATCACTATGTTGGGGTCAAAGTAAAGTGTGTCTAAATGTGACTGAGAAGACCACTAAGAGCTTGGAGGTTCTGTCACAGGTCAGGAACACATAGTGCATATGAACATTTGGAGTGGAGATGTCTCTAAATGGTAGAGGCCAAGGAGAAGCAATTAAGGAGGTTAAGTCACTTGCCCAGCATCACATAGCTAGCAAATGTCAGTTGTCTGAGAACATATTTGAACACAAATCTTTTTGAGTCCAATACCTGTGCTTTATCCACTATTCCTATGTCTCTAAATTTGTGCATCTCATGTGTCTTTTCAGCTACTGAAATTCTGTTTTGCTCATAGAGCCTTCTTTGATGTAAGCACACAGAATAGTCCTTTGCCAGTGTGTCCCATGTCTCACAATTAATTACAAAGTTCTTCAGAGAAACCTTGAGAGTGTCCTTGTATTGCTTCTTCTGAATTTCATGTGAGAACTTATGTGAATTCTTTGTAAAATAGTCTTTTTTTTTCTTTTTTGCTGAGACAATTGGGGTTAAGTGACTTGCCCAGGGTCACACAGCTAGGAAGTGTTAAGTTTCTGAGGTCAGATTTGAACTCAGGTCCTCCTGACTTTAGGCCTAGAGCTCTATCCATCACACCACCTAGCTGCCCGGTAAAATAGTCTCTTAGGCAAACTTACGTCTGGTGTTCAAAATATGTGGCCAGCCCATAAGTATTATGCTCTCTACAATAGAGTTTGAATGCTTGGCAGTTCAAATCAAGAAAGTATCTCAGTATCTGGTACCTTATATTGCTAAGTGACCTTCAGAATTTTCCTAAGACAATTCTTTATAAGCACTTGCTAAATTGATTTAAGTTGACTATGAAGGAAACAGGAACCTAATTTTCCAACTTACTCTTTCTCCAGCTTTTTTCTCTCTTTTGAAAATTGGGACATCATCCTAGCCTATTGAAGCCTATTTTGATTCTGATTCTGAATCTTACATATTAACTCCCTTTCCTGATTCTGGAAATCAGGAAACTTCATAAGCCTGTTTTTTAGAAGATCAACAACATTGGGGAGAAATTATTATTACAAAGATCAGCATCAAGGATAGAAACTTATGTCACAATGAGAGATCTATCTCCATTTTTACTCCAATGCATTAATCAACATTCCTTAGGCATAGTTGCTCAACTACAAATCCAAATCACTCTACTATCATATGTCCTACATTTCTCCCTTTGTGCAGAAGAGAGACTTTGTAAAGTACTTTACTGAAGTCAACCTTCATAAATATATCACTTCATAAATAAAACAGAATAGCTTCCAGGCAAGACTATTCCTAAATCATCATTAAAGACCTCCAAACAAGATTTTTATAATCTCTTTCAATAAGTAGTTTTCACTTTTTAATAACTCTTATTACCAGAAAAATCTAAAATTTATCTAGAATCTCCATACCTGCTGTTACATAATAGATGTTCCCCATCAAATAACTTTTTTGAAAGCATATATATATAATATATACAAACTTAATTATTGTTCATTAATTACCTACAAGGGCAATGATCTGGAATCTTTCTTCTTCAGGGTTATGCTTCCATGACTTGAATACTTTCTGCCCCAGAAAATTTGAAAAACATTCAGGCTTCAGATCCAACTGAGAGAGATATGGCCAAGTTTACTACTAAATTTAATTGAAACAGTAGAATTCCAAGGTGCATTTTGTAGTTTATAATATAGAACACTACAGTTGGAGAATGATTTGAGGAAGATGGCAGAGTAAATCAGTATATTTCAAGATCCCCAGATTTCCCCCACAAACAGAAGAAAAAAAAATGTGCCTCAAGGCAAACATAGACTGATGAAAAAATTAAGGAGACTTGGAGAAAAATAGGGTAACTTTTAGCACAATCCAAGAAGACCTGAAGAAAGACCCCAGACATGGGATTAATCAGTTTGAAGTGAAAACCACTAGGCCTAGGGAATTAGCTGCAGATTCAGCAGGAACCACAGGAACTTTCACCTTCCAAACTATATGTGGAATAGGAGTAGGAAGAAGATTCTTCCAGGAGAAGAAGGAATCTTCTGATTCCCAGAAGACTGAAGGAACCTCAGTTGATTGGGAACAACAGTTCCCGCTATGCTGCAGAGAGCCAATCTTGGGAGAGAAGGAACCAGCACACCTGGTGAATGTAGAAGCAATAGGGAAGGGAGGCTACTGGCTGTGGACCCTTGCAGGAGCAAGGAACTTTTGGTTTGGCATTTCAGGTCAGAGGGGAGACCTGAAGTGAAGTCTAATCATTCCATGATTAGAGGTGCTTACACTAATACTCCTCATTAAAAAAATGAACCAGCAAAGAAGAAAGATTCCAACCATAGAAACTTACTATGGGAATATGGAGGATCTGGTTTCATCTTCAAAGGAGGATATTGAAGTAAACACACACACACACACACACACACACACACACACACACACACACACACACATACACACAACTCTTCTACCCCAAAGAGTAACATTAAATGGCTAGCTACCCAAAAAGAATTTATAGAAGAACTCAAAAAAGACTTTAAAAATCAAACAAGAGAGATTGAGGGAAAATCTAAATAAATAAATGAACAAATAAATAAATAAGCAAATAAGAAAAGAAAGTTAATCAACTAGAAAATAAGAGTCTTAAAGAAGAAAATAATTCTTTGAAAATTAGAATTAGCAAAAGGAGAAGCCAGTAAAACTATAAGAGATCAAAAAATAGCAAAACAAAATATAAAAAATAAAAAACAGAACATGAAACATTAAAAAACAACAACAGATCAAGAGAACAGATCAAGAAGATAAAATATAAAAATAGACTACCTGAAAGCTATGACCCCAAAAAATAACAATGAATAATAATGCAAGAAATAAGCCAAAAAAATTGTCCTGGAATGATAGGGGAAAGTAGAAATAGGAAAAAATTCACCTATCATCACTTCAGTGAGATCCTTTGAGAAAAATGCATAGGAATACTATTGCCAAATTTTGGAAACAACAGATCAAAGATTAAATTTTTCAAGAAACTAGAATAAAAACAATTCAAACATACTGGAGCTACAATTAGAATTGTACAGGACTTAACAGCAACCACAATAAAAGACCACATGTCCTATAATCATAAATACTGACAATGAAAAGAACTAGACCTGAGACCAAAAATATTTAGCAAAATTATCCATAATATTGAATGGGAAAAAAAAAAAAGATTCAAGGAACATGCTGATTTCCAGGACTTTATTTCAACCAAACCAGAACTCAATAGAAAATTTAACATATAAGAGCAAACATGAAAGATCAATTTCAAAGAACTTAACATGGACAAATTGTTTATGTTTTTTACATGGAAATATATACCATATGTTTAAGACTGACATCTAACCGTGTAGCTCAAAAGAAAGATTGGAGCAAAATTGAGTATAATCTGTCTCTAAAAAGGGAAACTGCCTAGGAAAAGGTAAAAATAGCAATTATGTTATATAAATAAGATGCTGGGAAAGAACAGACATAGAAGCATTCGAGGGGGGAGGGCTCATAGTTCTGAAAACCTGCTCACATCAGGAATGTTAAATAGGCAACATTATATATATACCATGAAAGATACAGAACCCTCCAAAATCTATAAAGAAATAAGGAGTGAAAAATAAGTAGCGGTGAAGCAAAGAGTCTGGGAAGAAGACAAGGAAGGAATCCATGGGTGGGGGAGTTTAAATTGTAGCAAGGCAAATTAAGGAGCAGAATTAAAGCAGAAGAGTTAACAGAGATAAAAATAAGAGATATACACAAATACTATAACAAGGATCAGGAATAGAATGTATTAGGGAAAAAAGTATGGCTAGTAATCATCAGTCTTAGACAAAATCAAACTTAAAGATTAATTAAGAGAGAAATCTACATTATATGTCAGCCATACTAATATCGTTTTGGATGGCATGTGGGCAAGTATGTATACATATACATATGTATATGGGTGTGTCTAAGCATGTGTAGACATGTTTGCATGTTGTTCTATGAATATATGTATTTAGATATGAGTATATATATGCGGGTCTATGGGATAGTTGTAAATGTATATGTATCAATGTAGGGGGAGGGTAGCAGGGAGGGAGCGCATATATGTGTATATGTGCATATTTATATTTGTATATATAAATTTATTTGTGCTTACCTACAGACTGTTTGAGAGTCATGGGAATGATGAAAGGGGAAAAAAAGAATAAACTAAAAAAAGGGTGCAGCAGAGAACAAAAGAACCTACAAGTAAGTAGAGAAAAGAGTCATATTCATGAATGTAATCTCTTCCACTACTATATATCCTTTATTGAACTGATAATTTATTGTGATATATTTTGAATCCTCCTTAATATTCTGTTGGAATCTTTACAAACTGCTAACTCATTAGAGTTGATAGATTATTGATCTGATCTTACAAGAAGATGTTTTGGGCCAGAACCTGAAACAAAGTACTAAGTAGAACTAATTGATACAATGCTTGTGTTCACACCTTTACTCATTGGAGTTCACAAGTATGTGAGATTCACAAAGTAAACTGTAACTTTGTGAATTCACACCTCCCTTGAAGCTCTTAGGGCCAGAGAGCACTATCGGAGAAAATCCAGAATCCCTCTCTCTCTCATATCCCACAATTCCTCTCTCTCGTATAAAAGAAACAGACAGAGGTTCTCGGACAGAATTCAGCCAAATTACATGAAGAGAAGAGCGTCAAGTCAGAAGAAGCCACGAGTTGGAGCTGAACTGAAGACTGAGAAGGCTCTCTCAGAGGCACAACCAGATTCATCTTCATCTCACATCACTGTGGTGGCTGTATTCCTGCACTTCCCCCACTGAGACCAAGCACATGTCAATGTTCTGTTTTGTTTTATTTTATTTGCCTTTTCTCTCTTTTTCTTTTTTTCCTATTATCTTTTTTTAAAATTAAAATAACCACTATGGTTTTCTTCAGATCCTTTGTGGTGCAGGATGATGTTTCATATGCAGACTATTTTCAAAGACAGAAAAAATACTAATATTGGTGGTTATTTAATTTAAAGCCACTGGAATTTCTCTTGGGAAACCTACAGAATGACATCGAAGAATATAACATGCATTTTGTTCTATCAAAGAATTCTATGTAAATTCTCTTGGTATCAGCTTTAAAAAAAAAAAAAAATGTGGCAAGCTTTTGAAGCTGTTGATCACTGTCTCCTTAATTCTCTCTTCTTTCTTTGTTACTACACTACTCTCTGCCTAACTGACTGCTCCTTCTCTGTCTCCTTTGCTAGATCTTTTACCAAATCAGATCCTCTAACCATAATTTTCCTTTTGGGTGATATCCTGGGCCATCATTCTTATATCCCTCAACAAGAAGATGAGGAGGCCTTCTTGAGGTTCCACATTAGGGGCCTGTGCAGAAGTATTTAAAAAAAAAAAAAAAAAAAGAGGATCAAGGAAGATAAAGAGGATCCCATAGTCAAGTAACTGAAGGTCAATATAAGATAAGATCTGAAAAACTAAAAAAAAATGAAGAAAGCCTTAATACAAATTCAAGACACATGGAAATTAATGAAAAGAAGATTGAAGGAAAAAATTAGCAAAACCTGACAAATAAAGTACATTAAAATACTATGAAGGAACATTAGTAGGAAGAGAAAATATTGCATGAAGGAACATTAGAATTTGGGAAAGGATGGTTGAAGAAGTAAGCTATTAGAGGAGATAGAACATGATGCAATCAAAGGTGCTGATTTGAGCTTGGCAAGCAGAAACACCTGTCCATTTGAAACTAAAAGAAAAAAGAAAAGTGGGGAGTGATGTTGAGAGTATTTTAGTTCTAGGAAATGGGAAGAAAATAGAGTATCAAATGTATTATCTCAGTGTTTTTTATGAAATATAATTTGATGTCCTCTCTTAAGAGAGAAGAGGTGGTTGTTGTATAGGTGGTTTCTTGAGAAAAACAGTTTGGCAGTAGGAAATATCCTATAGAGCCAGAAAAGAGGAAAAAAATTGCCATCAAATTTTGAGGATGAGATTAGATATCAAATGTGTAGTGGAATGAGTTGAGTGATTTTCTTCAGTAATATTCAATTGTGAGCAGGTACAAAAAAGGTAGTAGGAAAGAGGACGTAAAAGTCGGGGGTAAGGGTTAACAAAATAGAGAAGGAATAAGATTTCAAAAGGTCCAATTGTGGGAAAAATATGTTTCAGACATGAGAGACAAATATGCAACTGAACACAAATGGGATGGAACAGGATAGCTTACACTTAAAAGTAGGAAGACTGAAGCATGAAGATATTGAAGATTTGTAGTATAAAATAAATGATAAATTGTATATGGAGTCCTGGTCCTAGAGACAGGAAAATTTGAGTAAAAATCCAGTTTTAGACACATTCTAGCTCTGGGACCCTGAGCAATTTAACCTTATTTGCCTGAAAAGTTCCTCCTACATCTCTGCTTTATACAGGCAGGACTTATATAGCTCAATGATACTATGAACTATGCTATTATAGGTTACCCAGATGGAAAGGTCATATGGAGAGCTCTGACAAAAAGGGGAAGGGGGATCACTGGAAAAGGAAATGACAAATCATTCTAAGTATCTTTGCCAAGAAAATCCCACGGAAAAAATAATAGTCCATAGGGTCACAAAGAGTCAGACACAACTAAATGACTGGAACAAGAACTATAAAATATAAGTGAAACACTAATTGGAGAAGTACCTTGGTGGCAATGAATATGATATAAAAGATGTTGAATTTTAATTTATGGGAACCACTCAAGGCTCTTGAGGAGAATGACATGATCATATTTATAAATTCAGACAGGAAAAATTCACTGGACAGGGAAGAGAAGCAGACAGAAGGATCAATTAAGATGCTCTTATAATAGATTCTTAGAACAATCTAAGTAAAAAGTAATAAAAGTTTGAATTAAGATGATGGTAGTCAAAGTTAAAAGAAGAAGGACCCTAAAATTATTACACAGATAAAGAAATGCAAATTAAAACAACTTTGAGATATCATTTTCCATCTATCAGATTGAATAAAATGATTGAAGAGGAAAATTGAAGAGGATGTGTAAAAATTGGGACCACTACTAAATCTGTTTCCCACGATGATTAGGGGAAAAGGGAAAGAATGCATATATTCTAAAATATTTATTACTACTCTCTCTCTGGTATCAAAGAACTGGAAAATTATGGGGATGCCCATCATTTGAGGAATGGCTGAACAAGTTGTGGTATATAAATGTGATATAAGAAATGATGAGCTTGATGTTCTTAGGAAAAAAGACTTACTTGAAATAATAATAATAAAATGAACAGAACTAAGAAAATAGTGTATACAAATATAATAATATTGTTTTAAGAATAACTTTGCATGAAAAAAACATTTTAACTATTTTGAATACCCAAATTATAACTTCTTCTTATTCTTTGCCCTTTGTTCTGAAGATGACTGAGAAATCAGGGAGGTGATGCCATTGACATGCAAGTGAATTGGATTTAAGTGAGGGAAGGTTGTGCAAGGTCACAAGCTTCGTTTTCTCCTCAGAGAAAATCTGAGTCCAGTAGCCTGGATGGTCCTGGATGTAATAGGAAAACTTGGTCCTTTTAAACTGAAACCTTTAACAAGTTTCAATTTGACTAAGGCAATCACCTCTTTCTGTGATTAATGCTAGGTAAGAGATAAATGAAATAAAGAACGGCTTTTTATAACTAGTCAAAAAATAAAAAGTAGGAATAAATTTGGGAGAGATCCTCAGTGTTTCTGGCCAAAACATTTATTTATTTATTTACATTTACTCTGAAGCAATCAAAGCCAAAAGAAAAATGACAGGAAAGAAGATGCAATCTGCACCCAGAGAAAGAACTGATAAATAGATGTATTGAAAAGTATTACATATGTATGTATACACATATATACATACATATTTGTGCCTAATAGTAGTCTTGGGGAAGAGGAGAAGCTCTTGGAGAGTTAGAAGAAAAAAAGGAAAACTGAAGGTTAACTTCATATTTTAAAAGAAATAGCAAGTTGTATATAATAGGTGCAATATACAATGATATACAATAGAAATTGTATTTCATATTCAATCATTTTTTCTATTCTATTTTATGGAAATGCTTGCTTTATTTCTTCAGTTCAGAATAAAATATTTTTTAAAAGGAATGTGCAAAATGATTGAATATATACATAAAATAGCAAAAAGGAAAAGCTGACTAAAAGTACCATGGCAGTGAAAAGAATAGAGTCTGGATTCAGAGAACCTAGCTTCAAATTCTAGGTCTTATGTTTAAATGTGACTTTTCACAACAAATTGCCTAATATCTATGGGTCTCAGTTTCCTGATATTTTTTTTAAAGTTTGAACAGATGGCTTCTAAGATCTCTCTCAGCTTTAGATCTATTACCTTTTGGTTGAATAAATATAAAGGAGGGGAAAGAGTTAAAGCTGCTTCCTTGAGAGGCAGACCGACAAAATAGAAAGCAAGTTAGATTTGGAATCAGAGCACCTAAATTCTAACCCCAGATTCTTCCACTTGCAACCTGTGAAAGCTTGTACAATTCACTTTGTGTTTCTGGTCTCAGTTTACCTCATCTGTTCTTCATAATTAGAACAACAACCACAATAACTCACATTTGAGCAGCTGTTTATGCTTTATAAAATGCCTTTTCTCAAAATGACACTTTTATGGCAAATATTGCAAAATTTATTCCTCTTTTCCAGATGAGAAAACTAACATTCAAACTAATAGAACTTGCCTGTAGTCCAGATAAAAATAGCAGAGCTGTAACTTAAAGCCAGGCTTCCTGACTCAGATCTAATTTTCTTTCTATATCATGTTGCTTCTCTAAAAATGGGAACACTAAGTGTGGGAAAGAAACACATTAGAGCAGCAGCCTCATTTCTATTGACTAGGGTAGACACCAGAAAGAACAATGTCAAGAAACTAAGAAGATAGCAAGAAAGGTAGTGGGCAGCAGTGTCAAAGGTTGCTGAAATGTCAAAGAGGATGAAGATTGAGAAAATGCAGCTTTGGTCAGACCATTGGTGGTGACCTTGAGGAAGTAGTTCCTGGTGATAAAGAGTGAGTGGGTGTTGAGGAAGTGTAGACTAATCATCATCCAAGAAATTTAGAAATGAGTGGGAAAGAGATATAATACAAAACTTGAGAGTAATAGAATACAGGGAAAGCTTTTTATTTTTTTTAAGTGTAGGGGATATCTGAGCATGTTTATAGGTTTTGGGAAAGATGGTTTTTAAAGAACTCCTTGAGCATTGTTTAATAGGATTGGTAAAAGGTCTCACAGTGTTTCTTAATCAAGGAAATTAATTCTTCAAATTGATCTGAACTCAGGTTATATCTTCCTTTGATTCTCTATCCATATCTTTCATTCTGTGTACTCCCTCCTTAGCTAATACCCTCAGGTGTGCTGACACTGGAGCAACATAAAGAGCACATAGTAATAATGTGGCTCATTTAAACTTATATTTCAAAAACACACCATTTAGTAATCTATTTAGTAACAGATGATATGTATCAGTATTGTCTAGTGAGTTCAAAGCTTGAGCAAACTTAATTGAAAGTTACTTTTATGCATGATTTCATTTATCAGCCAATAAATAGATGGATTCATTGAAGTAAGGTGTTTGCCTAATATTCTAACACACTTAAGATAAGCAAACATAAACTATTGTGCCCTGTCAGGTGTAATCATTGTGTAATTCACCTACTCATTTATGAAGAAGCTAATTAATGTCACAATATTAATAAATTACATTATGATCATAATTTTACTCACTTCTAAATTTATATACATGGTATTTCTTTTAGACAAATGGGAATTTTTATATGACAATAAAAACTTAATAACTAATATATCAGCTCACTATAAATATAATATGAAGGCATCAATGACATGACTAAGTTCTTGAATGATCAGAGGAAAATAATAATAATGCAAGTTAAATGGCTTAAAGTATTAAATAAAGAAATAATAATACTGAGCATTTGTACCCATAATAACTCCTTTTACCTCTGGTCCTGAAAGTATTTGGGAAAGCCTGAAAAAGAAAGTACACATTTCTTGAGTATCCATAAAGAAAATGGATTTAGGTAGTTTGTTATCATCTCAAACTAGAAACATTTGCTAAGAAAATTTCACCAGAGTTCTACAAGATATCTTTTTACTTTTGTCATAGTACAATAGCAAACAGATAAGGGCCAAGTCAGCTCACAAACCTACAGAAGTGAGTCAATAAATAATGATCTTCTCAAACTTTACCACTGAATGAGTTTGCCCTAAAAACCAGGATACCTCTGGGTCTTTCTGTCACCAATATAGATGATATCTCCTGAAGCCATTGAAGATGTGACTGTAACTTTGTTATGTGCTCAAAGTACCACAAATCATCAAAACTGAAAATATCTGAGCCTAGTCATTTAAGACCAAAAGGTTCTGCTCTCTAAAATCATAGAAAAAGATTTAGAGCTGGAAGGAACTTTCAAGGTCATCAAGTCCAAATCTTTCATTTTTGCCAATGAGAAGATGGAAACTCAGGATAGATGACTTTCCCGGGGCCATACAACTAGTATCTGAGATAGAATTAGAACCCATGTCTTCTTGGCTCTAAATCTGCCACTCTATCCACTATAAAACTTATTCTTATGTTATTCTTATTACATAAAACCCTTATTTAGATAGCTCTTCTATCAAGTTTTTATCAAGTATTTACAGCACTATGTTAGGTTGAGTATCAAAAGTATTATTATTCCCTTTTAGTTGATGTAAAAACTGAGCTTCAGAGATTAAATAATTTATCCATGGTTATGCAACAATAAGTAAATTTGCCTCTGCTTTAATTTAACTAAGGATGTTTCCAGTACTACTTTCCATCCTTCCTAAAACTCTTCCTGTGATGTCAACATTCTGAGAACATTTTGCATGTAAAGGCAGCTTGAGCCTACTCTATATGGAATGCTGCTAAGCCATCTTCAATTCAGGGCATAAATAGAACAATATACCATCACCATCACCACCATCACTACTACTACTGCTACTGGTATTTCTCCTCCTCCTCTTCCTCCTTTTTCCCCTGTTCTCCTCCTCTTTTTTCCTCCTGCTCTCCTTCTCTTCTTTCTTCTTGTCCTCCTCCTCTCCTCTTCTTCCTCTTCCTTTTTTCTTCTCTTCCTCTTCCTCCTTCTTCTTCTCCCTCATCTTTAAAAAGGGTAACTTGTATTTTGGTTTATGGAACTAACCTCACCTACATCATTCAATACTGATCTTCTTTCAACACATGCCATTCTAAACTTCATTTTCCAGAGACACTAAATCAATAGGTACTACTGGCTTTATAACTAAACTTTCTTCTAATGCAAGAAAACTTCTAAATGTTGCTAAAGTCCAGCAACTGCTTATTTATTTTTAAAGAGCATATTAAAATAGGGGTGCTCATTTATTTCCCCCAAAGATTATGAATAAATGTTGGAGTTTCTTTAAAATAGAATTACATTCATTTTAGTGACTACATTGACTAAATGTCTAGTCTTCTAGTGTATTCCTAAATTCTCTTCTGAAATGTCCTTTTCTAACACATCCTAGTAATGTTCTTTAGCCAATAAGAGTTATACTTTTACATTTTATGGGAACCATTTTTCTTCTTACTTTTTCACCATTATCACAATGGCATCTTTGATACTCATTGTGCAAGATATCTAAGCAGAAGACTTCTTTCCATAGTTTTATATTTTACTCTTTTTAACCCTACAATGTAATGAACCAAATGGTAATGATACATTTTATAGGGTTTAAGTTTACAGTCTTTTCCTTACAAAACCCTGTTACTAACTGTGTGACTGTTATTAAAACAACAGTTATTAAATATCTATTTTGTCAAGATTTTAAATATCTATCTGGGTAGGTATTTTGCAAATTTTCTCATTTAATTCTTACAAAGCCTTGATATATAATCACTGTGATTGTCTCAATGTTATTAATTGAGAAAATTGAGGCAAATAAAAGATTGAGTGATTTGTCCTAGATCACAGTTAATAAGTTTCTGAGGTCAGCTTTGTACTCAGGTCTTCCTGACTCCAAAGCCAATACTTAATGACCTCTATAGTAGATCTCAAATATAATTTTAATATACCTACACACAATATGTTTATATATGTGTATGCATAATAATAAACATACATACATATGTCAATGTATACATAAACATGTTGTGTATTGCGAGTATGAATATATAGGGACTGGCCAATAGAACCCAGACCTAGAATTATACCTAACAGGAGCACTGGTGAGCCTACTTCTGATGAAATGCAGCACAAGTATTCTGTTCCTTCGTTCAACACATGTGCTTATTACTATAGCAGTTTTCTGTCTGCTTACTGTGTGTTGATTAAAATTGTGTTGATTAAAATGATTAAATCATTGAGATTTACAAGATTACCTAAACCAGATAGAGTATAAAGCATATCTGAACTGAGAATCTCTGACCCCCAAATACAGTTTTCTTTTCATTATACCAAAAAGGTCTCTTCTAACTAAAAATCCATTGGTGTTGTTTTTTTTTTCCCCATTAAGCAGAAAGAAGGAAGGAAGGAAGGAAGGAAGGAAGGAAGGAAGGAAGGAAGGAAGGAAGGAAGGAAGGAAGGAAGGAAGGAAGGAAGGAAGGAAGGAAGGAAGGAAGGAAGGAAGGAAAGAACAGGTATTAAATATCTATTTTGCCAAGATGTTAAATATCTGGGTAGGTATAAATTGAGTATTTTTACAAAAGGCACAAATTACTCTGGGTGGGAAAAAAATTCCAGTTCCTCTCTTGCCCAGTCCTTGTGGAACCTAGATCACATGGCACTTCTGCTTTTTGATCTCTGCTGTGTTTCATTCTTTCCTTCACTTAGGTGAGCATGTACTGAAGATAGAACAACCCTATTAGATGCAAAATGTTGGAAGAACTACTAGATATCCAATTGCTAAGGTCCATGACATAATTGTGGCACTTGTTCCTGATAAGCCATTTCAGCAATGGATTATCCCAGAAACTGATACATAACATCTGGCAAGTAAAGGGGCCATTAGTCTAATTTCTTTTGCTTTCTGGGAAGAGGAAATGTTTACTAGCAACTACTTTAAATTTGAACCCACTCTTCCTGGGGACCAGAGTGGTGAGGAAGAGTATGCACTGGTTTGTACTTTGGCTATTACTCTGTCTTTTCAAGTATCCTTTTGTAAAATTAAATTGATGTTGATGACATTGGTAATGTTGAAGAGATAACAACTTAAACAGTCAATAGTATTGGGAATACACTGACACTGGAAAATGATGTTGAGACAGTAATTAGTGGTGATTGATATTAAGAGAACACACTAGAATGGGAGTTCAAGCCAACAGTATTATAGAGAGATACTAAATCTGATCCAAGAATCCCAGAACTCTAAGAGAAAAAATGAAGGCAGCCTCACTTTGGGAATCTACCCTTCTAGGACATGTTTGGGTTTTGGAAAGGAAGTCTAGAATCTCACTACATACACACATATATATACACACATACACATTGAAGTATGCACATTTGCAAGCACCCACACATATATGTAGAATGCTCTGCCATAGTTAGGACACAAAAAATGAACATTTGGGATGAACTCTCTAACTTTGTGCATCTCCTGTTTCTTTTGCACCAATTCAATACTGCTTTGCTCATAGAGCACAGCACCTTCTTTCATGAGGGCCTGCATTGATGAGTGATCCTATGCCAGTGTCTCCCAGGTTACACAATAAATTCTAAAGTTCTTAAGAGAAACCCTTTAGAGTATCCTTATATCACTTTTTCTGACCATCTTGTGAGAGATTGCTCTGTGTGAGTTCTCCATAAAATAATCTTTTTGGCATAAATTTGGTATTTGAGCATTTGTAGCCAGCCCAATGCAGTTGTGCTTCTGCAATAAAAATGTTTATCAGTATAGTTCGAAAAAGGACTTCACTGTCTGCTATCTTATCCAGCCAGGTGATCTTCAGAATCTTCCTAAGACAATTCAAATGAAAGTGATCTAATTTCCTGGCATGGCGCTAGTATATTGTCCAGATTTCACAGATATATACATGATGTTTACTGCCCTATAACTGCAGGGAAAATGCCAAGAGCAGAACAGAATTCTATATAAAACATTTATAGATCTGACTAAGGCTTTTGATACTGTCAGTTGAGAAGGTTTATGGAAAATTATGTCAAAATTTGGTTGCCCAGAAAAGCTCATCAGTATATTATGTCATTTTTATGATACCATGCTTGCCCAGATTCTGAACAATGAACGATGCTCAGTCTATCAGTCACAATGGAATGAAACAAGGCTATATGCTTGCTACCATGCTTTTTAATATGATATTTTCAGCCATGTTGTTGAATACCTTCAATGAGGACAAACATAGAATCAAAGTCAGCTACTGCATTAATGGTACACATACCCTGCATAACGAGCAGTGCAATTCACAGCAGTGGAAAGAACAGGAGGGATAGAAATGCCTAGAATTTTGACATTTTAGGAAAACTTCACAGGAGAAATATAAGTGAAGAAACCATCACAGCCTCTTGATAGAAGAGATCAATGCTCATGTTGCTACTATTTCCTACCCTATTTTATAGAAAGGACTATCAATCTGGTTAAAATAGACTAAATGCATAAATAATTTATAAACACCAAAATTTCCCCATATATTGAATTAAGTGAACATGAATTCTGCAGATATTCAATATTTTATCCTCATAATAAAAATTAACATTATTGACTACACTGCTTCTTATTAGCTAAAGAATTGTGATAATTCTGTTTGGCAAAAAGATTTGAATGGGTGAAAAAAGGATTTCCTACATATCAGGCATTCTTGACTTTATTTTGTATCATGGTCTCCTTTGGCAGTATGGACTTTTTTTCAGAATAATAATTTTTAAATGAATTAAATGAATAAAAAATACATGTGATTATGAAGTAGTATTTTTAAAATTGTGATAAAGTAATATACTTAGCAGCAGGTCTGGTAACTACAATTATTTCTAAATTATGATAGGTTTAAATAATGTGCTGAAATATCTTCAACAGCTGAAATGTGATATGAACACATCTGTGATTCAGCAACAACAAGATAATACACTGATTAATTCTGATGGACATGGTTCTTTTCAACAGTGAGATGATTCAGAACAGTTTTAATGGTCGTATGATGGAGAGATTTATCTGCAGCCAGAGAAGACAGCAGGGACTGAATGTGGATCTCCACATGGTTTTTTTCACTTTTTTTGTTGTTGTTTGCTTGCATTTTGTTTTCTTTCTCTTTTTTTCCCTTTTTGATGTGATTTTTCTTGTGCAGCATGATAATTATGGAAATAGGTATAGAAGAATTACACATATTTAATATATTGAATTACTTGCCATCTAGGGGAAAGGAAGGAAAAAAAATTGAAACATAAGATTTTGCAAAGGTGAATATTGAAAATCCAAGTTCATGGTTTCCCTGAAGTATATCTATGAATCCCCCAAGAATCCAGAAGGTCTTTAGATTCAAGATTAAGAAATTTGTTATAGAAAGCAGTCTCCTAAAGGCTTTTGTTTATAGATAATAGTATGCTGACTACAGTAAGCCTCAGAATATTTTTGTTGTTGTTTAGTCATTTTTCAGAAATGTTCAGTTCTTTGTGATCCCTTTTGAGTTTTCTTAACAAGGATATTGAAAGGATTTGCCATTTCCTTCTCGAGTTCAAAAACAGACAAACAGGGTAAAGTGATTTGTCCAAGGTCACATAGTTAGTAATTGCCTGAGGCTGGGTTTGAACTAATGAAGATTAATTTTCCTGACTCCAGGGCCAGTGCTCTAGTCACTGAACCATCTATCTGTTACAAGGTCTTTTTTAATGAGAGCCATAATTATTCAAAAGAGATCAAGAAGTCTAACAATCTAGAGGGCACTAGTTACTGTGGTGGATAGAGCTCTGACCCTGGAGTCAGGAGGAACTGGATCTATGTATGTGACTGTGGGTAAATCATTTAATCCTGTCTGCCTCAGTTTCCTCACCTGTAAAATGTGCTGGGGAAGGAAATGGCCATAGAGAATCAGACACTATTGAAATGATTCAAGAAAAACAATCTATACAGGGATACACACACATATATACCAGGTTGTTGTTTGTCCTTCATTCTCAAAGAGAACCATGACATCAGAGAGATGATATCATAGCATGTAAGTGAATTGCATTGAAGTGAGGGAGGGCTGTGCAGAGTTACCTGCCTTACTTTCCCCTCTGGAGCTGTCCAGTAGTCAGATATAGACCAAGACCACTAGAGATGGTCCTGGATGCGACGCGAGACCTTGGCTTTTTTAAGCTAAGATCTTCAACAGGTCTCAGTTTGATTGAGGTTGATTAAGTGATTAAGGCTAATTGGCAATCGAGGCAAAGAATCTCCTCTTTAATCTAGTCTAAAAATCAAAAAAAATCTAAATAAATAAATGAATGAATGAAACTGGGAGGGGTAATACTCAGGGTTTCTGGCCAAAGCAGCAATGACTGGTATTTATCTTCAATCTGAGTCAATCAGGACTCAAATGATGACTAAATGGTCTTGTAAATAGAAAAAATAAAAATAAAAAAATCCAATGCCAGAATAAGTTAGATAATCCTCAGTCAGGTTTGCAAATTATGTATTTAATCTGCATCTTTTCCTTAAAAATAAATAAATGTCTTTACTGAAACAGTGCTTAGTCATCTTATCTAACAAATAGTCAAAGACTAGAGCATCGCTAGTCACAGGTAAACCTCCAAAATACACTCAACAAAGCACAGTTCAGATAAGTATCCACAATTATTTAGTCTGAAATCTCAGGAGATCAGATTCTGTCATGAAATTTTGCAGTACTGTATTTTTCAGTTGTGACTGATTCTTAAAATCCCTGATTTTTTTTCCTTTATTCCCAGATATTAATTTCATGCCATCCGTACAAGTATTTCTCTCTGAAAAGGAAACAAATCTCTTTTTGTGTGTTTATATCCTTAATATTAAATTGACATTCACAACTAAAAATAAATACTTTTCATTCCATTTTTCACTATTGTCCTAATTCGATTTTGCTGGATTTAGACCTGTTCAACTGGTTTCCCTTAAAACTAAAAAAGAATGTTTTGTCACACAAAGAAAGTATTGTTGTATCAGGCAAGATATGTCATTATGAGATAGTGAATTAGGTTGTCTTTCATTATGAAATTGCATAAAATATAAATAAAATGTGCAGCCACTGATTACAGAACCTCCTTTGCTTGCTTTGAAACATGTAAGAAAAACAAAGGAAATTCATTCACCAAAAAGGGCATTTAAAGAATGTTCAGGTTGTAACCTAAGCTAATAAAAACAAGGAAATTTATAGTTAAAGCTGACTTCCAATACCTAGGCACAACAGGGTGTCTTCTTAACCACTTCCTTTATATGTTCCTTTGAGTCTATGTATTGGAGGTCAGCCTGAACTGTGAATTTCCTTATTATTAGTTTCTGTCACAACCTTAATGTACTTTGAATGATTTTTTGGTTAGTACATTTAATTTCCTTTCTTTAACAACATAGATGTGACCCTGATAGGATAAGCTACCACCACTGAGATTCAATTATCCCCAAATGAAGGTAATGCTCTGGTTGGCTTTAGGCATGTGGTAGTTATGTTCAAGAAGGGTTTCCCTTTATTAATAAATTGTTCTGTGTACAATATTTAGTTTCTTGAGAGAAAATTATCATCTGGGTTGAATGAAAGGAGTATACATCTTCCTTTAATTTTCCTTTAATGCAATTATAATTCTTATTTTGTGAAATATAAGGAGACCTACAATTGGATATCTTACTACATTAGTATATTTGCAAGTGGCTTTAGGGTCATTACTTTGGTTGTTTTGACATCTTAAAAAATGTGGGAAAACCAACTTACGTGGGTTCCTGGCAAGTCTTGGACATGTGTGAAAATATTTCCCTGAATAATCATGGAATGAATAAGGAAAATGGCACAACTAGATAAGATCACAATCTAAAAGAAACATATTTAAGTCAAGTAGCTCATTCTCCTGCCTCCTAGCAATATTGCATATAATCATCCAAAAGGAATAACAATCTCTTCAAATTTAAAAGAGTTCTGAGGATAGACATTTTGTAGGTTTCTTTTAAACCACAATTCAGATCCTAATACTTGAATCTTTATAACTGTATTAAGAAAAAAAGAGATAGTAGAGAAACCACAAGGCCAGCAAGATGGTGGAATAGTTTTTTCTGCAAGCTTTTTTAATCTTATAATCTCAAAAGAAAGGATTTAGGTTCACTAATACAACTAAATTCTTCAGAATCGTGCAACTTATGGGAAAAACAAAAGAAACCTTATGAATTAACACTAGACAATGTAAATACTTAGACTGCTCCAGCAGCTAATCCCACATATACTATAAAACCAAAGTAGTGAAATCAAGAAAGTTTACAGGCTTGTGATTGTAGTCCCAGATATAAGGATCCCCAACAGCTTTAGTTCAACCTGATATATGCCAATTGAACAAGAAGCTAAAGAGGCTATTATTTTCTTGTGTCATAGGAAGAGAAAGAGGCGGGAAGAATGTGAAAAACTCGAACAGGGTACAACAAAGGCACAATGAGGGTGAATCTCAGGGAAAGGGGGACTAAAAATCCAAGTGGGAATAGTCCTATTTTCTAAAGTTACTCGGGGCAAGAACCTGGACTCCAACAATATATACATGGACCAAAAAAATATAAATATAAATATGTATACACACACACACACACACACACACACACACACACACACACACACATGTCTGGGCCATAGTAACAGAAGTAGAGGTTTAAAACTAAAGAATATCACCAGAGGTGGAAAGAAAGCAAAAAGCTGAAATACCAAAAGATCAAAAAGTAAAACTTAAATAATAATCTATCTTAGAAAAAGGTAAAATGTAGAAAAGTGATGAAAACAGAAAGAAGAATGAATAAAGCCTCAGAGAGATACCAAAGCATTTTATAAGTATAATAATATGAAAGAAAAAGAGGAATGCATCTACTTCTGCCTAAGACATTCCCAATATTATTTTTAACCTTTCCTTTAAAATAATTCCATAGTTTTAACAATTAAAGAGTTTGCTTGATTTAATTTCTGCTTAGAACTTTTAAAATTCTGTAATAATTTAGACTATTTTCATTAATTTTATTCCATGTAGAAATGGAGAATTTGTGCTTATAATTCCCCTCTGATCCAAGTTATTCCTATGCAAAACTGCCAACTTAATTAAATGTATCTTTAGTCCTCTCTATTGCTTGTCCCACCATGGCCCTTGTATTCTGATTCTTCATTTAATGTCACATTCTGTTTCCTGCTTGTTCTCCCAAGAATTATTTTAAGCTCCAAATTTTTTCTGATTCTTTATTATCTCCTCCCCTAAAATTAAAGGAAAAAAAATCTTGTAACATTTCTCATTTCATCTGAAAAACTGTGTGATGTTTTCTATCTTACACTTTGTAGACTTGGTTTTTATGTGAGTAGTCAAGATATGTTCTTCAAGGTCCTCTGCCTGCAATTAGGATAAAGTGCTACCAGGCAGATATTAGTCTTTTGATTATGATGAAAACACAATTTACTATTTTCATATTTATAAGTCTATTAAGAAATATACTATGAATATTTACTAATAATATTAATCAGTATTATTAAATAGAGTGCACACAATTTAGAGTAAGGTTTAAAGAAATATCAAGCTTAGACACAAGGAGGTATTTTATTTTCTAAATATTTAACTGATGTTGGTCATTGCTTTGTTTTATTCTCCTATCTCTTCATGCTTAATCATCTTGAATTTTTTTTGATTGAAAGCTAAAATTTAGAAGTCATATAATCATTTGATCCACTTTAGCTTTTACAGTTTTACAAAATGTCAGTGGGACTGCAGTCTTTTTTCTATTAGATACTTCAACCCCACTAGCAACAGCACTGGTAATTTACAAAAGGAAAGCTATTTCTTTTGTCTTTATAAGAGTTTTGTGCTCTCCGTCCCTCCTATCTCTTGGGAGAAAAGAAAAGGAGAAAAGAAAGTTACATAACCATATGACAAACCAATTTGTGTAAAACCCCTGGACTACTTTTTCCAGAATAAAAAAAAAAAATTCTCTATTGGACTTTTCATCATCTTTTATTTCATGACTATATAATATTCATCTTCTAAATTGAAAATATATCTACAGATTCTAACTTAAATCTAATCCTCTATTTTTAGTTAGTCAGAATTATTATATATTTGCAGCATTAAGTATCCATAAGCATCTTGATAATAATATTTCTCTTGTCTCTAGCTTTTTTTTTTCACATTACTGTTCAGTAACAATTGCTCTTTATTATCCAAGGACAATGTTACCTAATTGTATAGCCTATATGTAATTATATTCTTGCCAACATGAAGACAAACATGAGAGAACTTTAATATTGTGTGGCTGATAGAGACAGTTTGTAAGGCCTTTGAACTCTTCAAAAGTGTGCTCTGGGAAATAATGCACTGTTCTGAACATTAATTATAGTGTTTTTGCTCATATAAATACACATTCCTTAGAAAAGAAATGATTTCTTAACCCTCTATTTTGGTTACTGTTGCTTCACTCCTATATAAACCAGAGCTAGGCACTTAATTTGTAAAAAATTAAAAGCCCAACTTTTCATTTCTTCCCACACACTTTTTTCTATGAATATAGACCATAGATGCTTTTCAGATTGTTTATTTCTTAGGGTCTCTCTTGGTCACTTTACTTTGGGGGAACAGATTTGAATGGTTTCTTAAGTAATCACAAATGTAAGAGGACATTGTCTTTTATTTAAAATCATATCTTGGTGTTTTCAGTATTAAGTAACAGGCTAGTTTGGTGTTGGAGTGTTGAAATGTTACTATCTTTTCATAAAAATAGATTTTACGTTTGATTTTCTTGATCATTTTAAACAAGGAGGGAAAAAAAGAAGGAAGAGACCACAGTGGTCGGCATAATACTTTAAATGCCATACAGCTGCCTCTGTGAATAGCAAGCTCTTTGAAGTAGAGAATTAATAGTTGAACTATACACCTCAAAGAGCACTCCAAAAAGGTGACTGGTGCCTCTTCCCTCATCTATTTTAAACCATGCACATTTCCAGAGATGCATACACTTGCACAATGATAACATCCCCATCTGGGGTCCATTTCTTCTGACATCTATCTGCAAGTGGAGTTTCCTTTGAAGTCAATGGAATCTCTGTGAGTAAAGCAAAAGAAATTGTTCCAGGATAATAGGCCTGAGGTTCACTCTGCAAATTACTCTTATAAGCAAATAAAAAGGAGAGATGAAATCACAACTCTTTTGCACCTTGGATGGCAGATAAAAATTGAAACAGAAATCTGTTCTGTACATATTTTTGTCTAGCTATATTTAAAGTAATTTTGACTTTCATGGGAGCCATGTTATTTCTTGTTCCAGAAATTAGGGTCATCTGAAATTAGGGCAGAGAAATGGCTCTGACATTGTTTCCGTTAGAGATAGCAAACTGGGATGACTTATCCACAGGCTCAGATTTAATTGGCAAGTTTATTCAATGGTTCAGGACCTCATGAAAGAAGCAAAATGACACTTTGCTTCATTTCCCACCCATGCTCATTTAAACACAAGTTATTGCGAAGAGAAAAAAACTGTACTTATTCATTTGTACTTAGAACCATGACTCAGTAAACAATTATATGAAGAAAAAGGAATACAGAATTTCCTCAGCATTCCTGGTACAAAATATTTCAGATTATTATTCAGTTGTTTTTCATTCATGTACAAATATTCATGACCCCATTTGGAGTTTTCTTGGCAAAGATACTATAGTAGTTTGCCATTTTCTTCTCCAGCTCATTTTACAGATGAAGAAATTGAGGCATACAAGACCCAGGGTCACACAACTACTAAATATCTGAGGACAGATTTGAACTCAGGACACTGATTCCAGTCCTGACATTCCATCCATTGTGTCACCTAATCCCATCACTATTGTCCCAAAATTAATAAGCCCCAAATAGGTTTTATTATATCTTTGACATGATATCAGAAAAAAAACACTGGCTTGAGAGTCAGGAAGCCCATATAAGCTTGGACACCTCTGAATTGCTCTCTTCATAAAGTGAAGAATTTGAACCAGCACCAATAGATTCCACAAGTAGGTAGTAGAATGGGAGAAAGATCTGGACTTTTAGTCTGGAAGACCTGAATTCAAATTTTCTCTCAGAGGGGCAGCTAAGTAGCGCAGTGGATAGATTACCTCCTGAAGTCAGGAGGACCTAAGTTCAAATCTGGTCTCAGACACTTAAAGCTTCCTAGTTGTGTGATCCTGGATAAGTCACTTAACCCCAACTGCCTCAGGGGAAAAAAAATCCTGTCTCAGACATTCACTAGCTGTGTGACTCTGGGCAAATCATTTTAACTATTTGCCTTAGTTTCCTCTTCTGTACAATGGGGATAATAATAGCAGCTACCTCCTCCCCAGAGTTGTTGTAATGAAATAATAATTATAATCATTATATTATTTAATAATATTAATAAAATAATTTGCTGGCATGATCATTAAAAATAATTACTATTATTGTTTAAAATCAGTGTCAGAGGTAGGATTTCAGCCTCTCTTGCTTCAGAATCAGTGCCATTCTGCTACCCTTAATAGATGATATTTAAGTTGCCTTCAACTATACAACCCATTTAACAATCATTAATGTCCCTTCTAACAAAGAAAAGGTGCCCAGAATGCATAGTTTAGAAACAGATACTGAGAGGTAGTAAGCTTAAACAGGGGCCTCATGTGGAAGTCAATGCACACACGAAATACTTAAAATCATACATTTTGAAATATATAGTGGGTTTCCCATACCAAGTATATAAAGCTGTATGTTTTTCTTGTAACCACATTTGTTTAGGATGGATATCTTATAATCTCAATAGTCAAAAAGACTTTTTCTTTTCATTTTTCTCTCATTAAGGGAGAGATTTCTCTTCAGGATGAATCTCCAGCACTTCCTATTCTGGTCTTCCTTCCTTCTTCTTTATGGAACCACATCCTTTAGAACTAGAAGGGGTCTAAGAGGTCACACAATCCAATACCCCCATTTTACAGTTAACAAAATAAGCCCCTGATATGTTAAATTACTTCCCCAGGATCACAAAGTAAGTGGGAGAGCCATGATTCAAGTCTATGTCCTCTTATTACAAATGCAAGGGTCTTCCCTCTGCATTTTCTTCTTTTTTAAATTTTATTTATTGAACTCTGAACTTAAGAAATAAAACAAGCATTTCTGAGGCATAGGAAAAAAAGATGATTGCACATGAAACTGAAATCCAATTATATATAACAATATATAATAAACTTACCATGTAACTTTCCCCTCCTCTTTTTATTTACTCCTTCTATCCCACCCCAGATCCACCTCACTTTCCTATATAAAGTCAACTATCAGTAAAATCTCACTTGACTTCCCTTGTCCTTCTATTACAACCCTACTTCTGCAATGCTTTAGTATATGTCTGCCTTCAATTCTTCAGTTTATTTATTTTTCCTTAGTATTTTGACCTCTATCTTATTTTCTTCTCTCTCAGATAATGAGCATTTTTTTTTTCAAAGAAAGGACCACATCTGCTAACTGTACCAACTTTTCAATTCCTCAAAACTCCTAGAAGAGTGTGAAATACTTGGTTGCCAAATGACTCTGAAAGAAAAGAAGTCAAGAAAATAATCAAACTTATTACCCTGTTTTTATGGATAAAAGTATAAATGATATAGATATAGATAGAAGCTAAGTTACACAGTGAATAGGGTTTGAAGTCAGGAAGTCTCATCTTCCTGAGTTCAAATTTGACCTCAAACTCTTACTAGTTATGTGATCCTGGGCAAATCACTTCACTCTGTTTGCCTCAGTTTCCTCACCTATAAAATGAACTGGAGAAGGAAATGGCAAACCACTTCAGTATTTTTGCTAAGAAAACTTCAAATAGGACCACAAATAGTTGGATACAACTGCAACAACTGAACAACATGTGTGTATATATATGTTTGTATATACATACATATGTATATATATATACAATGCAATATACAAACATTTGCATATATGTGTGTTTATGTATGAAAATTTGAATCTGCCATGGTATAGTGGAGAGAGAATTAGCCTTGGAGTCAGGAAGATTAAATTCAAACCCTGCTTTTGACTCCTGTTGGTTGTCTAATCCTGGGCAAGTGATCCTTTATATGCTAGAAACCTCTTAGAATGAAAAGGTAATTTGGGAGATCCATTTGTCAATGAAAAAAACCAAATCTAATCTCTATTCTATTAATATTTTTATTCATATTCTTTTAAAAAAACATTACTGTCTCTTTCCAATGACTCATTCCTCCCTTCATCACCCTCTCCTTACATACACACTAAAATGCTACATTATAACAAATAAATACAATGCAGTCAGGCAAAACAAGTCGACACATTTCCATTCTGTTTTTTCTTCTCAATTGTCTGCCTGGTTTGCCAGTGATTGAATAGCTGGTCTGGTTTTGGCCCCTCCTACAATAACAGCATCAGTCCATTAACAAGTGTAACTGTCAACATGGTAGATTACAGCAGCCCCTGATGATACAAACTGACACTGTTTTTTTTTTTCCTTTATGACAGTGTAGAAATGTCTGCTTGGAAACACCATTTCTAGCTTACAATATAGATAAGAAATATAAATAGGATAGCATTCACAGGAATAAAAGAGGGGGCAACTGAGTCTGATAGGAAACATTGAGGTTATAACATACTTCCCAAGATATTATGTAACTGTCTGTCAGAGGTACTGGTGATATTACTTTTTTTATTGAGAATGGGGTATTCTGAAGGCTATGTGCTCAACCTTTATACAATGGGGACAAGCAAGATAGCCCCCTGATTTAGGGGACTATGTGGCCCATTAGATGTAGCACCAAGGAAGCTGTGTAGATCACGGTAGGAGTTTTCCTTGCTCCTGATATCCAGACCCCTGGATCACTTCCAGTGGGCTACATATATCCTGCAGAGAGTGACAGACACTTGTCTGTTTGCCTCCTGTTAGATAGATAGATAGATAACCGAACATTTATGTACATATACACACATACACACATATATGTATATGTAATATGTATATACATACACACATAGATCAAGTTTATGTATCTTAGCTATTTGATTGATCTCTCCAAAAGTCACAATCTACATAAAACTAATTTACATGCAGAAATTAAAAAAATAATAATCTGTGCAAAGAACTAAAAATATTTTAGGAGCCAATTACTATAGGGATAGTTCTGACAAGCAGCTGCAATATTAGCAAAAAAAAAAAAAAATAAGATTTTATATGGCTTACGGAAATATTTTTATTTGCTCAATTAGATTGAGCTTGACAGTTATAGGAAAACTTAACCATGACCAGAGGCCAAAATATGAATATTTCAACCCATTACAAAGAGCTCATATGATTCCAGCACAGCAGAGAGCACTCCTCACTAGGTAGTAGTCCAACAATCCAGCTCCATGCTCAGTCCATTTCCAAAATCAACTTCCTCTTCCTCTTAAAGAAACATTGACCCTTTCACTAATGCATAGTTGAGGATCACAGGAGGAAGTGCCTTTTTTCAGCCAAAGAGAGTAGGGGAAAGGCCAAAGTACAAGAGTTGTCCATGCATTTACTGTTAATTACACAGTGCCAGAAAGCTTTGGTAGCACTCAAAGATATAAAAGCAGTATGTCTTACTAAAATCCAAAACATTTTGAATAGCAAGATTAGTTCACATATTTCTTTTCCTTTTTCCTCTTGAATTATAGCCCAGCAATTTACCGTTGCTGAGTGCCTTTTTCTTCTTGACAAAGTAATACAGCATTTTAGTTGGGAAATGGGATTCCAGTTTAATTAGAGGAAGAGATAAATGCAGTTCTACATGATAGAAAGAGCTTTGGAATTTAGTCCATGCTTTGCTAAAGAGCTAACTGTGTGACTTCACATAGTTGTTTATTTTCAATTGTTTACTTTCTCTGAGCCTCAGTTTCCCCATCTGTAAAATGAAATACTTTTACTAGGTTATTTCTAGTAACTTTTCCAGCTCTAAAATTTGATGATTCGAAAACTTCCAAATCTTCTTTCTTGTTCTAGCTGTGATAATGGGGAAAATCTTGAGTGAGGTAAGTATAAATATTTGCATGTATATGTGTCATCTTTATTTATACTTCACAGGAATGCTGTTATCGCCAGGCAGGGAAGTCTTACCACAATTGAAGTGTGCAAATAACCAGTATAAATTGATAAAAATGAGGAAAGCAAAAATTACAAATATTGCAGGGCATGGTAGAAATTGTATTCTCCCTGGGAATTATTATTTCACACACATTCCACCAGGGATATTTCCATTCATAATAGGGTCTAGTACCTAAGATGCTATTATTATAAAATAGTTCCTACAATGTAGCTACAGAAAAATAACCTGAAATATTGTATAAACCATTGTATTTTATTTAATACTGCTTTCATAGAAATGCTGGCCAAAAAAAGAGCATGGCAAGTAAAGATGATACACGATTTTTATGAGATTTTTGCACAATTTCATATAAATATTATGTGTATTTATGTATCCTAATTTGTTAATAAAGATGACAAGACCAATCTCTACTAAAGTTCTCTTTGTATTGACATCCTCAACCAAGGATTAGTTTCTCTAAAGATATTTGGTTGAGGTATTTCATGCAAGAATATTCCCTTCTTCATCTATAACTCCCAGATTCCAAACCTTCCCTCAAATCTTAGCTAACATCCTATGTCCAACAAATCTTTCCTGATTCCCTCTTAATGCTTGTACCTTCCCTCTACTGAATATCTCAGATTTATTCTGCATGTTTATATCTATTCACAGGATAAATGTCTATAGACATAGATATAGTTATCGATTCTAAATAGTTGCTTTCATATGATGTCCCCTTCATTTCCATATCCCCAGCACTGGCACGTAGAAGGCACTTAATTATTAACTAAATAACTAAAAGTTGACAAACCTGTCCCAGAGATTTTATTGGAGCCTGCCTCATTTTCAGCTTCCTGATCATCTAAGATCATAAAATAATCCCTCCCTTATTGAATTCAGTCACTTCTACTTAGTGGGAATCTGAAGATAATTTGAATCACCACACCCTAGACAATATATCTTTGCTATTAGTCAAAGTCCACCTCCCTTTGTTAACTGTTGTTAAATGACTTAAGAGTACTTCATTTCCTACCAAAATTGAACCTGAACTAACAGGGTACAGATGTCAAACCTTCCCCTAACCAAAAAAGGGGGAAAGGAACATTGGAATGTTTTTTAATCAAATGAAATAGGACTTTTAAAACATAATATTCTTAGGCTAAATCTTCAGTGGTCATCTTTTTCCACCCCACCCCTTGGATATACTGTTTTATATGTAATGATCATATTTCCAAACCAATCTGTAGTCTATAATTCAGGTAGGTTTTCTAATATATAAATAAAATCTGTACTGACAAAACTGTTACATATTGGCCTTTCTTTTTTCATCAGAAAAGTTAGGAATTGTGATAGCATAGGAAATTACAAAACCAGAAAAGGAAAAAAAACTTGTTAGGGCATCTGATTCATCCTTTATTGCAGGGAAATATCCTTTATAGTAATCTCAAATGCTTTATCCGCTTTAGTTTTAAATGAGTGTAATTGCTAGTCTCTCAACCCTTTCACTTTGGAACCTATTCCATACTCTGGACATAGTAGTTTTCTTCCTTAAGAAATAAAGATCTGAGCAAAAATTAAAATAACTTAATAGATCCTCCTGAATGGTCCTAAACTATAACCTATAATATGATTTTCAAGTGAAACCAAGATTCTACAAAACACCATTTACTTTAATGAATTTGTTCTACATAAAGTAATTAGTTGACACTATTTTTAATTAAATTCATGCCATAAATACAGTAAACATTGTGAATGCTGGTAACAATTATAACAAAAAGGCAAATGCTTGATTTGTTCTCCCTGTTGATTGTAGATTTTATTTCTGAATTTCAAAACTATATACTTTCCATTGAAGACTTCTCTATATTATATATAATAAATTGTTCTTAAAACAAGTTTTCACTATTTTCTTTTTCCTTACATCTTCTGAGAAACATAAACTTCTTAATCAACTACCTAGGAAAAGGTACTATAATTAAAGGGAAGGAAGGAAGGAAGGAAGGAAGGAAGGAAGGAAGGAAGGAAGGAAGGAAGGAAGGGAGGGAGGGAGGGAGGGAAAGAAGGAAGGAGGTAAGGAAGAAAGAAAGTAGGAAGGAAAGGAAGAAGAGGAAGGGAGGGAAAGAGAAAGGAAGATCACAATAGTATATCCAAGCTTAACATTAGTTAATTATTATAACAAGGTAGTAATAGGGACAGGTAGACAGGTAGAGGGGAAAAAAGACAGAAAGAAAGAAAAGAAACAAATAAACAAAGAGAGAGAGCGAAAAAGGAAGGAAGGAGGAAGGAAGAATTTATTAAGTACTTATCATATGTAGGCACTGTACTAAGTGAGGCTGATAACATTAAGAGCAAAAAAGAAACACTCTTCTTATTTCCAAAGGGCCTTACATTCTAATAAAAAGACAACATTCAAAAAGGAGTGGAGGGTAATGAGGGTACCCAGTGTGGGCACATAGCTTTGAAGTCATGAACTCAGGAACAGTTCTGACAAAAGAATAAAGGTCAACCTTGGCTCTCCAAAAATGGAGGTCCTAGGAAAAATTCATCAATTGGAGAATGAGGACATATTTCACATTGGAATATTCTGACTGAAAAGACCACAGATATAATTAGATTTTCCAGCAAGGAAGTCACAGATACTGAAGGAAGTGGCAAAAACAGAGAAATGTTGCAATCAAGAATCAAGGAACAGGACTTGAAGGACTTTTTTTTTTTAATTCAAAAATACCAATTAGTCACCTACTATTATACTAGGTTTTGTTTTTTCCTTACAAATTGGTGATTAACCCCTTGTCTTGGAGAAAATCACTGCTTACAAATTAAGCTTTATCCAGACTAGGTAATGCTTAGACAAAGGCATCTTTTGCATCAGACCTGCTTCTAATGGAGTTGTTGGCTGACTTCCTTCAAAAAGGAGAGCTGTATTAAGTCACTGTTGATAGAGCTGTGAACTGGTATAATCATTCCAAAAACTAATTTTTATATATATTGTGCCAGAAAGTTCACCAAACTAGTCATAAACTTTGACTTAGTGATTTCACTGGTAGCCAGATATACTTGAAAAGGCCATTCCAATAGTCATAAAAAGTTTTCCTTTTGTTTTTCTAATAACAACTAGAAACAAAATGGATTCCTGTTGACCAAGTAATGGTTGAATCAATTGTGCCATGTGAGTATAAGAACATGTTACATTAGCATTGTACTTTGATAATTATGAGAGATTCAGAGAAATATAAGATTTGTGTGAAGTAACCAAGGGTAGGTATCCTAGAGTCAGCTCAAACTGTTTCATGGGAACGAACTGTTAAATTTTCAGTGTGAGAATTTATACCTCAGAAATTGGCAAAGCTACGAATCAAGTCTTGATTGATTATTTTGTTAATTTTCTAAACTAAAGAATATGTTAATAATGTAGATTAAATTTAAAAATATATGGGGCAATGTACTTTTTTTCTAGAGATATTATTGTTAAACATTTGCTAGCATACCCATTAGAAGTAATTCAGACTTAAGTGGGAAAAGACAGAACAATATATACAATATGTAAATAAAAAGACTACTTAAAAGGAAATTGAATTCCAAGTTATCATAATGATCAATTTTGGTTCCAGGAAGTAGATAATGAAATGTATCTCCCTCCTCTGGGCAGACAGGTGGGATCTACAGTTATGGAATATAGCATGAATTGTCAGACAAGGCAATATCTATGATGATTTCCACTTAACTGTTTTCTTTCACTGGGAAGGGATGAATGGTAGGGTAGAAGGAAGTGGGGTGAGGTAGTAGGAATAGAAAAGAATGTAATATGAAAACAAAAGTCATGGGTAAAACTATTTTGTAAAAGAACATCATGCTGAACTGTGACCCACATAAAGCATGAAGCATCAGGCAAAATAATGCTTGATGAATGTTAGAGATATGCCATATAAATACTGTATAATAATGATTTCTCCATGCCATGCACAAGGTGACACTATGAAGTTGGAAGCATTAGCTTTCAGGTGAGTAAGAAGCATTTAATTATTATTACAAATCCCCTACCCTTCTTCTTAAGTGCTAGTTGTGCTCTTTTACCAATTACCAATCTCCAAATATGGGAAAATTGTTCCTTATTTCTTCTTTCAAACTTAGCTATTATTTATGAACAATGGCATAGAATTCCTATTGTATTACACCAGAATGGTGAGTCAGAAAAAGAAAGTATATTGCCTTCATCCTACAATTATGCCAAATTCTAAAATGCCATGTTCAGTCTAGTTGTTTTAACTAGAGAATACCTTCTTCCTTGGGAGACTATTCTACAACCTAATTAACTTCCCTGTTACTTTGACATACATTTGCTATTTTCCAATTTACGCTTATTACTCCTAAAAATGTCCCTTGAACCTAAAGTTCTTGATTTTTTGTTTCAACTTCTAAATACATACTCTTTGTTGTGGTGTAGAACTGGACATTGTGGGGATGTCTATCAATTGGGGAATGGCTGATTGTGAGTAGTATATGACTTTGAGTGAATATTACTGTGCTTTAAGAAGTGACCACCTCAGTGATCTTAGAAAAACCTGAATGGACCTTCATGAAACAATGAAGAGCAAAACAAGCAGAACCAAGAGAACGTTGTATACAGCAAAAGCAATATTGGTTTCAGAACAACTTTGAGAACTAAGTAATTTTGATTATTATAAATATTCAAATTAACTACAAAGGACATATTAAGGAAGATGCTATCTGCACTCAGAGAAAGAACTGATAAATATAACTATATAAAGAATGATTTTACTTATATACATATTTGTGTCTAATAGTAGCCATCTCTAGATCAGGAGGCAGGGTATGAAGAAAAAAGAAAAGAAAGAAATTTTCATCATAACTATAATATATTTAAAAGGAATAGCAAATTGCAAATAATAGATATGAAGTTTCATGTATAATCATTTTTATATACTATGATTTGAACATGCTTGCTTTATTTGATGAATTAAAAATTAAATAAGTAAAAATTAAATACATATAAATAGCCACATACTGCTATTCTTATAAATAGTCTGTTTAGAGCATTTATTTCGGTTCTTTTACACTTCTGCATCTATCAATACCTTCAGTTTTGTTACTTGGCTACAATTAATATGACATTCCTAACACCTAAAAATATGATAGAGTGGTGTACTGTATTCTAAATGTTATCTTATAAGTAACAAGAAAAGGACATTTTTGTGGGGGAGAATAAGAAAAATAGAAAGCATCTTTTTTATCTAATAGGTTATATTAATCACCAACAGCAGAAGAAACACAATTTAACCTATTTTCTTCCCTTTGTTTTTGCTTCTATTAACTATAGATTGTAGTATTAGTTCATTTTTATCAAGAAGTCACACTATATTGGAATTTTCCTCAGAATCTCTAATGACTTTATTTTTACAAGTAGAAACTTCTCTTTTCACATGTTTTATCTTCCTACAGTATGCTCCACTTTGTAGGATTATAAATTCACTAAGAGGAGAGACCATTTTTCATCTTAATTTTGTATCCTCAAACCTTAACACAGTGTGTTGCAAATAGTAGGCACTTAATAAATGTGCTTTGAATGAAATTGGATTAAAACTTGTTTTGGTAGATACATCATCTTAAAGTGAAATACATAGCTAAAAAAATTCTCTCCTTCTCAAAGTACAACTTCACTAGCACATTTTTTTCAGGCATCTGTAGCAATGCTTTCTTTCCACAAGACTCTTTCCTGATTTCCTTCCATCTTGTCCAGATGTTACTATTCTGGGCTTGTAAATAAAGGATTGTGAAAGTACTTTGTGTTTCTTGAATGCCTTTTTATTTATACAGGTTATGAATTATCCCTTTGAGGAGTAAATGAAATCTAGATCCACATCCACCATGAAAATTAGTGGTTGCCTAGTTGGCAGGTCATAGAATGAAATCAGGGTGGGCTGAATCAACAATAGGTCAATGGTATTAAAGAAAACATAATTTATTTGTCTTCATCTTTTTATTCACTTTTTGTTTGGCTTGTTAGGAGTTTTATTGGAGAAGGAAAATGGAGGTTTTTACTCCAGGCAGATGCTTTAGTAATAAATAATGACATGGACAACTCAAGTATAAGGGAAACTTCCACCAATTGAACAGTGTTATCTTTCCCTAGGAGAGTGTGCAAGGCTAGAGTTTCACTTCTAGTGTTTGATTCAGAAAAAGGGTCTTGGCTGGTCCATTCCTCAATAGTTGTTATAGCTCTGGGAAAAGAGGTGAAAGAGAGAGAGACAGAGAGAGAGAGAGAGAGAGAGAGAGAGAGAGAGAGAGAGAGAGAGAGAGAGAGAGAGAGAAGGAAGAAAGAGAGAGGAGGGAAGGAGGGAGAGAGAGAAGGGAGGAAGGGAAAAAGGGAGGGAAAGAGAGAGACAGAAGGAGTTCTGGGGAAAAGGGAGTGTGTGTGTGTGTGTGTGTGTGTGTGTGTGTGTGTGTGTGTGTGTTTTCTAACCCTTTATCCAGACCCACAAAAACCAAAAGTGATTAGGCAAAATTATAAAGAACAAGCATGACTTGAAAGAAAATATGAGAAGATATTCCCATCCCTCCCTTTACAAGGGTGAAAGGTCCACAAGTATTGCCCATTGCATATATTGTCAGATATATTGATGCATTCAAATGTATGGATGTATTTTTAGTTGTAACTGATGTCATGATCAGTTATGCTGATTGTTTTCCTCTTTGTATCTTTAAAAATACTGTTTATTATATGTGATAGCTCTTTAGAATGAAGAAAGGGAAAAATATTTGGGGATGTGAAGACGATTTAAATAAAATAAGATTCAGTAACTTGTTTTAAAATTTTAAATATATATATATATATGTATGTATATACATACACGTATATTATTGTGGTCAAGAAAGGAATTTGTTTTGTTTGATTCTACATATTTCTTTAGAAATCTTGTTTTCTTTTTCGTGTGTGTGTGTGTGTGTGTGTGTGTGTGTGTGTTTGGAGGGTAACATGAAAGGGAGAGAAAATAGATTTCTGTTAATTAAAAAAGTGAATGTGAATTGTAAGAAAGGAAAGAAGCAAGGAAGGAGGGAAAGGAGGAAGGAAAGGAAGAAAGGGAGGAAGAGAGAGAGGGAGGGAGAGAGGAACGGAGGGAGGGAGCAAGGAAGGAAGAAAAGGAGGGAAAGAGGGAGGGATGGAGGAAGGAAGGAGGAAGGAAGGAAGGAAGGAAGGAAGGAAGGAAGGAAGGAAGGAAGGAAGGAAGGAAGGAAGGAAGATAGAGAGGAAGGAAGGAAAGAAGGAAGACAGGGAGGAAGGAAGAAAGGAAAGAAGACAGGGAGAAAGGAAAGAAGGATGGAAGGAAGGAAGGAAAGAAGGAAGGAAGGAAGGAAGGAAGGAAGGAAGGAAGGAAGGAAGGAAGGAAGGAAAGAAGGAAGGAAGGAAAGAAGGAAGGAAGGAAGAGAAGGAGGAAGAAAGGAAGGAAAGAAGGAGAAATGAGCAATAATTCCAGCCCTGCTACAAACTGTGGGATATTATCTTATTCATTTAACCTCAGTTATCTCATCTGTAATATGGGGATAATAATAGCTAAACTAACTGAAGAAAGGGGCTCGACTGGCTAATTTTTTGAGGTCTCTTACACTTTTTAGATCTGTGATATTAACCATACCTACCTCCCCAGAGAAAAAATTCAAAACTCAGTAAATCTCTTCTCTCAATTGCTTTTCCCCTCTGTGACCTGTCATCTTCATCACAGAGCTTCTAACTTTATTCCTTGTTCCCAGCTGGATGGAATGCATGCCGCTGATACACCTAACAATGCACTGTTCATGTCTTTCACAGCAGGAGTGGTACTTTGAGTCAAGCCCCCCCTGCTATGACGAATATGAGGAAAGCACTCTCAGCAACATCAGCAGCAGGCAGGCTGGCTGGCAGCAGAGAAGCAGACAAGAGACCAAAAGAAGTAAAGGCAGCTCAGTAGGGAGGGTGGGAAAGGAGGAGATGAAGGACCCAGGGTGAGACACACAAAAGAGAGAGAGAGAGAAAACAGATACAGAACAGAGGCAGAAATGTAGATGTGTAAAAGTAGGGAGGTCATGCCAGAAAGAAACCAGTTTGTTCACTCATGGAGAAAGCATTCCAGTAACCGCGGATGTCATCCATGAATGAGAACATGTCTCCTGTCATAAAATGAAGGATGAGAGGTTCACTATCTGTATAGAAGTACTTAAGAAAACACACTTGTGCAGCAGATGTAATATCATTACTTTTCTCATATACACTGATAATTCTACATCCTTAGGCATATTGACACATAAAAGCATCCTGAAGTGATGTTAACTCAAATAAATTAAAATAACAGAAACTTACTGAGAACTAATGCTGCATTGTATTGAGTGCTAGATGCTTAGATACCAATTCATTGTGCAAACCTAACTTTTCTGAGCCTCAATTTTCTCATCTTTACAATACTCTCAGAGAGTATTGAGAAGGTATGTGATTCCCACCATGGGAACCCATTCAGAACCCCTCTGTTACTTAATATTTAAGTGCTATTTGCCTCAGTTTTCTTCTCTTTAAAATGAGCTGGAGAAAGTAACAGCAAAGCACTCCAGTATATTTGTCAAAAAAAAAAAAATTAAAGAAACAAAAACAAATATAAAACAGTAACCACCCACCACCACCAAAAAAAAAAAAAAAAAACCAGAAAAAACTACATGGGATCACAGAGAGTCAGATATAACATCAAATCACTAAACAACAATCTATAGTGTTACTAAGGACACATAGAGTCTGCAACAGAGTTCAAATCCTACCTCAAACACGTCCTAACTGTGTAATTCTGGGCAAATCATTTAACATCTATCTCCATAAATTATCCCTATCAAAGCCGACTTTATCACAAGGAGCTTTCCACATTGGTCACTAGGTGGCTTTTCCACCTTGACTAACAATTTCAGAACCTGAGAACCTTCAGGGACACCAGTGGGCTGGTGCATTGGCTAAAATCTACATTGCAGTATTCCAGTTGGAAGAGCAAATATCAATAAGTGTGGCCAGGTATTAAAAACCTCCAGATATTCTTCTTTCTTGCATTTTGTTGTTGCTGAGTTTTTGTTTTGTTTGGGGTTTTGTTGTCCTTGACATTCTTTTAGAAGATCTTTAGCCTAAGATCCTAAACCATTCATTTGAATTAAGTTTAACAAGGAAACAGCTTCTGGTTCTGCCTTGGCCCTGCTGATTTTGATTATTTGAGTATAAGCTCGGAATCAGGAAGTCCTGAATTCAAATCTAGTTCAGCTCAAAAACAGCAAATACCAGCTGTTTGATTCTGGCAAAGTCACTTAACCTCTTTTTGCCTCAGTTTCCTCATCTGTAAATTGGGGATAATAATAGCACCTACCTCCTAGAGTTGTAAAGACAAAATGAGATAATTATTGTAAAGCACTCAGCACAGTGCCTAACACATAATAAGCACTACATAAATGTTAGCTACAATATATTACCTTAGCTTACTACTAGCTTACTTAGCTAGTGTCAGAGAGTGAAATTGAACTTAGGTATTCTCATATGAAATCCCACATCCTGCCTCCCTTTTTATAATGTAGGTTTTGGTTTTTGTTTCTGAATGTAATTTCTTTTTGTTTTGAATTTAACAATCATGAATAAATGCAAATAATCCAATACCAAAAATAATTTTTGTTTATTTTTAATTATTTATTGTTTAATGAAATCAAGAACATCTGTTACTACAGTTTGAAACCTGTCTTGCTTTTCAGGGTGGTCATGAAGGACAAATGAAGTAATTTATAGAAAATGTTTTCAAAAATACAAAATTATTTTCAGTCCTATAGGTGAACTAACAAAATTATCCTTAGAAACTAATGGAGTTTCATAGGGTCATATATTCACATTCTGTTCTGTCCAAAGGCTACACAAATTGGGGTCATCTGTAGTACTTAGCAAAAACAAGTAGTATGTTATAATAATATAGTGATTAAAACCTGATATCTACAGTTTCAACTGTACCACTTTGTAGTTATGTGATGAATTATTTTATCTCTTTAAACCTTAATTTCCTAATCTGTAGAATGGGTATGATAATAGTTGCACCATTACCTCTGAGTTTTGGGGGAATAAATGAGATAATATCCAAGAAGAAAAACCAGAAAAGCATGATATAAATGTCACGTGTAATTATCTTTTTAAGGGACGTAACAGCATGTTGTTTAGTTGTTTTTCAAACAGGTGTGACTCTTTGTAACTCTATTTTGGGTTTACTTGGCAAAGACTAGGGTGGTTTGCTATTCCTTTTCCAACTCATTTTACAGAGATGAAAACTGAGGCAAACTGGGTTACATGACTTGCCCAGGACCCAATTTGAATATAGGAAGATGAATTTCTCTAAATCCAGGCCTAGCACTCTATCCACTGTGCCTTCCAGTTTCCCCAACTACAAAGTATATGTGGTTCTATCAAATAAGAATAATAACAGCACAGCTAATTGACAGGTAGCATGGCATTGTAGATTAGAGGGCTAGCTTCAAAACCCAGGAAAGACACTTAATTTCTCAATGCACCAGGCAATTCTCTAAGACTATAAACTGCAGAGAAGGCCCTTGCCTGCATTAATAGAGGGAATTTTTTCCCCAGCCTAGGTCTAATTACTACCTTACAGTTGTAGTACCAGTGAAATCAGAAATCTAAGTCTTTTCCCTATGACCTATATCATGGAATTATTTTGAGGAAAGCCCTTTATTAATTCCAAAGTGCTCTAAGTATGAATTTTTATTATTATTCTGTTTTCCCAAATACCCAGGTAAAATTACAATTTAGCTTATCATAACAGACAATTTATAGAATCTGAAGAAAAACCACATGCTGTTTATTATTTTCTGTAACATACATTGGAAGAATGCTTTTTGGAGTACTTACTTTCCTTTGCATAATATATGCATAAAACATATATGTAGGGATGAAAAATAGACAAGCTACTTTTTTAAAAAATTGTTTTCACCTACCTAGCATCTCTCAAGAAAAGATAGTCATTGTAATATTAAATCTGTGCTACTTTCTAGTCACCTAGGATAAATTCTAAGCAACTGGATATTTCTAAGACTGGCTTATGTCAGGATTCTACAAAGCTGTTAGCTCTGTGTGTGTATGTGTGTGTGTGTGTATGCATTGTGTATATGCACACACACACATACATACACACACAAGTTAGACTTAAGTCCTATTTCAACAAATCCCAAGTGACTGACTGGCCTGTAGGGACTATAATATTGGGACTTCAGACCAGGAGAATTTAGCTCTGTGGATTGAGTTTTCTACACAAATTTAGAAATCCTTTCACCATATGTAGGGTTCCACTATAAACTGATATGCCATATTCCCCTAGGATCTCAAATTCCACTATAAAACAGGAAGAATGATACAGACACTATTTCTCTATTAGGAATTTAAGACATAAGATAGAGACTTTTTCCTCTGGAAAAAATGTGAATCTACACTGTTCCAACATTTGGAAAATTCTTTCTCTTGTGCTAAAGTACAAAAAGGAATAGTAGGGACTACCAAAAGGGTAGTAAAATGTGAAGTAATTGGGTGGAGCCCCACAGATTCCAGAAGTCTGTGAATTTAGAGGTTCCGAAGTTTGAAAAATAAAATGTCTGTTTATTTTGTTCTTAACACATTTCTAATTTGTTTTTGCAGGTCGTTCTTTATTAACAAGGGAAAGCTATTTTTGTATTATTGCCAAGAGACTTTAGAAACTAACAGCCTGATCAAAATAATAACTTCCTGCAACAACTGAATAGCTGGTTCAAAGAAATTTCATTCTATACCTCTCTCCAAAAATGTAAATTAAGTGGTTTTAGTATTCCTGACATAAAAGAAGGGCTTTGGTAATCTTTTTTGTTTTGTTTTGTTTTGTTTTTACTAAATCAACATGCTCCACTTACTTGAAGGCATCACCTAGTATCAGTATAATAATGTCTCTTCTGTCAAATGACTCTGAACATGTTATCCTAGGCATACATTGTTTGCAAATATCTGTTTTTTAAAGTTCCTTTACAATAGATAGGCAATCAGGAAAAAAAAAAAAAAAGAAAGAGAATAAGAGAGACAGAGACAGAGAGACAGAGATGGAGAAGAAGAAGGAGGAGGAAAGGGAGGGAGGGAGGAAGAAAGAAAAAAGGGAAAGAGGAAAGGAGGGAAGAAATGAAGGAAAGAATGAAGGAACAAAGGAAGGAGGAAATGAGAAGAGGGAGGAAGAATGTCTATGAAAATTGAAAGATTGATCACAATTCATATTTCATACATAGTAATGATGAAAAATGAATTGGCTTCACTTATGTCTCTGAAAGCTGATACATACAAAGTAAGAAATATTTTACTAATAGTGCTAACTGCATCATTATGAATTCCTCTCACACAAAAATATCAGAACTTGTATCTCCAGATTGTATTTTTTTTGCACTAAAAATGCAAAATCTTTCTCCAATTAAAAATACTGAAAAATCACCTTGCAGGATAAATTGTAATCTTAAGTGATATTATAAAAGGTTAAAAAAAATAAGGACAATGTGAAGTAGCAATGGCTTTGCATACATATATACATATATGTGTGTGTGTGTGTATATACAAAGCCTAATTTTAAAAAGTTCTTTATTATCTATACCACTGAATTATTTAGAAAAATGCTTTTTAAGATTTTCATCACTGAGATACTAGCACTATTAGTAAGGGGGAAAATGTAAAAGGAAATTTTTAGTGCAAAAGGAATGAAATTACTCTAGAGTTCCTTTCAAAAGTAAAACGAAAACTTAAAATGCAGGTAATGGCAAAATCACTTAACTGGACTGATTCATCAATAATAGTCAAATAAATTATTTTATGTGCTTTGTAAGCATAAAGTCATAAATAGAGAGCAAATATACTCTACCAGTACATATAAGTTCCCCAAATATTCTCTAAATATAATCTTAAAAAGTTGATTATGGCACTGAGAAGTTGACTGATCTTCCTAGAATCAAACAGCTGGGGTGTGTGTGTGTGTGTGTGTGTGTGTGTGTGTGTGTATGGGTGTCAGAGTTAAGATGTCACTTCTCAATCCACTGCCACAGGCTACTTCTCTCTGACTCTCTGTGTATCTGTCTCTCTCTCTTTGAGTCTAGATCTATCTCTCTTTCTCTATCATTATTTTTTATTTATATATTTCTATAGATACAATTTAAAATTTATAACTTTGAATTTTAAAATGTCCTGTTTCTAATTGGACTAGGGGCCCTACTGACATGAATTGTAAACTGAATTAATTCAAGTATTGATTGACTTGATCCCCTTGTTCTTCAAGAGACTTTCAAAAGTTTTCTCCAGCTCCACAATTTGAAAGTAGCACTCAGCTGTCCTTATAGTCTAGCTTTCTCAGTCATATGTTGCAAATGGGAAAATCATAGTTTTGACTTTATGGCCCTTTTATTTAGAAAGGTTATTTCTCTGCTTTTTAGTATGCTATATACCTTTCTTCCAAAGAGCAAGTATCCTTTAATATAATGACTATAATCACTGTTTCCAGTTTTCTTTCCCTGTGATGAGAGCAGTTGCCATGATCTTAGTGTTTGTTTGTATTTAGTATTAAGTTTTGAATCAGCTTTTATACTTTTCGTTTTTACCTGCATTAAGAGGCTTCTTAATTCTTCTTTACTTTCTGCCATGAGAATACTATCATAGGCATATCTGAGATTAGTTATATTTCTCCCAGCAGCCCAGCTTTTGATTTATTCAACCTGACATTTCATATGATTATTAAATAATTATTAAATAAAGTGACAGTATACAACTGTGTCATATTCCTTTTTCAATTTTAAACCAACTCGAGAATCTCAAGGGAATTAATGAAAAAAAAATCAAATGAAGGTGGCCTAGCTGTATCTGATCTAAAATTATATTATAAAGCAGCAGTCACCAAAACCATTTGGTATTAGCTAAGAAATAGATTAGTTGATCAGTGGAAAAGGTTAGGTTCACAAGACAGAATAGTCAACTATAGCAATCTAGTGTTTGACAAACCCAAAGATGCTAACTTTTGGGATAAGAATTCATTATTTGATAAAAATTGCTAGGATAACTGGAAATTAGTATGGCAGAAACTAGGCATGGACCCACACTTAACACCATACCAAGATAAGATCAAATGGGTCCATGACCTAGGCATAAAGAACGAGATTATAAAAAAATTAGAGGAACATAGGATAGTTTATATCTCAGACTTGTGGAGGAGAAAGAAATTTGTCACCAAAGATGAACTAGAGACCATTACTGATCACAAAATAGAAAACAAACAAAACAATGCAAACAAGATTAGAAGGGAAGCAACAAACTGGGAAAACATCTTCACAGTTAAAGGTTCTGATAAAGGCCTCATTTCCAAAATATATAGAGAACTGACTCAAATTTATAAGAAATCAAGCCATTCTCCAATTGATAAATGGTCAAAGGATATGAACAGACAATTTTCAGAGGATGAAATTGAAACTATTACCACTCATATGAAAGAGTGTTCCAAATCATTATTGATCAGAGAAATGCAAATTAAGACAACTCTGAGATACCACTACACACCTGTCAAATTGGCTAAGATGACAGGAAAAAATAATGATGAATGTTGGAAGGGATGCGGAAAAACTGGGACACTGATGCATTGTTGGTGGAGTTGTAAATGAATCCAACCATTCTGGAGAACAATCTGGAACTATGCCCAAAAAGTTATCAAATTGTGCATACCCTTTGATCCAGCAGTGTTTCTATTGGGCTTATATCCCAGAGAAATACTAAAGAAGGGAAAGGGACCTGTATGTGCCAAAATGTTTGTAGCAGCCCTGTTTGTAGTGGCTAGAAACTGGAAAATGAATGGATGCCCATCAATTGGAGAATGGCTGGGTAAATTGTGGTATATGAATGTTATGGAATATTATTGCTCTGTAAGGAATGACCAGCAGGATGAATACAGAGAGGCTTGGAAAGACCTACATGGACTGATGCTAAGTGAGATGAGCAGAACCAGGAGATCATTATACACTTCGACAACGATATTGTATGAGGATGTATTCTGATGGAAGTGGATTTCTCTGACAAAGAGACCTAACTCAGTTTCAATTGATAAATGACAGACAAAAGCAGCTACACCCAAAGAAAGAACACTGGGAAACGAATGTGATCTATCTGCATTTTTGTTTTTCTTCCCAGTTGTTTTTACCTTCTGAATCCAATTCTCCCTGTGCAACAAGAGAACTGTTCAGTTCTGCAAACATATATTGTATCTAGGATATACTGTAACATATCTAACATATATAGGACTGCTTGCCATCTAGGGGAGGGGGTGGAAGGAGGGAGAGGAAAAATCGGAACAGAAATGAGTGCAAGGGATAATGTTGTAAAAAAAATTACCCTGGCATGGATTCTGTCACTATAAAGTTATTATTAAATAAAATAAAATAAAATATTAAAAAAAATTAAACCAACCAGTTATTCCATAACTAAGCAGTTGTTCCATGTTCAGTTCAGTTGCTTTTTGGCCCACATACAGGTTCCTCAGAAGACAAATAAGATACTGTGATATCCATCTCTTTGAGGACTTGCCACATTTTGTTGTAATCCATAGAGTCAAAGGCTTTAGTGTGGTTAATGAAGCAAAAGGAGATGTTTTTCTGGAACTTGCTTGCTTTTTTCCAAAATGTTGGAATTTTCCGAATGTTGGCAATTTGGTCTCTAGTTCCTCTGCCTATCTGAAAACCAACCTGCTTTTCCAAGTTATTCTCAGTTCACATATTGCCAAAGCCTAGCTCACAGAATCATAAGACCAAACTTATAGATGTGTGCAATGAGCATAATTGTTTGGTAATTTGAACATTTTTTGACATTGCCCTTCTTTAGGATTGGAATATAAACTGGTCTTTTCCAACCTAGTAATCTCTATTGAGTTTTTCTAATTTTCTGACATGTTTAATGCATAGCAACGTTTAGAATTTTAACTTATTCAGTTGGAGTTTTATCACCTCCACTAAACTTATTGTTATCAATACTTCTAAGATACATTTGTGTTCATTTCCCAGGATGCCTGGTTATAAATCAGTAATCACACAATCCTGGTTATTGATAAGCTTTCTTGTATATATATATATTTTTTATATTCTTGCCACCTCTTCTTTATCTCTTCTACTTTTGTTAAGTCCCTACCATTTTTATCATCCTTATTTTTACATGAATTGTTCCCTTGATATTCCTAATTTTTTGAAGATATCTCTTGTCTTTCACATTTTATTATCTTCTTCTTCACTGATCAATAAAGAAAATCTTTTTTTATCTCTCCTTGTTATTTTCTAGAATTTTACATTCAGTTGGCTATTTCTTTTCCTTTCCCTTTTACTTTTGCTACACCCTAACCTGCTGGAGTAAATTTTAACTATGACTGAAAATGTATTATTTTTCTATAACTCGTTTACTAAAAGAGCATCTTTGTGGGTCACTGGATTATAGATTTGACTTCAGTTCTGAACCTCAGAATGGCTGCCAATTTACTAAGCCCAGCAAATTTACTAAAGAAATTGGGTTTATAAATAAAGAAGATAAATACTTTGGAAACAGAAGCAAAAAATCTTAGTACAAACTAGCCTCATGAGTCACTTCTGAAGCTCATGTAGTTTTCCAAAGTTCTATGTCGTCCCCAACTTTATACAAAAATTCTATATGATCCCAGTAACATTTCAAATTTTTCCTATGCCAACTCCCACAACTATCCCTTCTCTATGGTTTCCTATATTAGAATTGGATCTGCATGCTATCTAGAATTTTTTTAGCCTCCAAACTGATGCCTCCATAATGCAAAGTTCTTGAGTCAAGAACTGATCTTAAAGTAAAAAAGAACTGGTTTCAAATCTCACATATGACACATATTGGCACATTTGTATTTATGGACAAGTTACTTATCCATTCAGTGCCCTAAAGTAACTCTCTAAGCATGCAAGTTGTAATCTAAATGTTGGAATTGCACCATTAATATGATGAAATTCTTTATAAACAGATACATGTCTATTTTGAAAACAAACATAATATCAAATATGTGAGTATAGTTAGAAACCTTCAGAATTTCAGCTTCAGCTTTCTTCAAAATGTTTGCTATCACATAGTAGATTGTAGGAAATAAAAACATCTGCCTACCACATGTCCATGTAGACTACCTGTCTAGATTCCTATGAAAGTAAAATATTGATATATAATATATTTAATTTTGGCCCATTGAATGATTCATATTAGGTCTTCTGCTTAATTCTCATTAACTAACTCCTCTTCCATTTGCTATTATTATTATTTTTAGATTGAAGCCGTATCGTCAGAGTACGTCATAGAGGAGATCAATATAACAATGAAATTTCTGGCAAAAAGAAAAAAAAAAGTTGAAGAGCAGAAAAACAAGCTCTCTAAGGCTCTGGTGTCCACAAAGCCAGGTCATACATGATCCATATGAAGTTAACCAAAAGTGAATTTGACATTTATAATGTGTATAGGTATCAGAACCTCTCAGGATAAGGTGGTTTGTCCAAGGTAACATGGAAAGTAAATAATAGAGCCAGGGTTTGAATGCAAATATGTTATAACTGCTTCAAAATAAGGTATTTCCTTACTTTAGAGGAAATCATTTCTTCTTTATTCTTCAATTCAATCCAATAAACATTTAACTAATTATTATATACAAGGATCTGTAATTGGCAGATAATAGCTTTACAAGTTGAATTGAAATGCAAATTATGCCCTGAAGGAATATATAATATAATATTTTGAAATTTTGAGACTTCCTTGCCTGGAAGTTTGAATATCATCATATGAAGGACTTCTTCCTCCCAATAAGACTTCATTTTATCTCTATGCTCTCATGCAATTAGACTCTTTTCCATGTTTTCCAATAAATTATTCACCATGGGTCTACCTAACATAGTATCAGTGTGGAAATAACAAAGGAACAAACAGACTGTCCATTGACTACTTCTTGCCTTCTTTGCAGAATCTACATAACTCTTTTTTCTAGTTATATACAGTATACATAGACAGATATATAGATATATAGATATAATAAACCTGTTCTCAGATTCACACATATATACATATGTATACAGATATCTTTAATATAAGTATGACTTCTGGCATTCAATTTTTGGTAAGTAATGTGCTGCACCTTATTTATACTCAGCATCAATCTCTGTTATCCTTCAGGTGATGTAAAATTTTAATGCTTCAGAGACTGCAGTATTGTATGACCCAGCTACATAGTATCACCGGAGGATTACTTTGTTCTGAAACAAAGATGAATCTTTGTTTTAGGAAAAACCTGAGAACATTAGATATGCCATTCTGTTCCCCAAATGCAACTTAGACCCTTTTCTTCTTCTTGCTCAAGTCTGGTTCCAATCCATTGTCCTTAGAAAGTGTCTATAGATATGTATACTGATGACTATATTGATGAATATATATCTAATTGCATAACAGAGGCTGGCCAGCAGATATTTTCCATTTACCTGGCTTTTCCTGAGAGAATCACAAAGAGTTGGACATGACTATGAGTGAACAGTAACAATTCTTGACTGAAAGTGGTAGAAAAATATGAATTCAGTCAACACTATACTTCTCTGTCTGTGTTCACCTCTATCTGCAGTAGGCTATATTGGAGCCCAAGTCTATCCTAGCCTTTAGCCAAGAAATTACACCATTTCTCTACCTTCTTTGAGAACCGATAGAAAAACAATAACTGAGGACCACAGCTACAGAGTCTTTTAAGGACTCCTCATCATCAAGAATGTAATCTAGTACTTTGATATTTTAACACTTCCATATTTGAGAATTGAGATATCATATATGATTATTCTTTTGGTCAATAAAGATTGAAAGACAGGGGTAGAGATGGGGGGGGGAGAAGATTCCTTATGTAATATAAGCATAATCAATCAAAATAAATTCCTATATTGCCACTTCCAAAAATCTATATTTTATTCTGTATATTAATTTATTATATCTTTGTTTGAGGTAAACAACCTCTTCATCAGTCCTCTGGAATCATGGATGATTATGTAGTTGATCAGAGTTTTAAAGTCTTTCAGAAATGTTAATTTTTACAATATTTATATTATAGCTTAAATTATTCTTCTGATTGTGCTTCCTCTGTCAATTCATACAAGTCTTCTTGGGTCTTTGTGAAACACCTCTTTCTTTATTTCTTATAGCCCAATAGTATTCTATTCATATGTTATCATTTATTCAGCCATTTCCTTAATTGTTAAACACCTCCTTAGTTTACAGTTCTATAAGGAGGATTATAGAAGATAAAGCGAATAATTTTGATTATGGTAGATAAAACTTAAAAGTTTTTGTACAAATCCAATACAAATAAGACCCCTTCTTTTAAAATTTGGAATGTAAGTTGTAAGCAGAGACTTAGAAGGAAAAGGTTTGCTCAAAAGATTTTTCATTCTTTTTTTGCACATAATTTTTATTTACAATACTAGTACCCCAGGATGATGGTTGCTAATAGTGACAGGCCTAGGTATTTGCAAAAGGAGAGTTATATAAGAGTAGTGACTATATCTCCTTCTCCCCACTAGCTCTTTTTTATCAGTCTACAAAAATATTTAGGTATCTCCATTCATCTAAGCAATAAAAGTCTTCCTTTGTTCTTTCTGCTCATTTGAGCTATTATCTTTCTTCCATTCTTCAATATCAACTACATACTCCTTTACCACACATTTTTTTTTTAACTATCATAATCTAGAGACATCTTTGGCCCTCTGGCTAGAAGGTTATTCAACCCTGCTTTAGATTATTTCAACCAGATATCTCCAGTTGTGCTGATCTATATCTTGCCACTGAACCCAGATGGTTCTAGAGGAGAAAGTGAGGCTAGTGATTTTGTACAATCCTCCCTCACTTCAATCCAAGTCATTTTTATGTCATGACATCATTTCCTTGATGTCATGGTCCTTTTCAAGAATGAAGGGCAGACAATAATATTCTCCTGGCTATATAAGAAGTTATACCAGATCAGTAAAAAGTCCATTTACCAATTCCTTACCATAACTCCCATTATGATTGATAATGTAGACACAACCTTTAGTTCCTTAAGTTGATAGAAATACTACTTCCATCCTATAGTTTTACTTTTCCCCTGAATATGGGAAGGTAAATATGGGAAGGTATTCATATTCATAATCAGAAGTAGCCAAAGATAATGATTTCTCTAAATATAGTACCACAGACATTACTATAGTTAAGGATTAAAAAAAAAAACCTTTAAAAGCACAGTAATCTTCTAAAATAAGTGTTAATAATCTTGGCATTTCCTTCTAAATCCTCATTTGTGACACTTCCCAGTGCACTGAGTTTCCATGCAGTATTCATATAATGAAGAACAATCAACTGAATTTGATAAATTGAGGCATCAACAAAACCACCCTGGACCTATTTTGTTTATTCTGTATAGGATAATAAAAGAGAAGCACGAAAAAAGATTTTCAGATTAAAAAAAAAATCATCACACTAAGGAAATTATAATGTATGATGTGTAGCTTATGAAATTGAAAGGTAAGTCTTCATGCAGTTTTTCTTTTGTTGTTTTTAGTTTCTTTAAAAACCTTGACAAATACCCTCCAGAGCACTGTTTCACAAGGTTTTTTTCCTCCTTCCTAAATTTTAAGCCAAGGTTGTTTTTGACAATTTCCATCTTTATACCATCGATTTCTCTAAGCTTTGGTGATTATGGAAATGAGATACAAACAAGCCTTTTCATACAAATCTTAGGCCTATTTTATTCTTTGCCTATCACACAGATGCTGCTGGTGGCAGGCAATTCTGTGGCATAGACAGATACTCACAGGGGAGTAGGTTGGAAGGCTAGTCTTTTCATGTAAAAATTTGGTACATGAATTCCTGGGAGTTGGAGTTTAATGTTGGGCAATCCTATGGGAATTTCCCTTCTGAGTTTTACTTCATCTTATCAGTCTACCCTGGAGAAAATGCCAAAGGGAAACAATATCAATTTAATTTTTCAGAGTGCTTTAAAAAATACTTACAGCTTGCTACATGTTGATGAGTGCTAAAAAGCAAGCAACACCATGGATTTCCCTTTTATATCCTTCAACCTTTCTACCCTTCCTAGATCTATTCCACTTCTGTTGCTATATAGAGAGTAATACACAAATTTCTGGTTCTGCTATGGAGATCAAATGAGAAAGGAAAAAGAATCATAAACAGTTAATCATTTTCAAAATTGGATCTTACATAACACTTCTGTGTGACTATAAATTTGAAAAGAAATCAAGATAAAAAATATGTACAAATCTACAAAGTGCATTTGTTCTTTCATTTATTCATTTTTATTGAAGATTTACTGGACCTGTGGATTAATAATCTTTGGCTATGAGTTGGAGTAGAGGAAGACAATAAGTACCTCCATGTTGGAATGGAAAAAAGATATTACTAGATGATGAAAATGATGTTCATACAGCCAAATTTGAACACAGTTAATTAGGGTACGTAATACCACAAAACCAGTTGCAAAATAAAGTGATATGTGAGTTCCAAAGGGAATAGTAAGTGATAAGAGAAGTTCACATGCGAGAGAGGTCACATCTAGTTGTTGTGAATAAAAGTTTCGGAACAAGATGGCATTCAAACTGTGCTTTAAAGGATGAGGAGATTAATAAATAGAAATGGTAGAGAGGATATTCTAGGAGGAGGGAAATGTGTGAAAAAAATTTAGAGGTAGGAAAGTTAAGAGTATTCTTTCTTCCATCCTTAAAAGTGTTATATAAAGACAAATTATAGCAGAAAATAGTGGAGTTTTTCCTCAATAACAAACAGTTGGATTTTGGAACTCCAATCCTCCTCTAAACATAAGGAAGCTGAAGAGGGTTGGAAGGAAGTTGACAAATTTTATGTGAACTTCCTAAATGCCTATTGTCCTAAAAGTGTGATTAGCAAGCAATATATTACCCAGTATTCTTTTGTGTGCACCAAGATACCATTCTAACAGAAAAGGCTGCCAAGACATGCAGGCAAGCAAGTAATTAGTAGGGATGTATTTTTTGTGGCATTCTACTATGACAGATAGCTAGCTAGAATTCATAGTGGATAAAGTGTCAAAACTAAAATCAAGAAGACTCATCTTTCTGAGTTCAAATCTAACCTCAGATACTTATTAGCTGTGTGATTCTGGCCAAGTCACTTAATTCTGTTTGCCCCAGGTCCTCAGCTATAGAAAAAACTGGAGAAGGAAATGACACACCATTCCAGTGTCTTTACCAAGAAAATCCAAAATGGGGTTACAAAAGGTTATGAACAATACTATAACAGAGAGATGAAAATGCAGTATATGATCAAGGTATTTACACTGAACTGGTTCTCTAATTTATGAAGAAAGAAATAAGTAAAATATGTGTGTGTGGTTTATGAGTGAAATATGAATGCTTCTCTAATCCAGTGAAAGAAAGATATATACTAAATTCATGAATTATTAGCTTGTATTATTACAATTATTCATTGTAATGCCTTTCAAAAAACATTTACAGAGTAAAAGAACAAAGTACTTGCTAGATGTTAGGAGAGAAACCAGGCTCATTTAAGTACCTTGCCTGCCTTCATCAAGCTTCCATGGGAATATAATGAATATAATTAAATATCAAATGATATGTAATAAATATTTCAAAGAGATGCAAATAATTCGCAAGGCGTCTTGTCAAGGGCTTCTGCTTTGATTATACCATATATTGAATGGAAATGTCATTGAATTTACAATTTTTTACATTTCATTCAGATATCAAAAAGTACCTGGGCTTTGAGGATATATACCTAGAGAGAAAAGGGGAAAATAAATTAGAAAATTCATGAATGGTCTTTCTTTTGTTTAGTCTTTTATTCCAAACACTAATTAAAGTTTCTTCCTGGATTAGAGATATTAGCATATCTGACATGGACAGACTAACTATCAAATGACAGTCACCAAAACTTGGTTTTCTTTTTTCTTTCTTGTTTTTCTTTAGCTAAAGAAATGGACAAATCATGGGTTTTCTTCACATTGTTAACACAAATAAAAAAGTTTAAAGTATAGAAAATTTCTCACCAAAACCAAACGGTTGTCTTGATTTTAGTACAGTGAAGATCTTCACCATATTTTTCAAATCACTTAAGATTTTTTTAAAGAGATGTTTAGGGTCAGCTAGATGTCTTAGTAGATAGAGCATTGGTCCTGAAGTCAGGAGAACTTGAGTTCAAATTTGGCCTCAAACACTTAACACTTACTAGTTGTGTGTGACCTTGAATGTGACACTTAACCCTAATTGCCTCATCCTCAAAAAAAAAAAAAGATGTTTAATTCATATTCCCCCAAAGTGTGATTAAATTAATTTAGCATGGTCATTATGGGAAATTAAAGTCAATGCCCAGGTATTAGCATAGAGTAAAGATGTTTATTTACTTCTTAATAAAATAAAAAATCATAGACCATAGGCTTAAAGGACATTAGAGATCATCTGGCCCAGCCTCATTGTGTTACAGATGAGGAAATTGAGGCTCAGAGAAATTATTTGCTCAAGTTTACATAATTAGTAAGTAACAAAACTGGCTTGAATGAACGAATCAAGTCCTCTTGTCTCTTAACCCAGTGAAGAGTTTGGTTCATTTCCTTGTTTCTAAGGCACTACCTATAATAAACAATATTTTGCTAGTTTTATGAGACTTGTTTTTGGGGGTTTTTTAAAGTACATTGGGATAAGGGTTAATTTCTCTTCAAACTGTTCATGGATGCCAAGAACCAGAAATTTGGAAGGACAGTCGGGAATTATCTGCTTATGGCAACATCAGGGGAATTTTGTTGTTTTTTTTTTTTTTATGCTTTTTTGCCAAAGACTTAATGTTTGATATCCTCCCACCAAAGAGGAAAAGCTGGAGACCTGAAATAATAATTGAATTAACCATGAACTGCTCTGTCAGCATCCCAGGTTCTTCCCAGAGCCACTATCAGCAGATGGACAATTATATAAGTTTGTTTTCTCTCAGACAACTTTAAAGCTTTCTGTTCACTCCTTGTTGTTGGATGGAGCCCATATTTGCATTGTGGGCATTTCAGATTGTCTCCCAGATTTAATCTCTGTGCTTCCAGTGACTCCCCTAAAGATTCCCATCAATCCCCCAATGGATGAAGTTCACTTAGTCCCCAGGAGTTATAGTTCATAAATGTTTTATTTACCCATGAGTAGCAGGAGTATTTATGCAATGTTACTTTTGGAGATTTTCATTTTTCTCCCACATGATCTTAATCCAGAAAACTGTAAATTGTTTAGACTAAGAACTTAAACATAAGAGGCTTCTAACATAAAAGTGGAGATGCAGAGAGAAAGAACTCAATTCCCTTTTGCCTTTCCATCTCCAGATTCTTCAACTAACTTGAAAAAAAAACTTTTATTAAATAAAACCAATGTAATCATTTCAGACGACATAATATAATAGACATGAAAGATATAACACAAATCAGATACGGATTGCTTTAGTTGAATAACATAAAAGCATGCATACTTGCATTTGGATTTTGTTTTACATGCACGGGCTGCACACCACAGATTGGCTGATTTGAGGCAGATGTAGCTTTTGGCCGGCAATGCTCACATTTTAGGTGGCCCATTCTAAAAACAAAAAAACACAAAAACAAAAAAAAAAACACAACCTTCACCACCACCCACTCCCAGTCTCCATGCTAGAAAAGTCTCAGTCCAAAGGAGAATCAAATGAATTACTTTCCCTCTTTCAGCATTTTTTCCCAACTCCTGACTTTTCTTCAGAATACTCCCTTGCTCAAAAGGGAAGTACTCTTAATAGTTTAGAACCCTGAGAAGAAAAATAATGATACACAAAGTGGTACACAAAAATTAATGAATCAGCGTTGGGACTGGGTTCCTCCCAATTTTTGAAATTTCCTTTGTGTCTTCCTAGCTCAGGCCTGGTTCTTACTATTGCCACATCCCTCTTGGAGAAGCATAAAATCCTGGCTTGGGATTTTCAAACATCCCACTGTATTGCAGTATGCCCTTCTTGGAAACTACTGCTTCATTATCAAATTTCCACTAGCAGAGCCCATGAGATTTGCATTCCAAAGCAATGAGGCCTAGAACAAGTCTGTCACAGCTGATAGTTTCCACAATGTTTTAAGATCAAAGGCAAGGGACATAGGTTGGGGCAACAGGTGTATTTGTGTGGGGGAAGTAGGGAAAGGGGGGTGAGGAGGGAAAGGAAGAAAATAAAGGCTTTGAACAATTCCACTAGGATGCTGATCTTGTGCTTAATAGGTGTGGGTTGCATGTGGGATCAAAGAGCAGGCTAAGATGTGGGCTGGATTTGATTTTTGACAGAACCAGTAGGCCCATTTGTGAGAGTCACACAGCAATGCCTTAAAGCCATGGTATAATTAGAGTTTACTAGACATGTCTTATTACAGTTGTAGGAGGCAGGTGAGTTAGCACTAATTGCACCTTGTCTAACTTGTACATTCAAATGACTCGTCCTTTTTCTCACATACCAGCTCACACACCATACCAGATTGTCCATCTCTGGAAGGACTCTTTTTCTCTATCAACTTCTCACGCCTACACATCCCCAATGAATTAGGAGCTTTTCCCCGACCACTTCAATATTTCAAGGAATCAGGATTTCATGGATACTTCTTCCATTAATTCCACCTCCTTATGACTTAGTAGACATTTCCAGGGTTTGGGGGACTGAGAAATTAGTCATCCTGCAGATAAATGGGTGATGAGCCTCTCAGAACATAGCGTGGTTGATCATATGATAGCAGACATGAAGTCTGGGTACCCACTTGGAATCTGTCCAGATCTATAAGGCTTGTAAGAACCTGTACCCTACTGGCAGAGATTTTGAGGATATAGGACCATCTCCATACCAATGATGAGGTATCATCAGGAGGACTTCACTGGAAACCTTGCACAAAATAGTTACTTTATAAATATTTGTAGAATTAAATTGAACTTTTCTCATGTCTATACCACATCTTCTTCATGACAAGCAACCTGACAGAATCTGAGAGAAGAGCAATTTGTTGGATTATGTGCTATTTGCCTACATTTATAAAACAGAGAAAAAGTTGTACAAGCAAACAATCATGGATTGTTTTCTATTTCAGTGAAAGGAAAGAACACACAAGAGCACCACAAAGGGCCCCAGGGTCCAAAATATTTAAAACCATTTTTCCCCTCTCTAAACAAAACCAAACTAGTAAAGGGAGATGCAGAAATTGGAAACAGTCTTGTAAAAGAATACTCTGACTTATGTGGTTCTGCAACTAGTACTTGGCACCAAGGGAGACAATTTTTTCAGTTTCCAAATGCAGTTGACCTCCAGTCATCCTTTTGGGTGTCTGAGTTCAGTAATGAGGTGGATGCACCCTGCAAACATTGATTTGCCTTCCTTTCAGGATGGAATGTCTCTAATTTGTGCCAAAACAATACCTCTCCAGAAGTCAGTGTGACGTTTCAGGAAGGCATCGTTGTTTTGGTAAGGTGTTGCCTCTGTCCCTATTCTCCAATCCATGCCAAACAGATGAAAATCTAGTCCAATAAAATAAGAAAGGAAAAGATGTTGGAGAACAGAGGACCCAAATTCCAAATCCTGACAGCTAACCCTTTATATAAGTGCTGAGTGTCATAAAATAGGAGGAAAAAAGTGACTGTTCCGAATTGTGGGCATGATGCCAAATATAAGAGTGGTTGAATGTCCATGTTTATGGTCCATCTTTTCCACTGTGATATAATCAGCTCATGAGCCTACTATCCCACAAGGAGTTTCTCTGACACAATTTAGGGCTACAGGAAATTGTGGGGGCAGTTAGAGCTAGAGGGTAAGGGAATTCTCTACTATTTTTCTTCATGTGTCTAACAAACAATTTCCATGATTCATTCTCAGACACAGACAAAAAGTCAAGGCTATAATTGAACAATGTAACACCAGCAGAAGGTCTAAATCATCATTTTTTTTTTTAACATCAACAAGCTGAATTGTTTTTCTGGCCCAATAAGCAAAATTTTGATGGTTGAGAAAAATAGACAGAATTTTATAGCCAATATGCTAAAGATACATATATATATATATATGCACACAAACACATATATCACAGTATAAGAGTGTACAATTAGTATGATTCTAGATAAACCCAATCATAAGATTATATTTTTAGAACTGCAAGTGACTATGGAGATGATTGAGTCCAATCTCTTCAATTTGCAGATGAGGAAACTGAGGAACAAAGCAATTAAATGCTTGCATAGCTACTCTCTAAGTTGCTATTTGAACTTAGTTCTTTCTAACTTCAAATCCAGAGTCTGCTCTATATAGGTGACCTTCCAATAAATTTCAATGTTTCTATGTCACCTTTCTTTTTTTTAATTAAAGCTTTTTATTTTTCAAAACATATGCATGGATAATTCTGCAACATTAGCCCTTGCAGTTCCCCACCTTTTCCTACTTCCTCCCCTAGATGGCAAGTAGTCCAATATATGTTAAACAAGGTAGAAATATATGTTAAATTCAATATATGCATACATATTTAAACAATTATCTTGGTATACAAGAAAAATAAATTCAAACCAGGAAAGAAAAGAATGAAGAAAATAAAATGCAAGCAAACAACAACAAAAAGAGTGAGAATGCTATGTTGCGAACCATACTCGGTTCCCATAGACCTCTCTCTGGATGTAGATGGCTCTTTTGATTACAAGACCATTGGAACTGATCTGAATCATCTCGTTGTTGAAGAGAGGCGCACCTCCAACAGAAATGCTCATCTTATAATCTTGCTGTTGCCTTATACAATGATCTCCTGGTTCTGCTCATTTCACTTAGCATCAGTTCATGTAAGTCTCTTCAGGCCTCTCTGAAATTATCCTGCTGGTCATTTCTTATAGAACAATCATATTTCATCGTATTCATATTCTATGTTACCTTCCAATAAATTACTGAAAGCACATCCATTTTTAACTACTTAGCACGCTGAAAATGTCTCCCATATAGTTAGAATTCTCTCCCTCCTTGTCTTTATCTCCTTGCTTCAGTGGTTTCCTTAAAATCCCAGTTAAAAACTCACTTTAACATGAAGCATTTCTCAGTCTACCTTAATGATATTATTATCCTCCCTATGTTGATTATTATGTCTTTCTTGTTTTTACATACTTGCTTATATGTTGTCTCCTCATTAGACTGTGATTTCCTTGAGAGCAAGGCTGTCTTTTTGCCTTTCTTTGTATCCATGACACTTAGCACAGTTCCTAGTTAGATAATAAATACTTTATAAATGATTCTTGAATATTTACCAAGTTGTGCAGAGGTCACTAAAAAAGAGACCTATAGAAGAGATTGTGAATCTTTTCAAATACTACAAAACATACATTTATTATGTTTGTAAGCATGAAAATATTGAGAGATTGAAAGTGATGCTCCCTCTAACAGGCTTAATCTCTTTAAAATAAAAATTCAAGAAAAGCACAATATGTAAAATAATTTATTCCACCAAACCCTATCAGTTCAAATAGCCTTACTTTTTTTCCCCAAAGTAAAGAGTAGAGTAGGTTTCTAACAGTTTCTTTCCTTAGAATACAAACCAAATTGATGATGATAATACCACCTTGCCTGTATGACTACAATTCATTTTTTTTTCCTAAGTATATCAAAGTGCTTAATAAACCCTTAATAGGGTTTTATCTTATGAATCCTCAGCATATCCCTCTGAGGTAGAGAAGGAAAGGTATTATTATTCTAATTTTGCAATTAGGGAAACTGAAGGACATAGATTATAGTAACATTAAAGTGAGAACAGTAAGTAGTTTTGGTAGAACTGGAATTCCCATCTTTCCATCCCCCCTTTTTTTCCACTGTCAGATTGTGTAGAAAGGCTAATCTCTCTGTTGGAATCGCTTTTAAAAAATTGAAGTCCTGGCACTTCTGTGCCATGATGAAACATCAGAAGGAGACTTAGTGACAAGAATAACTGAAGCCCAGAAAAAAACCTCCTGAACCTAGCTTCTCAAGATTACACAATGACTGCATTTTCCTATGCTCAGTGGAGGTGAGCTGCACATTTAGCTTCATTATGGCTACCTTGTGAAGAGCAGGGTCAGGTAAAGTGTTTCCCAGTTTCCTGGCAGCCAGAGAGCTATTTGAACTGGTCACAGCAAATTGGATTGACTATATCTTTCAGATATTTTGCCCTTGCTTTGACCCAGCCAATGAAATTACAGCAGCTACAGAAATTAGAACCTAGGGTTTTGTAGGTTTTATTTTCAATTCACAAATCAGTGTTTGAGACTTCTTAAAGTACACAGCTCATTAAGGTTCTTCCAGCTTTGCCTGTTCAATAGATAACTTATCTATGTTGTACAAAAAGGAAGATCTAAGCAACCAAGAATAGATCTGATTTCTGCTTTGGATTATTGTATCCAAGTTTAGACTTAGTCTGACAAATGTTCTTTCTCTGTGTGTGCTTTATTAGAGACCCTTCGGTATGGATTGTCTTGGAGCAGAAGCTCTTAATTCCAAATTTCTACTCTATCAAATATATAAGAAAAGTGTTGCCTTCTCAATCAATTTGGCTGCAGGGACTAAGCTATGCCCATAGAATTCCCAAGAGGCTTTAGTAGAAGGGTGTATCTAGCCTACTGCTGAATTAATGAGCCACCCCTGCTGTCAGCTCTGGTTTAATGGGTTTCACCATTCTGTATATTTTCATACCCAGAACAGAAAAGTCATACAAAGGTAACTTAATTCAGCAGTGACCTTTCAGTTCATTGCCTGGCAGTGTTGTAAATCTTGTTCCATAGCAGGTTTATTCCTTTATCAGCTATTTCCATAGGAGGTTTCACCTTATGTATAGCACTGACTTAAAACGGTTGCAGAAATGATATCGCAGACTAAAATGGCTGATAATCATTGCATTCTATCAATATTGGTGACACCCTATTTCTAGTCATTTTTCAAGTTTGCCGTTTTGTTAGACAATCTTTTTAAAAGATTGCATACCAAGAGTCTATATGCTTTCAGGGACAGAGTTTGGCAGAGAAATTCTTTCCTGTTCCTCTTTTGGTTCTTCCCTTCTGTCCCTCACTTTCCCCTAAAACAATGACTGGAACATTCAAAATACAAAGTGGTTATTCTGGGTAACTGAGTTAGATGGCAGTTTGTTCATGGGCTATGCAGTCATTCTATATTCTTTTCGTATACTCATAAATAAAGTGCTGAAAGGGATCTTAGCAATTATATAATATAATATCCTCATCATACAGGGAAAAAGTTGAGAATCAGAAAGGTTAAATAATTTGCCCAAGGTCAAACAGGTCACAAGTGACAGAGCCACAAGGAAAATTCAACTTTTGTGATTCCAAGTTCAGTGATTTTTCCAATGCATCAGACATCTGTGCTTTCCTATCTTCAATAAATTAGAGACAATTTGGTTTGTATCTGGGATATCTGGAAGACACAGTCCAAGTGGAAAAGGTGAGATGTAGTGTCATTGGTCAGATACAAGCCAATCCTCAAAGATGGTTTGCTAATGTGAGCCTTAGATATAAAGAAAGGACTAAAATCAAGCATAACATTCTGGGAAGATTTTTAAGATTTTTTTTTTTTAATGAATGAGAGGAAGTAAAAATTAAAAGTTAAAACTCAAACTCCAAAGATGGGTAAAATTATTGGGGATGATAATCATTATGGATTGAGTTTTTCATTTATTTAGCTGAGGGGTCATCAACTTTAGAGTCCATGGCACTACATGGTATTAATACTGCAGATATCCAAGATAACATGGCCCCAATATAGAAGCAAGTTGCCAAAGTATCTCTCCACCCTTGTATTTATATGTGGAATTTCCTCACTATCATTTACTCTCCTAGAGTAAATTATTATTTAGCAATAATTGGGTTCCTTAAGGCTTTTAATTTCCAGAAAGTCAAAATATATTGTTTTGCCTCTTCAGTATCTTACCTAGGACACTCACTCAAGTGACAATAGCAATGGGGAGGAATTTGCCAATAAACCTTAATTTGAAAGGGCGCTTTCCCTGCCTCCGGTGATGATAGGGATGTAAGATATATTCAAAGTGACAGGTATATATTTACACAACACATTTCTAACAACATGCTTGAAGCAATGCATCTCATTTCCCCCAACCTCCTATGCTTTGTAGTTTACCTTCTATGTAATACTATCTAATACTTCCAATAATTGTCCTTGAATCAGATTCTAATCATCTAGACTACAAAATTCATTAGCAAGTGCCACACAGAAAAATTTGGATAAAGGAATGGCATTTTTGTACATATTTGACCAGGTTGAAAGTATGATTTCATCCTTCAGTTTAATTCTTGTGTGGTTATATAAAGATTTGTGAAAATTTAAAAAATAAATAAATAAACTACTGGTTGTTTCATGTGAAAAGCTTAGGCTGCTGCAAATACAGGTCATAATCCAGTTAGTCCTTTCCCATTTTGTCAAGTCCAATTTAATACAAATATATAGAATAAAAGACAGTAATCTATTTTTAATCTACTGAATTGATAAAGTGAACTTAACATTGTGGATCGCAATATGGCTTTAATGACCATTTGAAGACTCATTAGGTAGAACTCATTTGAGGAATTTTGTTATGCCTATAATTTTGAAACCAAGATATATGGCTAAAACCAGAGCTAATGGCCCTGCTGAATTTACTGCTCCTAAAGCAGTACTTTAAAATGGAGTTACTTGCAGAGAGTTTAGAGGGGTTTGTTGTTGTTATTGCTGTTGTTTTTATTCAGAGCGTTTAGAAATAGCCTTTTCATAGAAATAGAAGACTGAAAATAGAATTGTTCAATAGGGATAGCTATCTACCTCCACAGCTAAATAGTTATATGAGCAATTGACAAAACACATTATGAATTCACCTTAGAAGTCATTGGTGCTTTAAAAATCATACTATTAAGCTGCTGAATTTGGGACAGAACAGAGGGGGGTAGCCTTTCATTTAAATTAGCGCTTGAGCTTTGCAATTACTTCAAATGTCATTGCTGATATTTGAAGAGCTTTCCAGTGGAATTTTTCTCAGTTTGGGTATTTGGCTGATGTGATTAACCTCTGGGTCCCATCTTGATGCTGATAGATTGTATGATGAAAAAGTAGTCTGATCTTTGGCTTTGTAATGAAGTTTAATCTGATAAGGAAACTCCAGTATTAAGAGGGTTTTTCTGGGACAAGACATAGACAATAACTTAAGAATGGGTATTTAATCTCAAAACTTGGGTGGCTCTGCATTAGTAAATTGATTCATTTAGCAAAACCCTTTTCTAGGCCATCTATAAAATCAAAGAAAAATAACCACTAAGCTTTAATTACTCTAAAAGATAAAGTTGAATTTTTATCAAAACCTGTGGTTATATTGCCATCTTGTTAATTAGGAACCAATTCTCATGTAGCTGAGAACTGGAGGTAAATTGGGACATTTGAATTCTTTGGCTTGAACACAAATGAGAAAAACTGCTTTTATGATATGATGCTTAGGGATTTTTTTCTATTACAAAATAACATTATCAACCATTTCATTGCCCATGATGAGTCCCTGATATTCTCATTAGGCAACCATATTTATAGATTTCAATAATGACCACAGTTTATAAATAACTATCCTATGATTCTATATAATGAGACAATGATTCCACATAATGTTATCAAAAATGCAATTTCTTTTATTTTATTATTTTTATATCCTTTGACTCTCATGAAAGTTGATGGTTAATATGTATTCTTTGTATCAGAACTCTAGACACGGTACCAAAATTAAGACCAAGTGTTAGAAATTTGAAAACAAAACAGTGATCTATCAATGAAAAAGAAATGATGTGGAAATGACCCTCTTTTCTTGGCTACCACTATATGTCCAAATAGTATAGTTTCTGACAAATCACAAACCAATTGTCAGTACTAAGTTTTCCTATGATTACACAATGTTACTTAGCATTCTGAGGCTTAAAATGATCTTGTAAAACATGACGATTAAATTACAATAACAGAACTCAATAGTATTTAATACCTGTGTGTTCAGAAGGGCGTGTTTTAGAAATTTTGATCATAATGCAATCTGCTCAAAGCTGTTAAAGTATGGATAATTTCACTCAATTTTCCAGTAGGTTTCTGCCTTGAATAAGTAAATAGAGGGTAATGGTTTGTGTCAAAGCCCTTGTAACACTCCATTAAACATGAAGCATGACAATCTGATCAGATGTCTCTTTTATAGTCAGAAACTGACTTGTGACTTTGGGAGTTACTCAGCTACATCAGGTCACATCAGAAGTCTAGTCTTTTCATCTTCCCAAAATCCCCTATAGTTTTTCTTCTGACACATTTCGAACCACAGCATTATGACCTCACTTCCCAAAAAGTAATTGATATAGTCCAACTACTATTCCAGCAGTGATACTAAAATTCATCTTACTGATGACTGACTGCATGGGAGAAGTGTCCTTTACATTTAAGTGGTATTTCAAACCTGAAAATCCTAACACTGCTAAATTTCTTAGTCATAGCAATATACATGAGGTCACTTCAATGTCTGATTTTGGTAAATTGGCACCAATTCCATCAGAAACTTAGGAAAACCAGTTGTTAAGCACTTGAGAGAAAATGGAATCCATCAACAAATTTATTTAAGTTGTATCTGCATGCACAAACTGATTCACCCATTTAAGGTAATTTCAATGCTGAAAAGTTTGTACATGCAAAGACATAGCCTCCAGCAACTGGGTGTGTTTGCAACATACAGAGAGAGAGAAAGAGAGAGAGAGAGAGAGAGAGAGAGAGAGAGAGAGGAGAGAGAGAGAGAGAGAGAGAGAGAGAGAGAGAGAGAAAGAGAGAGAGAGAAAGAGAGAGAGAGAGAGAGAAAGAAAGAGATAGAAGAGAGTGACAGAAGAGAGAGACAGAGATAGACAGCAGACAGGAGAGACAGAGACAGAGAAACAGACAGAGAGATGAAAAGAATGAGAACCTTTGGCCCTAAGTAAGACCAGATCCAGATGAAAGTTTCAATCTTTGGTTATACTTTAGCTTCCAATACATTAATCTGCCACTAAAAAGTGTTTTAATGCAATTAAAAATGCTTTTTTTTTTCATCTCCTGGTTGCCAGTTGATATATCATCCCCTTACTTGAATTTCCCTTATCTAGAAAAATTAATAATAATTATATTGCCATATATTTATATTGATTCAATTTTTTTGAGTTACCAGCTTGTACAAAATAAAGAAGTCTTTGAATCAACAAACATTTGAGTGCTTTCTATGCACAAAATATTAAATACTATTGATGACACCAAGTATTGTTATTCGTCCTTCTTTCTCAAAGAGGATCAATGACTTCAGGAAAGTGATGTCTTGCAAAATAATTGGTTTTAAGTGAGACAGAACTGAGCAAAGTTATGAGCTCCACTCTCCCTTTCAGTCAGTGAGTCCAGTGCCAAAACATAGGTCAAAACTATTGGCTATGGCCCAAGATTCAGTATATCTTGCCCCCTTAAGCTAAGGTATATCACTATTAGGGATAAAAGGAGTAAAACATAGTCCATGCTGTCAGTTTATATAATCTAATGAAAACTCATAATCAATCAATAAATATTTATTAAATATCTGCTATGTACCAGGAACTAGGCTAAATGCATAAACACAGATATTCCTAATGATTTCTCATGGCAATCTATGGTTAGAGGGCACCATGATGCTCCTATTTTGCAGAAGTGAATTTAAAATATGTAAAAATGCCTAGTACATCATGAACCTTAGAGAAGAAAAAAGAAAGGGAATGATTTTGGACCTATGATTTCATTGAATTAGTAACTATCTGTTATGGGAAGTCACTAGAATTAAAGGGAATTAAAAAAGGCTTCCTGTTTAAAAAGAAAAAATGAGATTTTCTCTGGAACGTGAAGTAAATCAGGGAATCTAAGAGGTGAAGATGAGGAAGGAAAAAACTTCAGGCATAGGGAATAGCCAGTGAAAAATCCTAGAGTTGGAAAAATTAAGTATCTTAAATGTGGAACAGCTAGGAAGTCAATGTTCCTGGATCATAAAGTACATGAAAGGGAGTAAGATATAAGAAGACTGAATAGGTAGGAGGGAGTGAGGTTATGAGGACTGAACGGTTTTCAAAATCAAACAGAATCTTATATTTGATCCTAGAAGTAACAGTGGACTATTGAATAGAGAAGGTGGGGAGGTTGACATGGTCAGATCTGTGCTTTAGGAAGATCACATTGTAGTGATCTAACCTTAAAGTAAAGGATGGATTGGAAAAGGTTGAGACTTAGGCAGAGATAAAACAGAAGGGCACAGCAATAGTGCAAGCCTAAGGTGCTAAGGGCTTGCACTAGAGGAAGTGTCAGAGAAGAGATGTATAGGAAAGGCAAAGATTGTTTTTCACAATCATAGCACATGGCAGTAGGAAGAGTGAATTTTCCAGGGATTAGTAGCCATGCCTGTGTGGGGTTTATGTATGTGTTATAGGGACAGGAAAAGACATTTGTATTCATTTATAAATGGAAGTTGAAAAAATACTTCTTTTGCTTGCTTCTATTCACCCTCTAGATCTTTTTCTTTCTTTCTTTTTTTTGCTATTCTATCTCAACTAGATACTTTGCTTTTTGATTTCTGATCCCTCTTCCTCTGTTAGTAGAGAATGAAATAGAGACACAAATTGAATCTTAGTTCCATCATCCAAGCTAACTTGAGTGACTTATCTCTCATACCTGCTAAAATCTCAAGTCAATTTTTTGAGTCCATCATCTAGGCTAATATTGATTCTGCCATCCAAAATAAAAATGATCAGCATCATATACATAACTATTTTATTTGTGTCTCATCATACATTCAAAATGAATTATTAATATTAAACTGGTGAGAGCAATTTCTCTGAAAGAAATTGAAAATATTTAATCTTTCTGTATGATTAGTTCTGAAGGTTCTTTGAAAATTAAAAATAGGCAGCTAGGTAGCACATTGGATAGAGCACCAGTTCTGAAGTCAGGAGGACCTGAGCTCAAATCTGACCTCAGACATTTAACACTTCCTAACTGTGTGACTCTGGGCAAGTCACTTAACCCCAATTGCCTCAGGGGAAAAAAAAAGAAAATTAAAAATAAAAGTTAATGATTCAGTGGTTAAGATACTCTAAACATCTGGTCTTGGTCTAGGTGAATTTTTTTTTTCAGCCATGATTTAAGAAATGTGCAAGTTAAGTATATTTTCCCCTTCTTAAGTAGGGAACTAAGCATCCTAACTGAATTATGGAATACTGATAGTTGCAAAAAATCACAATTACTATCAGAAGAAGGAGAAAAAAAGATGTATTAAAGTCAGAATTATAAAATCAGGCAAATTTTGTCTAACAATCCCCTAATAAGGGCCCACAGTACCTTACTACTCAGGAACCTTTGTGGATATAACTACATTCTGATTCAGGGCAATAAGGTAATGATACCTAATATATTCAGTTATATTTAGTATACCCTGATAAAGAATATGGAATATATTTTGCAAAGATTTATAATCAAAAAATGATATTTTCTTAAAATCTAGAATCTTTGTTTTTGAATCATTTATTTGATATAATGTATTTGATGACCCCCTTTGGAGTTTTCTTGGCAAAAATACTGGAGTAGTTTGCTATTTCTTTTTCCAGCTCATTTTACAGATAAAGAAATTGAGTCAGAGTTAAATGACTTGCTGGGGGGTCATATATCTGGTAATCGTCTGAGGCTGGATTTAAGCTCATCTTTTCCTGACTCTAGAGCTGGGATTCTATTCACTGCGCTACTTAGCTGTCCTCATCTGGTATCTAAAGAAATGTCAATTATCTGGAACATTCCTTTCCATGTAATACTCCATTCCTAAGCATGTTGAATAAGTGAGATATACTTATATTTAAGTATTTCCCAGTTTCCTCAACTTGTCTTCCAAGCCTCAGTGGACTTTAATTATTTCCTTCCTTGCCCTCTACAGTCTAGCCATCCTAATGTTATTGCTATTTCTCACAAACCTATATTCAGAAATGATACTTATATCCCATTGCTGTCTTTATACTGACCATCTTTGACTGAAAAATTTATTCTTCTTATTTCTACTTTATTGAGTCCTTCTTTTAAGATGCTGTTCAACAATCATCTTCTACATGAAGTCTCTCCTTATTTCCCATATGACTAGTGTCTTGCCTCTCAAACTGCTTTGCATTTCAGCTGCTTTGTTTTTATATATGTGTATTAATTCTGATCAACACTGTAATCAACATGAAGCCTAAAATTAAATATACACCAAGTCCTGTTCTCTAAGTATAATGGGATTAACAATCATCTATCAAACAAAGATTTCTAGAAGGGATGAGTTAACATAAACTCCTCTGTGAGTTTAGTGAAACATATGAAACTGTTTTCTGAAGGTTGGGGTTCAGCAAAACCCCAAATTATTCTCTCTAGCACATAACCATGTGTTTCTCTGGGAAACCAGAGTCCATATGTTTCTGATTCCCTCAACATTGATGTTTAGGCTGTGTTAGAGATTTTACAAGTCTTTCTCCCCAAATCTTTTTTCTGTTTCAAATGCAGAGTTCTCCTCAGTCTAGAATAAACCAAATTCAAATCTTAACATGTGGGGACTTAATCTAAACTCAGTACTACAAATTACTTGTTTTAAAAATGACAATTACTAATTTCTGAAGCATACAGGACCTGTCTGGCTTTATATTCACCTACTTTCTATAGCAGGTACAGGAAAAGCAATGAGAAGAGCCTTTTTAATAAAATTCAGAGAATAATGCCCCTAAATTTTCAACTAAATTACTTTCTTAAGTCCCACTCTGAATTGAGAACCATTAGCAATATTAAACTTTCCTAAAGAAAACATCATCCTTTTTCTTTGATTGGTCAGGGAAATTATCATTAAATAGTTAGCTTTTTAAGATTAAGTCTATGATATAAATTGAAAAATTAAGGAAGCTTTGGCCTGAATTAAAGACTTTTAAAACATCTACAAATTTAATAGGAATCTATTGTACCCAGGGGATTTCAAATTCTTATTCCTAATATCCACTGGATTTCAAAAGCAAATTCTAGACCAAATATTTGGTGTAATTTGAGTTTTGTCCATATCCTATCTCCTTGCTGATTTAAAAGAGGTTTACTGTAATTGTACCCTAGAGAGAAATCATTTCTTACCAACCATAAAACCAGGTGCATAGGAGCTTTCATTAACAATCAACTTTAAACTGGGACTTTCATGGTGGGTCTGTTAGTCATTTGGCTATCTTCCAATTATAAAATAAAATAAATAAGAATCAGCTGTTATCTGATATGTGTAATACTCAATGAAAAAGCATAATGAGACTCAATATGAATTTTAAAAAATACATATAAAAATATTTGTTGGGCGCAATTGTGCATTCACAGAAAACCAAATAAAAATTGGAAAGTGGCATTTAGTAATGGAGTCATAAAACATTTATGAACCCTTGGGACAATTGCTTTGTGGTGTAAAATAGAAGGATTGACTTGGAAGCTACATAATCACTATTTATAGTGTTTTGAGTTGGAAAGGCCTCTAGAGGTCATTTAGTCCAACCCCCTCATTTTATAAATGAGAAAATAAGAGGTGATGTGACTTGCTTGAGGTCTCACAGGTAGTAAGTGACAGAGACAAAATCTAAACTGCTTTTTTTTTATTCCAGCAAGGCTTGCACTTTAGTTCTTTAAGAGGGAATTTCAATCAATGATTTCATTTATGTTTTGTTTATTAATAATAAATCTCACAAAATTATTCTAATTGTCACAAGATATTAAAAAGAAAAAAGGAATGAAAATGCAGGTTTCAAAGCATATACAGGCTACTTTGAAAGGGGAAGTAAATGTATACCAATTTAAAATATATTACTTAGGATGTTAGAAACTATCAATTATGAAAAATCATATTGTTTATTTTCACTTAACTAAAAGAATAAGCATTATTTAAAACAAAGTTTTTCTGAGATCTATTTGGTAATCTTTTTCATTCATTCATTTCTTTTAATCTAAGTCTAAGCTCTAGAAGCAGTCTCTCCTTAGTATTTCAAAGTCACCCTTTTCAGATCCTACCTCAAAAGCCATTTCTTTTATAAAGCTTTTCATTTATGCCCTGCCAATGAAGATCTTCTCTTTTTGAACAATGTGGAAAGCAAAAGAGTCAGGGGGGAAAAAAGATGAAGCAAAATAAAGTGTTAAATCAATTACCATTCACCTTTGATATCTGTTCACCTTTGGGGTGTTTTTGGATTGACTTCCCTTCTTCTTCCTTTTGATTCTCCAACCCACTAGCTAACTGGCTTTCCATCACTTACACTGTAGCAAAATAGGACAATACAAAGCAGGCATAAATAAAATGAAAAAATACCAGATAAGAATGCAGTCAAATCTCCACTATGCAAATTTTGTTGGCTTAAAAAAAAAATTATCATTTACTTTTGGGAATAGGCATTAAGCCAACTAAGCAGAGATTTTTGTAGATTTATGATTCACTTATATGCATAAAACACACAAAGTAATTCCCTTTACTCATTACTGACAAAATCTTCAACTCTTAAAGTACATTTAGTTAGTGATGGCACACTTTTTTTAAAAAATAGATATTGGGGTTACTTTGGAGAGGACCCAAGGAAGTGTCGCAAATATGATTTAGGTTCTCTGAAATTTGTAGTCACAGAGATTTCAATATGCAAGGTGCTCATATATGAAGCTACTTACTGCACCTGCAAGTCAAATAATCTGCCACTGGTAATCTGGTAAATGATGATGCTTATGACCTAATAAGGGACATATTGATGTAGGTTTAACAACTGACTCTCCAAAACCACAGGACATACTTTTAAATCTAATATGCATTATTAACATTTCCTCCATCACTTAGTCTAGAGAGTCAACAAAACAATAAATCAAGCCCTGATTTGCAATGTTTGTGGATTTCTCAGGCATAAATGCTCACAGTGAAAATATAGCAACCAGTTCTTCAAAGCCAGAGTTGGCTCCAGTATGTCTATCCCTAAACCTAATGATCTTAAAGGTTCTAAAGATTCCCATGACCATAAGTAAATACAAATTATTATGTTTTCTGTTTGTTTTCTTTTATTTAAAAAATGTATTCCACATTATTAATCTTGGTGTGGTGAAAAGAACACTGTATTAGGAGACAAAAAGTCTATATTAAGATCCTAACACTACCACAAACTTGGTGTGTGAACTCACACAAGACCTTTTGACTCTCAGTCTCAAGTTGTTCATGAGTAAAGTGAGACTAGAGGAGAGGAGGAAATTTTTATTATTAGTACTTTGGGACTTGAAATTTCATTGACATAGAAAACACCCACTAAGGAAATTCTCACTACTAATGTAGGTCTGACATCAGATCCACAATTTTTTGTGGTCTGCAAATCAGATCTACAAATTTTTGATTCATTCCAAAATGACCCAGTTCCTATTGGCTCTGATCTAGAGCCAGCATGAACCAACTTACAAAATCCAGTTGTTAAATTTCAGTGTGAGCATTTATATGTTAATCATTTGGGGAATAGCTGGATAAATTGTGGCATATGCTTGTGTTGGAATTCTAATGTGTTACAAGACATTATGAGCTCCCAACAGTAAGATGATTCAAGGCAATTCCAATAGACTTGTGATACAAAGTGCCATCCACATCCAGAGAGAGAATTATGGAGACTGAATGTAAATCAAAAATAGTATTTTTACCTTTGTTGTTGTTTGTTTGCTTGTTTTTTTTCTTTCTTGTGTTTTTTCCCTCTTTTGATCAGATTTTTCTTGCGCAGCATGACAAATATGGAAATAAGTTTAGAAAGATTGCACATGTTCAGCTTATATCAAATTGCTTTCTGTCTAGGGGAGGGGGAAGGAGAGAGGAAGGGGAAAAATTTGGAACACAATGTTTTGAAAAGGGGATTGTTGAAAACTATCTTTATATGTATTTCAAAAATAAAATACTATTTTTAAAAAGAAATTATGAGCTCAATGATGTTAAAAAAATAAATATACTCGCATGAAATAATAAGGAACAAAATGAGCAGAACCAAGAGAACATTGTATATAGTAACAGCAATATTATTTTAAGATCAACTTTGAGTAACTCATTTTGACATTACAAATGCCCAAATTTACTACAAAGGACCTATGAAGGAAGACACTATCTGCATCCAGAAGAACTGATAAATAGAAGCATATATAGAATTATATACACAAATACACATACACATACACACACACACACACACACACACACACATACACATATTTGTGTTTAATGGTGGTCATCTCTAAGTTGGGGAAAGAGTACAGAAAAAAAAATAGGAAAAAAGAAAGTTACATGTTAACTAACATGTATTTTAAAGAAATAGCAAGTTATAAATAATAGACTTGTAGTTTTCACATGTGATCATCTTTTTTAAATTCTACTATATTATGGAAATGCTTGTTTTATTTCTTAAAATTTGGAATAAAATTAATTTTTTTTAAACATTGAGGTATAGATACTACTAAAAAGTGATAAAAAAAAAGGTTAATATACATTAAATGTAAAAAGTGTGCTGCGGCTATATTTTATACACCATCATACAGCTAATTGTAATGTAGCCAAATCATCCTAAGTAGACATAGCTTAAAAAATCACAAAGATAGAAAAAACTTGCTTGGTTCATGTGATAATTACTCCTATCTCCAGGTAGTACAAGTCTGGAGAGATGCAATTGTAGCCATTGAATAGGAGAGAAAATTCTGAAACAGATTAAAATGTTTCACCCACACAATCTACCTGAGTTACTGAAGAAGTTCAAATAAGAGAAGAAAAGATACTAACATGTCCAGGAAAAATTTGTTATTAATAAACTAATGAAAACTTACTTAATATGATAACTTTCCAATGAGAGAAGATTGGGGAATAAATGGACTCAATCTGTAAGCAAAGAAATTTAGATAAAATAAGTAAAATGTTGACAGGTACAGAATTAAATTTCCAAATTATTTTACCTGGAAGAAAAAAATTGGTGACTAAATTGTCTCTTTACTTTAATAAAAATTATAATAACAACTCATTTATTTTAATAAATGAATATATTAAAATGAACATTCAATGATCAAAACTAAATAATTGGTGTTGTTCATTCATGTCTGACTCTTCATGACCCCATTTGGAGTTTTTATGATAAAGATACTGGAGTACTTTGCCATTTCCTTCTCTAATTCATTTTACAGATGAGGAATTGAGACAAACCAGATTTAAGTGACTTGTCCAGGGTCACAGAGCTAGCAAAGATCTGAGGCTGGATTTGAACTCATAAAGATGAGTCTTCCTTATTTCAAACTCAGTGCTCTATCTATGGTACCACCTAACTGCCCCGAAATAATAACTATCTTTATAGAAATTACTTCATTTGATTTTCACAAGCATTTTATGAGGTAGGTGCTATTATTATCCCCATTTTGCAGATGACTTCTGTGATTTGCCTTGAGTCAAATAGCTAGTGAATAAAGCAGAATTTGACCTTTAGGTCTGCTTGTCTTTGAGAAAAACCCATCATGCATGGATTTGACTGGATGGTAGAAGCTGAAACTACTCTGTCCTGTAATTGAAACAACTTTATAGCCTATCAGAGCACAGTCAGAGGAGGGTTTCCACTAATACTAAGTATTCTAACCTAGTACTCATTTCTCTCTGCTCACTATCATGCACCATCTTATTCTTACTGACTCAGGAGTTAAATTTGGAGGCATCTTTGCCCCTTTGTGTTAAGTTTAAGCTGCTGCTTCGTGTCTCTTACATTCAGAACTCATTATCATAAGTAATTGCCATTACTTATTCTCTTCTGAATTTCTCTATTTCTATCAAGAATCCATACCTTCAAAAACAGATACTAACTCCTATCATTTGAAGATCTTCACAATCTGGTTTCAATCTGCTTTTCTAGTAATATATCTTTCCATTTACACACTATTCATTCTAACCAAACTGGTCTTGTTATCTCTCATAGACAACATTCCATCTCCTACCTCTGTGTCAATAAATAAGCTGCTCCCCATTCCTGAAATATGCTTCCTCCTTATATGTATGTCTTAGAATCACAGTTTCCTTCAAATTTCACCTGCTACATGAGATCTTTTCTTATTCCCTAAAGAATTCACGTCTCTCCTGCCCACAACTCCCTTGTATTTATTTTGTCTAAGTTTTTTTGTATGTATTTATATGTATACAAGTTATCTCCTCATATAATAAGTTTCTTGAAGCAAGGAACTCTTTTATTCATGATTAAAAAGGGTCTGTTACGTGTAAATGCTTAATAAATGCTTGTTGATATATGATTATGATGGAAGAAATGATGAGCTCAATGATTTTAGAAAAACATGGAAAGACTTGTATGAGATAATGAATAGCAAAATGAGCAGAACCAAGAGATCATTATATAGAGTAATAGCAATATTATTTTAATAATAACTTTGAATGAATAGGTTATTCTGTTTATTCTAAATACCCAATATAAAAACTATAAAAAACACATGAAAGAAAGACACTATCTTCATCCAAAGAAAGAGCTGAAAAATATATATGTGCATAGAATTATTTTACTCTACTTCATAGAGCCTCTAATGATAACAATTTTTTTCATGAACTTAAAGAGTTTGATGTATGCATATTTCATATTGTGAATTGAAATATTTTATGATCCCATTTAAGGTTTTCTCTGCAAAGATACTGAAGTGTTTTTCATTTCCTTTTCCACCTCATTTTACATATGAGAAAACTGAGGCAAACAGGATTGTAACTTGCCAGGTTCACACTATTAAGCATCTGAAATCAGATTTGAACTTAAATCTTCCCAGCTTCATGTTAGGAATTCTATCCCCTTCTTGTTTAGTAATTTTTCAAACATGATCAATTCTGTGTGTTTTTATTTGAGGTTTCCTTGGCAAAAACAACAGCAACAACAAAAAACTAGTGGTTTACCATTTCCTTCTCCAGCTCATTTTACAATTTAAAAGCAAATTAAATTTACAATTTTACAAGCAAACAAGGTTAAGTGACTTATCTGGGGTCACACAACTAGTAAGTGTCTGAGCATGGATTTGAAGTTTTCCAACTTCTAAGCCTACTACAGTATCCATTTTGCCCTATCCACTTCATAGCCTATTTAAGAACAATAGGATCTCACATGCAAGCCCAAAGTTATTTAATACATGGTAGCTACCTGAGAATGCAATTAATAGGATGAAAATGACTTTGCAAAACTAAAAATACTATATACTTGTGAGTTGCTTTTGTTTTTGTTTTTTTTTTAATTCAAAAATTAGAACTGGAAGGGCCATTTGGATAAAATCTCTTTCAGTTTTAGCAATAAGAAAAAATGTAACCAACAGAAGTTTAAGAATTCAGGTGCTTTGACTTCAAAGCCAGTATTCTTTCTTCTATATCATGCCACAAAACACGCTGGTGTATTGATATGTATATAAGTGGATAGATGGTTCTCTGATTTTTATTGCAAAGAATCAAGGAAAACAGGAGCAAAAATAAGAAAGAAAAGAAAGTAGGGAAATAGTGATGTCAAAATCAAGGCCAAGAAGTAATTGTAAAGATTGTATCTGTAGAAAGTTTTATAGTTATAAGCACTTTACACATATCTCATTTGAGGTAGGCAATATATTATTGGTTAATCAATGAGAACCAGAATGATTTGGATTTAAGGAATGACTTACACTCAATCTTCCTTAAGGCAGACAATGTAATGAAGAATATACATCCATTTTACAGATGAAAAAACTGAGATTCTGAGGGGTTAAATGATGGTCCAAGATTGAACAGATGGTAATAAATAGAATGAAGAAGAATACGGGTCTTTACATAGACTCTCTCCCTACTATATGTCAACTGCCTTTAAAGGTAATGAATGAGGTTATATTTATATTACTCCCTGACTACCTAGCCTAGTGTCCTGCACAGAACATGTGCTAATTTAATATTATTGAACAATGTCAATGTTCTGATGAAAAACTGAATTATGATCCAAGCATCATGGAGACAAAAGAGGCATGACTGGCTGCACTTTTTTTCCTTTTTTCATTGAGATGCTGGAATTTGGGGTAGAAAACAAACCCATGAAAGGACAAGTGGATGTAGTTCAGTTGTAATAAGAATAAAAGAGAAGATAGTGATTCCAGAAGCTGTGTTTTGAATAGACTGGAAGAGAGAGAGGTGAAACTCAAGGACGTGGAAGAAAAATAGTGTAGATTTAGTTATTTTATAGCTTGTCACACATAAAGATGACAAAATGTTCACGCCAAGGGTATAAACTACTTCTTTTTTTAGACACAGTATATTTTGAGAAAAGAACAGACAGTTTTAAAAGCACACATATCCTAACAATTTTCTAATAAATAGCAAACTATAGCAGCTGGTATGACATTGCACCAGCTTCTCAGTGTCTGAACTTGTATAGTAAACTGAGCATTCGGGTTTGCTTCAACAAACTCTTGCCTGCTAAAAGTGGAGAGTTTGACAGCTTCTTAGACATGTTCCATGAGCCCTAATTTATGGGCAACAGTTGGTAAGTGAGCATGCCAATTAAACCAAATAGTGAGTGTTAATTCATTGACATGGTTATTTCCATGCAGAGAAAGAAAAAATAGTTTAAAAAAATGCAAAAAGCAAAATATTTACCAGTTGAATATTACATCATTTATTAGATTGTATTTCTTGATCACTCACCAGTAATTGTTTACTGAGAATTTCTCTTGCACAGCAATTTATACTTTTAGTTAGAGTCCACTCATCATTTGCTCTGACACTTATTTCATTTAGAGTTACAATCAATAGAACAGTAATTTCCCAAGAAAGCCTTTTCATGCAAGAAGCATGCAAAATTGTCAAATAAATGAAAATAGCCATCATGAACTGTTGAGATCCATGGTGTCATTTCAAATTAATCTCTATAAGCCACTTTAAACCTCTTAACAATAGCTGTAATACTTTCTCTCTTGTTTCTCACAATGGAAACTAAAAACATTGCTTTGGTAAGAGTATGAAGTGAGAGAGTAACTCCTCCACCACAAGCCTCAAATTAGAAGGGGAGGGGGGGGAGAAGGGGGAGAGAAAGCAGACACAAACAGACAGAAAGGGGAGAGAGAAGAGAGGGAGAGAGAGAATTAAGAGAGAAGTGTTCTATTGTTCTTTTGAGAAGCATTGTAAATGTAACATACTACCTAATGTGCATACCCACTATTCTCTGTGAGACAAAATGCATGTATTTCTAACAGGAAGCCCTGCCCAGCAGATAAGGGAAGGGAATTATTTTACAGTATGCTGTAGTTAAGGAAGTTAAAATTAGACTATTAGTCACTATATTCCTTCTTTGTATGGGGCATTGTGTGCTTCAAACTTTGTATAAATAAAAGCAGTCTTGATTTCTACTTAAAATGACCCTCCTTTTCTTCATTTTGATTAGCACAGGCAAAGATTTTTAATTAAACATTTAGGATGGATTTCTGAAGAAATTGAAAATTACAGGAGAATATTAATGAAATCAAAGTCCTAAAAAAAAAAAGAAAAGAAAAGAAAAGAAAAAGAAGTCTTGAAACAAAATAAGAGAAGTATGCATAAGGGAAGGATTTTTTTTTTTTTGAGATCAGCTGATAAATTCTATTCATTCATTAACGATTGTCATTAGCACAGTAGGGCAGCTGAGCAAATGAATTTTAACTAAGTTCTCAGATGAAGTCATTGGGATGTCTTGCTTAAGTCACTGTATAATTCTAGACAAAGAAGTAGCGCTTGTAGGTTCAGAAAAGATCCCGGAAACCAAAAAACAAAAGGAAACTAATCTGTGATTTTTTTTTTTTTTTAAGGTGAGTCTAGTAATCTTTAGACTGGGAGAGGCAATATGTTATGGAACAGGATGTGGTTCTTTGGACTTTATACAATACATAATACTAACACTATTAATAGTAATAATAATAGATATTTTAGAGATAGTATTACATAGTATTTAAAAGAAAAATCTCAGAGTCAGAAACATTTATATTCAAATCTGATCTCTGACTATGGATTGCTGGACAAGTATTTTAAATTCTGAAAACCCAAAGCATTTCTTTAAAGTAGTTTGCTACAGAATGGTTGCTGATCTTTGGTCGAGTGCTTCCAAATAGTTCCTTATACCAATGATAACAAAGATCTAATAGCAAAATAGACCAAAAGCAATTATATTTATATGTTTCAAATTTTGCAAAGTTCTTTATCATTACTGATAATAAAAAAAAAATAGATAAAACATACTGAGTTTTACAACATTTCTGTGAGTAAATCTAGATGAGATTATAGTAAGGAAAAAGTGATTCTAATTGTCTGGATTTTAAGTTTGAGAAAGATTCACAAGAGCTGTACCTACTAGTGCTTTTCCCAAACTTGATCCCTCCCCTTAGAAACTAGAAATCACCACGTCTAGCTGTCTAGTAATCGGTAAAGTTGATAGGTAAAGCAAGCTAGAAAAATTTAGTCCCCCAAAAGTAAACAGGTAACTAATCACATTCTTTTCTGTCAAAAAAAAAAAAAAAATCCGGTACGGATTTAGGAGGAAAAAGGGAGAGGTTTGGAAAAATCAACATTCTTTTGCATGTCCTGTCTTTTAGGTCCTTTTGTGCAAAAATATTCTGGAACAGTAAACCTGGTTTATATTTGGCAAGTGAAGAAATCCAAGGAAGGAATGAGAATCAAGAAAGGAAACCTGAAGAGTTGTTGTTTTGCCACAGTTCTCTTTTATTATCCTGACTCAGTCTCCCTGTATTATCCTGCCTTGGTTTCTAATTGTTCTGCTCAATCCTGTAAAACCACCCCTCCCTCTTAATTATAAGAATATTTGATAAGGATAAAAGATCTTATATTTTAGAATATAAGAATGCCTCTCCCCATCCTCATCTATCAGAATATCAGATACCATCTTTTTCAAGATGCCTCTCTCCATCTCTGCGGTGCCTCCCCCTATTATGTCATCTGCATCTCCAGAAGCTCACCCCACCCTGTCAGAGTCCCCTTCTGGCTCTCAGCATCCTGACTCCGCCCTTGCCTCAGTCTACTCTTTGTGCCTGAGCCATATGTATCTATGTCATTGAGAACTCATATTATTTGCTGGATTGTTGGAGAAGATAGTCTCATTCAGCCCTGGGACCAAACCATGGATCCATTTGGTCCCAGTAAATCTCTCCCTTTTGAATAAAATATTAAGTACTCTCTAATCTCTATTTTGCCTCAGTTTCTTCAGCATTACATTGTGACCAAAATTTATTTTTTAATTTTATAATTCTTTAAGTGTTCAGAAGATATAGACAAATAGATAGACTTAGATATAAATGTGTCTGTGTGTGTGTGTGTGTGTGTGTAGACAAGCCATATGGAAAGTTGATGTAACTACTTTGGGTCCTCATATTTCCTAGTATATGACTAAAAATGATGCAACATTTAAAAGTAACTTTGGTCCAATTTTACACTCTGTTCTGATAAACATGTAAGTCCAGAACTCCAAGTGAATGGCTGTTCAAGCTATCTAGCACGCTTACAAAATCCATTTGATAACCTTCTCTCAAAACAGCAAAGCAAGCCAGTACAGGAGACTTCCATAATCCTTGAGGTGTTTAAGGTGGTGAAAGAAGGAGTTTTGAGCATGACCCAAAATGTCAAAACTACAAATTCTATGTTGGGTGATAAAGAAGTGTTATTCCTTTGAAAGGGGGAAGAGAAAACTAAAATGAAAACTGAGTCCCGGAAATAACCAGGTAATTTAGAGCTTTCTGTATAATCACCAACAGCTAGAATGATAATACTTTAATAGTATATTATATTTAAATAGCACCTTTCAAATACCATCACATTAATCTATGCAACTTGTCCCTGAGGTAGGTAGGGAGAACCTATTATACTCATTTTAGATGAGAAGAATGAAGGCTAAGTAGATAGTGACTCGGCTGATAGATGGTAAAGCCCGGATTAGAACTCAGTTGTTCTATCCGTTATGCTTCATCCCTTCCCCACGAATGTGCACTTAAAAGTGAATTGACTTCAGGTGGATTTTTCCAATACCTATATTCCCCCTCTCTTGTTCAGCATCTGGCATTTCTAAAATAGCAAAACAATTTTTTTAAGCTGTGCTGCTCATAGTCAGTTGTGAACTTCTCTCTCCTTCCTCTTTCCCCATATTTTCACCATCTCATAGTAAAGTGGTAGTCTTGAAAGAAACAATTCAATAACAATGTAAGTAGAAAGAACAAAAATTTAAAATGAAAGCTCTGTAATTATAATGACAAAACTTGGCACTGAAGAAGAAATATAGGAATGTTTCTCCCTCCCACCCTTGCACAAATACTGTATACTATTTATTTTAAGACTGAGTTGGTATGTTGATTAGTTTGTGAACTATTATCTTGCTCGCTTTTTTATTTTTTTTGTTAGAAATATGGATGACACGAAGTGAGGAAGGATGTACTAGGCAGTAAAGATGATGTAATAATAAGATGTAGCAATATCTTTTTAAAAAGAAATTATTCTAGCCAACAAACATCACAGCCTTCTTTGTAATAGAAAGGAAAAATCCATTTCTTCAAAAGGGTTAACAATATGAATGGTGCATCAGGAAATTTAGGATAGCTAAGTAGTACAATGGATAGAAAGTCAGGGAAGACATCTTCCTAAATTCAAATTTGACTTCAAACACTTAGTAGCTGTGTGTTCCTGGACAAGTAATAACTGTTTGTCTCAATTTCCTCTTTTGTAAAATGAGCTGGAGAAGAAGATGGCAAAGTACTTCTTTATCTTTGCCAAGGAAACCCCAAATATGGTCACAATAAGTCAGACATGACTGAAAATGACTAAACAACAAATCATAGATTTTAGATCTAAAGTAAACTTTAAAGATTACCTAGTCCAATAAACTCCTTTTGACAGCAAGGAGGTAAAGGAATTTGTCTAAGGTCACACAGGTGGGAAATAAGCTAGGTAAACTAAGTAAGCTAGTAGAGCTAGGACCTAGGTCTTGTGGCTCCAAATCCAATGTCCTTTCTACAACTTCAGGGAAATTATAAGACAGGATGATAATACAATAGGAAGATCCAGGCAAAATGTGAGGAAGGAAAGATCACTTTCAGCTTAAGGAAATGAGATCACATGGAAGGTGGCTCTTGATAGGACATGAAGAAATCCATTTCAAAAGATTGAGGAACAAGAATTATAAGGGGAGATCCAATCCAAGTGTTATGTTTGGGCTCTCAAAAATGTTCTTAGACTGAAAGGACAGGGTCTTTGAATAGATATTACATAAAAACAGCAAACAAAACTGTTTCTGAGAGGCTATATCAACATCACAGACACATCCCTTGCTCTATCCCCAAGTCATTATAGCCAGTAACTAGCAATGGCATGTGACCATGTTATAGAAGGCACATTGGAAGAGTTTACACAAATAAATGTGTGCACACAAATCCACATGCAAAAATGTAAACATATATATGTTAAATCATAATTATATATAATCATAAAATTTTCAAGGAAAAGAATCTAAAGAGAAGAAAAGTGACAAAGTTAGAATCTTGGTGGTACAATAGACAGAATGTTGAATTTTAAGTTAGAGTTCCTGAATTCTAATCGCAACTCTTCTATAAATTGAAAAGCATATAATAATGAGTAGATCACTAGAACTTTTTGGCCTTCAGTTTATTATTCAACTGTGAAATTAGAGGGTTTAAATATAGGTCTTTTAAGATCTTTTTTGACTTTAAATCTACTATCCTATGATCTTTTGGGGATATCTAAGAGTAGAAGGAAGAAAGAGGAGGAAGGAGCATGCAAGACAGAGAAGGAAAAATCCAAGAAGTAAGAGAACCATGAATATGGAGAGCCATGGAAACCAAGGACAGAATAATCATACAGAGAGGGACACCAACAGTGTTCAATATATGTGAACTAAATGGTATGATGACTAAATAGCTGAACTTAGAATCAGATAGACTTAAATTCTCCAGCACGTATTATTAAATGTTTCTTGAGGTAAAAAAAAAAAAAGCATCTTCACAGGACTGTTGAGGGAAAACAGATGATATATGTATAGTGATTTATGAAATTTTATAAATGTCAGCTACTATTAAATGCTACAAAAAGTTCAAGGCAGATATGGATTGGGGGAAAAGACCATTAAATTTAGCTATGAGATACACATAAGTAATTTGGGGAAGAGTAGTTTCAGTAGTGATTGGAACAGAACCACATTTAAGAGATAGTTTTTAGAATTTTCATTAAAGTGCCCCTTTTTAATAATTTAATTTAAATCAATTCATTTTTGTCTATAATGGTACAGTCATTTTAACTTAAATTTATATTATGCTTTAAGGTCTGCAAAAATATCCTCCTCACAACAAACTTGTAAAATAGACAGCATCTATATTTTTAAATTACATTCAATTAATTTAACAATGTTTCATATATCAACACATATAATGTGCTTTGCTTTGGGATTACAAAAACAATGAAGACAAGAGGAAGTTGAGGTTCAATGTGGTTGATTGTCCACCTAAAATGTATACAAACATTTAAAGCAGAATTTGAACCCAGTTCTCCTGCCTCCAAATCTAGTGCTCTATTCTATTCACATTATTTTTTTTTTCCTCTGAGAATGATTCTAGACAAACAAGACATATGTACATCTGGATTAGAAAACAATTAATTAAGCTAAAATTTAATTAATATCTTCCTATATTCTGCAAAAATATGTAGAACTCTTCAATTATGGTAAAAACTCACTATTTTAAATGATCACAGAGCAATAAAGCAGTCTGGATAACTGAAAACTTTGAATTAAAGAGTTTCTTTCAATTTAGGGTTCGCTTTAACAAATGGATGGGGTGAACTATAAAGAAATTATGTTATTAACAATCACAAGAAATCTTCACAGGAAAGCTTCAACTTATAAGAGATTAAATTATCAAAATCCTCCAAATTACTAGGGTCTGAATGTGAATTTTTTTTTTTTTAATAAACTTGGTTTCCTTCTAGGAGAGAATTGATCTTTCAGATTTTCCAGATATAATTGTAACCAAGAAAGTTTTCAAAGATGAAATTACCATTTTAAATTCTAAAACTATTTTAAATACATTTAATATATAAATTCAATTTCAAATAAATGCAAAGTATCACTAATTATCTACCATTTACTTATCATGATATAACATATTCCCAAATACAAATATAGTCATTAAAAGGTTGGTTGTGAGAGCAACAACAACACTATACTATCAGCTAAGAGCAAATTTTCTGCTTGCTAATGTATTGTTTAAAATCACATAACTCTTTTAGCAATATGAATGGAGATAAAAACAAATATCAATCATATGTTGAAGAAATTTTCTTAATATCATCAACCTATTAATAAAAGGATTTCTTTAGAAGAGAAAGTCAGGGATTATCACTGAGTTTAAGGGATGGCTCTTTCACCTATTTTATCAATTTTATCTTCTTTGCTATTTAACACTCATAAAATAAGAGGCACAAGAATTCAAACCACTAACACTTAGAGTCCTCTTTTAGCATTATGCTAAGGTCTTCTTCTAGAATCTTGGATAGAATGCAGGATCTGAAGTTAGGAAGAACAATGTTCAAATCCAGCCTCTAAAATAATTTAGTTGGGTCATTCTGGGCAAGTTATGTAAACTCACCAATCCTCCATTTCTTCATCTGTGAAATGGAAATGACATTCATAGTAACTAACTCATAGGATTTTTGTGAGATTCAATCATATAATGTATCAAGTGCTTCATAAGCTTTAAATATAGAATTTATGTAGAATATTCCAAAATTCTTAATAAAATTTTAAGTTTTAAGAATTTAAAATTCTACTCAGACTTTGGGGATGGCTTTTATAAATATTATTATTAATGCAATGATTCCAAAATTAGTCAATACATCATATTCTAATAGTACCAGATAAAGGAAGTATTACTATATATGATGTATATATAGTATATAAAATTCTATGTTTATGTAAAGAAGTATGTGTGTGCATTTATTTATAAGGATAATTGTGATAAGGATACAAGGTAAGTTTAAATGTGATTTTATTGGCATAGAGAACTCATGAAGGAGTAAATTCTATCTATTAACTCAAGTTAAAACCTTCTTTGAAATCTATACTTTTAAAGAATTGCCTGAAGAACTAAGAGATTAAGTATCTTTCCCAAGGTCAAACAGTAAGGATTTGTCAGATGCAAGACTTTAAGCTAAATTCTTGGCTTTGAGGCCAGCTCTCTATCCAGTATACCATGCTGCATGCCCATATGACTCTCTCCTCATTTGTACATTGCAGAAAAAACCTTGAATCAAAAACTGGAGGAATCAGGCGAGACCTAAATGGTCCAGTAGGTAGCAAGGATCAAGTGAGTCGGTAAATCCGGAAACTTAAGAGACAGACTGAATTAATCAGGATCAGAAATTCAGGCAATGAGGCTGAGCAACAGAGAATCAAATCCTGGGCTGGCCAATGAAAAGCTATTTTGGCATAGTCCCAAGAGGAGGAGGTCAAGAGGCAGGCAGGTAAACTAAAGAACCAGGTGAAAGGTGGATCAAATGGCCAGACCTGGGATAGTCATGAATTCAGTGGGGCTGAAAAGACAGGGTAAAAGCCAAATCTGATGCCTTGTTACTTATAGCCTTAACCAAATGAAGCAGCCTGATCACTTTTCTTGCTTTTGTTGTGGTAGGAATGAATCCGAGCATGATTAGCTGGGTCCTACAGATGGGAGCAGATAATTAGGATCACCTGGCTGTGGTGACTGATGTGTGGGTAGGGGAAGCAGCAGTTTCTGGCATGTATGTTCTGTCATATGGGATCACCTCATCCAGAAAAGCTTTGGGTACTAATCCACTTTGGATGGAGTTCAACTGGGACCCACCTTATAGTGAATTCCTCTTTATAATGTGTAGCATTGTTTTAAAGATACAGCAAATGTCTATCAGCATATTAGAACCTCTTTATAATTTTGAGTCTGCAGGGTAGAACTAATAAACTAAGCATACTATATAGCCAGATTTTATGGTTCAAGAGACTTGTTTGAACTTTAGTGTATTCAGATCTTTATAAAGACAAGTCATGTTTTAAGGTGATTGAACTAGATGTATGCATACACGGATAGGTATGTGGAGGAAGATAGAAGTCAGAGTTAAGTCCAAAGTTAAATATACTGAAGTCATGCATTCTTGAAAAATCAGCTTATGAAAATGGGTTTTAATTTTTTCTCTTTTTGAAATTAACAAAAAAGTTAATGATATCCTGTTACTAATTTAAATAAGCAGGTCTCATTTTTTACATTTTTTTTCAATTGCACTTGTAAGGTACTCTTTCCCCTCCCCTACAAAGTTCTCCCATTACAATGCCTCAATGTGTTTCAAAAGTAACCTGTAGCCCTTGATGGCTATGCCAACAGAACAAAGCTATAAAACAGGAAAGGTCTGAGTCTACAACCAGTGACAGACTGTGTCTGCTATCAGAGGACCAGCCTGGCTAATCCCAGAAAGATTAAGAACAGAAAATTAATCAATGAATTCTTTAAATATGTCAATCTATGAACTGAATAAAAATACAAAATGGACCTCAGTTCTATATAACCTCCTTCTTTCTTCTGACAGAAAAGGAGGGGAACAGCATTAGGTCCATAGTTCTTAGACTATCTACAAATGTAGATTTGATTGTGGGTATTTTATTTCATTTTGCTTTTTGTGGAACTCAATACACAATATTTGTCCAACAACTTGGAAACTGATATACTAATGAAGCAACTTAATCATGCCCATATGAACACTCTCATCTCAGGGGAAGGAGGAGAAAGGAGGGAAAAGAAATTTACATTATAATTTTATAATATGATACAGCAATTTGTCGCCTGGAATAGCAAATTGTCCATAGTAGATTTACAGTTTCAATGCACAATCATCTTTTTTATTTTTCTATGTTATAGAAATATTTTATTCTATAAATTAAAATAAATTAAATTAAATTCAAAGATAAAAAAAAGTGGTGGAAAGGGCTTGTGGCCAACTGAGAGGAATATTCACAGGTTTTCTATAACATGCCAATGAATTCATCTGGGTTGGTTTCACTGTATCCCCAAAGGCAACAAGAAGCATCATTTCAAAAGAAAATTGTTCATCCATGTTGCAGAGTTCATAATGAGTGTAAACAGACACCATGAAGATTATTGAAGCTTCTACTCTAATATCTATTGCAGATGATGTAAAAGACAGTTTCTGTAAAGAATTTAATATGCTACTCTAAACTAAATAAACATATTCCTTGATACTAATGATACAGATGTATACAGGCAAAGGACAGTAAGAACTATGGAAAATGTAATTAGTTTATAGAATACTTAGAAGCTGTGTATCTACATATGATGAAGGGAGATTTTTTTTTTCTTTCAAGAAAATAATCCACAATTAGTCTAAGAATCACTAAAAGACATCAAAGGCACAAGAACAGCACATTGTTTGGCAAGATCTACCAAGCAGAAAGACCCTTAAGTACAGGATCAGTGCCTGGTTAGAAGCACCATGGTATATTGATGATATAGAGTGTCACATTTGTAATTAGGAAGTTCAAATATATCCTCAAATACTCTGTGTGATTCTGGACTAATCACTTAACTTTTTATAAAGATAAGTTTCCTCATCTGTAAAATGAGGACTGGGGGCTCAACTTAATGGACCTTAAAGTCCCTTCCCATTTTTATTATTATTATCATGAGCAATTTACTTAAATTCCTTGAATCTTAGTTTCTTCAAAAATTAAATGTGAGTAGTATCTACCTCACAGGGCTTTTTAGAGGAATAATTATATAATATATCTAAAACAAAACTTATGAGAGGGTATGTGACATACTGAATGAAGAATTGGTCTCAGAACCTGGAAGACCTGGATTCAACTCTGTTCTTATGTGTATATATACATATATGTGTGGGTACACATATTTGTATTAATGTGTGTGTATATATGTATGTGTATACATACATGTGTGTATATACATATTTGTATATGTGTGTATATACATATTTATGTATATGCATTTAGTGTGTGTATACACACACACTATGTTACTCTGGGCAAGTCACTTGATATCTCAGTGTCTTAAGCAACTCTCTAACATTGTAAATTGAATAAAAGGCACTGATTTGAATTTTTGAAATTTCTTCATTTAGGAATTCCCTATATCATTGAAATCACAGGTACAATCCTATCCCAATCTATGCAAATGTTAAAGTACTACTTAAATAATCATCACTTTTATTCTCAGAACTTAAGGCCATCTTAAAATCTCTCTTCAATCAAAGCATCTGCCACACAAGTAAGAACTATACAAAGTCTTCTGAGCAATATGAACATGGAAATACAATGTTCAATGATCTGCTGAGTATAACACGAATCCAGGCATAAAACAAAAAGATACATTCTTACCTAAAACATTCACTAGTTTCATGGAGAATGTCTTATGCAGAGCCCAAATAGAAGAGTGAGGAATACTTTCTATATAGATAAGTCACCCCATGGTTTTTCTTGAGCAAAAAAAAAAAAAAAGATCATCATAACTGAGACTAGCATCTCTGATGTGAGGACTTGCTGGAGCTCTTTTTAGGTATGCTTAACCATCTTTGATGACCAGCTAGCATTCAACTCTTATCTCTGGCTGCAAGAAGCTGTAGCATGCTTAGAAGCCACACCCCAATAAAAACAAATTGGCTGATGGACTAAACCAGATTGAAGGTAACTGATAAACTTCAAGTTTTTCAGTGAATTAAGGAGCATCTATCCCAAGCATGTGAAAACTTCCTCCAGTGGAACAGACAGATAAGAAAATTTGTTCCAATGGCTATGAAGACAACTGAAGCAAACCTTGGGAATGTTGAGAGTTTAATCAGGCATCAGAATCACCAGTACATCCCAGGCCATCATCAGTTATCCTGACTCTCTTCTTACCATTGGACTTTAATGGCTCTGGAAGAGAAAATGAAGCTGACAATTTTGTGCAATTCTGTCTCACTGAAATCCTATTCATGCACAACTCAAGACATCATCTTATGATGTCATTGGTACTCTTTGGGGGAAGAGGGAAGGATGAATGACATGATTCCATCTCTCCATGGTGTGTCACTCCTTTTAAGTTCTACATATATGTTCATTTTTTACATATTTTCATATGAATCATGTTGAAACAAAAATCAGTACACAAGAGAAAAACCTTGAGAAAGGGAAAAAAAGAAGGGGGAAAAAAAGGTGAAAACAGTATGCTTTGATCTTCATTCAGTCTCTATAATTCTCTCTCTAGATGCGAATTGTATTTTCCATCCAATGTTTATCAGAATTGCCTTGAATCACTGAATTGCTAAGAAAAGCGAAGTCTATCATAGTTGATCATCACATAACTATGTACAATGTTCTCCTGGTTCTGCTCACTTCCCTCCGCATAAAAATTCATGTTATTGTGCCACAGTTTGCTTTTATTGTCCTGCCTCCATTTCCCTAAATTGTCCTGCTTCAGTTTCCCTAAATTGTTCTGCCTCGGTTCCTTGAATTGTTCTGCCTCAATCGCCCTGATTGTAATCCCCCTTTCCTGTTCATTAGGACTGAGATAATTAGGGCTGTGGATATCTGACCACTCTGGAATTCCAAAAGAATCATAAAACTGAAGATGTCTTATCTCAGATGCCTAGGTGGTATCCTCTACCTCTATCTCTCCAGACTTCCTCTCTAGCAGAATACCTCCTTTACTCCCAGTTTATCAGAATTTATGGTCCTACCCCCAACCTGTCAGAACCAAATTGATAGTCCCTTCCTGGAAATTCCTGTGCTCACCAGTGTTTGAACACCATCCCTTGCCTTTATCTCCCCTGATCTATAGAGCCATATAAAAATTATTGGAATCTCACATTTGATGCTGAATTCTTTGAGAAGAAAGTCCAATTCAGCCCCAGAGGGACAAATGGATTCTGATTTGCCCCCCAGAAAATCTCTCCCTCTCAGAAAACCAAATAAAATATTAAAAACTCTCTGATCGCTATTTTGTCTCAGTTTCTCTGGCACTACAATGTAAATCTTTCATTTTTATTGAACAATAACATTCCACTACTTTATATGCCATCACTTATTCAGCCATTCCCCAATTGATGGGCATCTACTTATTTTCTAGTTCTTTGTTATCACAAAAAAAGAGCTACTACAAATATTTTTGCACATGTAAATCCCTTCCCCCCCCCCCCCTTTCATGATCTTGTTCTAAATCTATTCTTCACTCTCACAGGAATCTTTAAAATTTTCAATATTTCTTCAAGATAATTTAAACATGATTTTCTTTCCTTTTAATTCTCAAACTTATAGTTCAACAATTCAACTCCAAAGTTTCACCAACTCCTGAATGACTTGCCCTCTCTATCACTCCTTTACCTTTGCTGGGAGGATCAAATGAGATAATAGTTGTAAAACTCTTAGCACAGAGCCTGGAACATAGTAGGTGTTATGCAAATGTTAGCTATTATCATAATTATACTAAACAGTGCTGGAGGAAGTCATACAGTGCTCCTTCCTCTGCACCATCTACTGGCCTCTCCAACCTCCTTTTAAGTTCCATTTAAAATCCCTTCTTTCCTTAGAATTTTGCATTTCTTTTTAATTCTTGTCCCCCTCACTTATTAATTATCTCCTATTTATCCTGTTTAGAGCTTTCTATATATATTTTTTCATGTTGTCTCCCCAAAAAATTGTAAGCTCCTTGAGGGCAGGGACTGTCTTTTGCCTCATATTGAATCCCCAGAGCTTATCATAGCACCTGTCACATAGTTGGTTCTTCTGAATGTTTGTTAGTTGATATTAAAAACTGGAAAAATATGAGTATGAAGAAACAGTTTCAAGGTATTCTATTATGACCCAACTACAAAAGGAGGAATCTATCTGAGGTGGGGAATGGGGTTCCTTGTCCAGCCTTGCTTTCTTCCCATGGATTCATGTCATTCCACTCATCTACTTCAAGGAGCAGCTACAAACAAAAAGTTCTAGTCCTGGTGCCCTTTGTATGTGATCTTGAATGGAGCATGGCAAAAAAGCCTAGTTCTTTGGGTATTTAGTGAGAAAGATCATGCTGCCAGCAAGGGGAACAAGACACATCATTCACTTCTTCTTAGACACTGAGTATAAGGCAAATGGCAAGGATTCAACTTAGGAATGGCATGAGGAAGGGTCAGAACATAGAGAGGAACACATGCTTTATGTAACTGTAGATCAGAGCTGGGAGCCCTCGGGCATGATAGACCCATGGCAGATATAGGAGTGCTCAAGGGCCAGAGTTTCAGGATCCCATTTTTATAAGATTCTAATGATAGGGCACTGCCTAATACTAATCCAGGGCATCTTGGGGTTCACTCATTAACAGATAGAGAGGCTGCTACTGTAACAGAGAAGTCAATAAATGGGGGTTTTGCTGGCTTCTTCTAATTTAAGACATCATTTAGATGTGGCCTTAATTAATTTGGGAGATAGTTTTTGCAAGTAGTTTCTACATTTCCCTTTATACTTATAATTCCCATTTCTCATTTACCATTACCTAACAGCAGTTGATTACATACCCACTTACAATACTAACTGGTGGAGTAGTTATAGGAACTATAATAATATACAATTTCAACAAACAAGGATATAAAAGTATGAGTGATACTTCTTTTGTTTTCATTTATTTATTGAACTAAATACAAAATAAGAAAAAACATAATAAAAAAAAGAAAGACAGAAAGGCAGAACATCAGGGAGGATTCAAAACATATAGCAATAAATTTCCATTTCAAAAAAGCATTTATAATAATAAAGAAAATTATATTCCTGAGTGCCCATCTTTTCTTTGCTTCCTTGTAGGTTAGCCTTTTGTTCTCTGAGGAGCACTTTTTACTTTATTCTTTTTTTGCCCTTTCATCCCACCGACCTCCACCAAGTAGGCTACAGTTAAGTATATATGTGTATATATGTGTGTGTTTATATAGTATACACAGAGAGAATCACAACATATACATAGAACTACATATATACATACCTGCAGATACTCAGACACACACCACATACATATTATATATATGTGTGTGTGTGTATGCATTTACCCATGCACCTAAAACAATATTAATATGACTGACATATAATGTAGATTTCTCTTTTGATTGAATCTTTAAGTTTGGCTTTGTTTAGGATCAATGATTATTAGTCATACTTTTTGTTCCTAATAAATTCTACTTCTGATCCTTGTTGTAGTATTTGTATATATGTCTTATTTCTTATACCTGCTAATTCTTCTACTATGATTCTGCTCCTTAACTTGCCTTGCTATTACTTAACCTCCCTCTATCCATGGATCCCTCCCTTATCTTCTCCCCCCACACCTTCCTTTCCTCTTTATTCCATTCCCATTAATCTACATACCTTGTCCCACTGCCATAAATTTACACATCTCTATACTCCACCTTATCCTATTTCCTCCTCCCTTATTTTTTATAGTTTGGAGGGTGCTGTACCTTCCGTGATATATATAAAATGAAAAACCACATAATTACTCAAAAGAGACTGAGGCATGATTTTTTTTTAAAAAACTGTCAGTGTCATAGGGGGAAATTGATCAGTTTATGTTTTAAGTGAAATGTGAGTTATTGAAAGGAAGGAATCTCTTATTTAAGCCATTGAAAAGCATAAGTGACAGAGGCTGAATGTGTCCTAATACTTAGCACAATTCCTGGTCTACAGTAGGTGTTTAATAAATGCTGATGGTTTAATTGATTGAAAAGATAGAAGAACCTGATGAAAGGGTAAAGAAACAGTAGGAAACCAGAAAAAGGAACTGTTTGAGATATTTCTGAAGAAACCAAAAGCAGACACAGCTAGCTAACAGAAAGCTTTAGTTCTATTACTGCTCATTGTTGGAGATAGTCTCAACCTCACTGGGCAAAAAGAGTTTCATTTTCAAATAGTGATCTTCATTGTCACCTAGAGTTTTAAAAGATTTAAAGCCCCTCAGAAGCACAACTTGCTTGGGATATAAAAGTGCACAAATTTATAAACATCTCCACTTCAAATGTTCATATGGACCATTTATACCCAACCTGTAATGGAACCTTCCAAACTTGTGTTGGTCTTATCACCCATAGTAAGATGCAATATACCTTGACCTTGATATAGTAATGTCATTTTGATCCTCTTTGAGCATGAAGAATCACAACTAACCAACCAATAAAAACAAAAAGGCAAAAATACCTGAAGAACTGATTTGGTTGTTTTCTCTTTCCCAGAGAGTCAACCTAAGTTGTTTGCTGGGAATTCTGTTTGGATTCACAGTAGTTTCCTAATGAGTAGTGATAGCCAGGTGGATAAATTTTGCATTTGTCTGACCAAGATAACTGCTATCTAGTTAAGATTTTTCTTCACTTCCCCCTTTTAAGGGTGACTCTAAGTTGAAATTTTAAATTTTTCAGTAAATATTATAGTAGTACAAGTATAGAAAGGTAGAAGATTGGCCCAGTTGGAGATCTGGGAGGACAAAGATGACTAGCAGAAATTCAGTTTCAAGTAAAACAGCTATAGTCTTAAAGAGGTACAAATGACATCAAAGCTTGCAGTTCAGAATTGCAAGTGACCCAGGGCATTTATTCCTATGTTTTTTATTGTTTTTTGTTTTTTATAATAGGTATGAGTGCTGTTTTTTGTCAAAAGTTTTTCTGTATCTATTGGGATAAACATATGATTTCTGTGTTTTTTGTTATTGATATGGTCCATTATGCTGATAGTTTATTTTTTTAATATTGAACCAAGCCTGCTTTCCTGATATAAATCTGACCTGCTATTAGTTTATTATCCTGGTGATAAATTATAATCTCTCTAATATTTTATTTACACCAATATTCATTAGGGAAATTGATCTATAATTTTCTTTCTCTATTTTGGTTCTTCCTGATTTAAATATTTGGATCATAAAAGGAATTTGGAAGGACTCTCTCTTCACCTATTTTTCCAAATACTTTACAAAGTATTGGAATTAATTATTCTTTAAGAGTTTGGCAAAATTCACTTGTAAATCCATCTCTATCTAGAGATTTCTTTTTAGAGAGTTTGTGGGTGCTTGTTCAATTTTTTTTTGTCTAAAATGGGATTAAGTATTTTATTTCCTCTTATGCTAATCTTGGCAGGTTATATTTTTGTGAATATTCATCCATTTCATTTAGATTGTCAGATTTATTGGCATGCAGTTGGGCAAAATAGCACCTAATTATTGCTTTAATTTCCTGCATTACTGGCAAATTCATCTGTTTAATTTTTGATATTGGTACTTTGGTTTTCTTCTTTCTTATCTATTTTATTAGCTTATTTATAAAACCAACTCTTAGTTTTATTAGTTCAATAATTATTTTGCTTTTAATTTTATTAATCTCTCCTTTTCAGAATTCATAACTAGGGATTTTTAATTTGTTCTTTTTTCTAGCTTTTTAGTTGCATGCCCAATTCATCGATCTCCTCTTTTTCTATTTTATTCATGTAAGTACATGATATAAGTACATGAAGTAAGATATAAAAGTTTCTCTAAGAATTGCTTTGACTGCAACTCATAAGTTTTGATGTGTTGTCTCATTCTCTTGGATGAAATTATTGATTGTTTCAATGATTTGTTGTTGGACCCACTCATTTTTTAGGATTAAATTATTTCATTTCCAATGAATTCTTGGTCCATCTTTTGATGGCTTTTTATTGTATATAATTTTTGTTGCAACATGGTCTGAAAAAGATACATTTAATATTTCTGCCTTCCTGCATTGGGATTGGGGATTTTATATCTGAATACATGGTCAGTTTTTGTGTAAGTGCCATCTGCTTCTGAGAGAAAAAAAAAAAGGTATATTTCTTTCTATCTCAATTTAATTTTCTCCAAGTCTGTCATATTTAACTGTTCTAAAATTCCATTCACCTCTTTAACCTTCTCATTTATTTTGTGGTTAGATCTATCTAATTCTGTGAGAAAGGTTGAGGTCCCCCACTAATATAATTTTGTTATTTCTTCCTGTAATTCACTTAACTCATCCTCTAAAAATCGTGATGCTATACCTCTTGGTGCATGTGGTTTTATGATTGATATTACTTTATCATGTAGGGTAAATATGTTTAAGATGTAGTTTCCTTCCTTATCATTTTTAATTAGAGAGTGTGAACTCTCTTCACAATTAGGAAAACTCTTGTAATTCAGAGAGAGAACTGTGGGAACTGAGTATGGACCACAAGATTTTCATTCTTTTTGTTGTTTGCTTTCATTTATTTTCTTTCTCATTTTTTCCTGTTTGATTTGATTTTTCTTGTGCAGCAAGATAATTATATAAATATATGCATATATTGGATTTAACATATATTTCTACCATGTTTAACATATATTGGATTACTTGCCATCTAGGGGAAGGAGTGGGATAAAAGGGGGAAATTGGAACAAAGGATTAATGTTGAAAAATTATCCATGATATGTTTTGAAAATAAAAAGCTTTAATAAAAAAAAAGAAAAAGAAAAAAGAAAGAAAGACATTGTCCAGGTTCTTTTTGTGGTCATTGCTTTCAGGTAGTCCAATAATTTTTAAAGTATCTCTCCTCAATCTATTTTCCAGATCAATTGTTTTTCCAATGAAGTATTTTACATTTTCTTCTGTTTTTTTTTTTCAGTTCTTTTGGTTTTGTTTAATTGATTCTTGATCCCTCACAGAGTCATTAGCTTCCACTTGCCCATTTCAAATATTTAAGGAATTATTTTCTTTAGCTAGTTTTCCATTTGGCAAAAATCTACAAATTTTTTAAGGAGTTGTTTTTTTAGTCAATATTTTTGCTTCCCTTTCAATCTATTGATTCTTTTTTTTCACAATTCTTGCATAACTGTCATTTTAAAATTTTTTCATCTATATCTCATTTGTTTTTCAAAATAATTTTTGAGCTTTTGCAAAAAAATTTCACATTCCCTTTTGAAGCTTTACATAGATATTTTGCTGTTGCTATCCTCTTCTGAGTTTGTATTTTGATATTACCTGCTGCCATAGTAACTTTCTATGGTTAGGATTCTTTTTGAGTTTTGATCACTTTTTAAAATTGAACTCTACTCCTACAACATAGGGGATACTGTTCTAAACTTCTTGTGCTGGGAAACACGTGCTTGTTCACTGATTTTCTATGCTGAGTCCTGAGGTGCTAGTGGCTGCAGTGGTCCAGTCAAATTGCACCTGTTATGTTTGTGTTCTGAGGCTCACAATTTACCTTCTGTGATGGGACCAGAAACCTCACAACTAGCCTGCTGTGACACTGGCCTGTTAAGTCAGGACTAAGGGAGCTCAGTTGCTAATCTCTACTGTGATTAAGAGACTCCCATTGGCTTACCGCACTATGCCTACTCTGAGTTGTGATCTCCTTTTACCTAAGTGAAAGCAAACTTTCCTGAAGTCTTTCTAAATTATCCTGAGTGTCTTTTTGTGGATTCTGTCACTCCAGATCTATTTAGAAGCTTGATTTAACTTTGTTTTCAAGGGGAACTGGGGAAAACCTAAGCAATTTCCTGGCTCTCTGGACATTATCTTGATTCCACCCTTATGTGTTTGTTCTTCTTGCACAAAAGTCACTAAATGCACAGGCAATAAGGACTATATAAACATACAGATATATAAACCCAGAACATTTCCATTTATATTCTAGATAACACATCAAAACTTGATGAAACTTCTCCCTTTAAATGAAAATGGTTTCATTTATCCCTAAGAGAAAACACTAATTCTCTCCTCTTAGAAAGTTCTAGGAACTGCTAATAAAGACAAATAAGATTAACACTCAGTCAGTAATAGTAACACTGAGGAAAGGCTATAAAAAACAATCATTCTCTCTTTGTGGCCACATCTGGCAACCTTACATAGATTTACACATATGCTAGAATATCCAGTGGTATTTTTATAGCATATTATTTTTCTTCTTTTCACTAATAAGCAATATTGGAAACTTATATCACACCTTTTCTAATAATGTACACAATAATATAAACTCCATATGGATCACATATATTTTAACAGAATTTCAGGAACTCTTTGGTGTTCTCCCAGACTTTTAGCCCTGTTCTGAGTTTACTTTCTTGCCTTCCTTATCTTTATCTTCTAGTTAATCAGTCCAATTCTATACTGTCCTCTACTCTTAAATCTCTTTTCCTTTATTCTTTCACCATTCATACTTTATCAAAAATCTAACTGTGGATTACCTTCACCCTCTACTTTCTTCAATCTTGATCATACATTGAAGTACATTCCTAGAAGTTGCACAAGGTTATTGAGTCCATTACATGTTTATATTAATTAATCTCAACTAGGGCCTTAATGCAGAGAGACATTTATTTTATTCTTCCCTAATTGATTATTATACTCCCCACAACAGATGTTCTAATAGGAAATCAGCAACTATGTGCTAGACATTTCCAACTGGAGATCCCATAAGCATATTAAATTCAATATTTTCAAAATATTGTCTTTCTTTCCAAATCCTCCCTCCTTCTTAATTTTCCTCCTGCTGTTGAAGACACTACTATCAATAGAATTGTGTGAACTAAGATTGCCAACCTCAGAGTCATTCTTGACTTGTCACTGGTTCTCACTCAACCTCACCCTATCAGGCCTGTCTTATAATCAATCAGTTGCCAAATCTTGTTGATTTTACCTAGACAATATTTCATCCCCTTCTTTCCACTGATACCAAAACAACTCTAATCAAAGCTTTGATAACTTCTCATTTGGACTACTGCAATTCAAGATTTAAGTTTTAAAAATTGGGATATTTCCAATAAACTTTGAATGAAAAATACAATTTTCATTCAGAGAAAGATCTATGAAGGCTGAATGTGGATCAATGCACATTATTTTCACCGTTTTTTCCCTTTCTTTTTTTTCTTTCTCATGACTTTTCCCTTTTGTTCTGATTTTTTCTCTTCCAACCTGACTCATATGGAAATATGAATGTATATGCATAACTTTAAAAATAAAATTAAATTTTAAATTCAAATTTACAAAACTAAATTAATTTTTTTTAAATTTGGGAATATAACTTTGTCTGTCTCTAATCTCTCCCCTTACCCAGTCTATCCTTCTTACAAGTGCAAAAGCACAGATTTAACCATATCACTGAAGAAGTTCCAATGATTCCCAATTATCATGAGGATAAAATATAAACTCCTCTTGTCTACATTTAAAGCTCTTCACAATCTGGGCCCAATCTACTTCTTCAGGTTTATTAAACATCACTTTCATATCCTTCACATATCATTCTTTTCAGTCAAACTGGTCTGCTTGCTTTTCTTTATATACAACATTCCACCTTTTGTTTCCATTTCCCAGTCTGCTCTCTGTGGCTGAAATGCATTCTCTTCTCATATCCACCTCTTAGAAGTTTCCTTAAGGCTCAATTGAAGTCTCTTCCTCTGTAGGAAGTATTCCTTGATCCTCTAGAAGAAACTAACATCCTTTCTGGTATTCATTCTTTATGTACCTTACATATACTTTGTAATTATGTTCATGTTGTTTCCCTTGATAGAAGGTAATCTTCCTGAGCAGAAACCAGTTGCCCAGTTTTATCTTTGCACCCTAAGTGCCTGGAATAGTGCCTGACACATAGTATGCCCTTATGCATTCCATTTTGACTTAAGGGTCTCTTTTTCCCTCATCTTTTATATCCTCCTTAAATTTTATTTTCCTATTTTTGCTTTGTTTTTTATGTTTGTCTTTCTTTAATTAGCGTCTGTGGTTTATTTTAGTATTCCACAGAATGAATGCTAGTTTAACAAAAGAAAGACAAATACCTAACTATGTAGTTACTTCTCTTAGACAGTTTCTCTAAAGGACATGATAATGGCTAAAAATAACTGACATTTATATAGCATTTTTGTAAAACACTTTATTAAAATTATCTTATTTCATCCTTACAACAACACTGAGAGGTAGGAGTTATTATCTTCACTTTACAAATGAAACAAAGTGAGGCAAACAGGAGTTAAGTGAATAATAGAAAAATGATAGTAGTCCCTTTTTTGTACATGAATGAATTATTTTGCCCAAATTATCTAATTTGATTATTTATTGCATAATCAGTAAACTAGTTTTTATTGCATTTTATATGGCCTTAATCTCTAAATAATGTGTACTTACATCTTTCTATTGATCTCATCTCCTTAACCACTTTTTTCCATTTTCATATGCAGCTCAAAATATTACGTGCATGTATATCTGACTATTCTACAAACAATTTACTAGCATCCAGGATTAGAATGATTCAAGTAGCAGCTCTCTTCCTGGGAATTCCATATCAGGTTCCAGGCCCTTCACCTAGAAGCCAACAGTGCTACAAAGAAAACACTTCCTAGAGTACAGAGAGAAGAAATTGGCTTCTACACTTGGCACCAACTACAGTGTTGATCATTTATAAAAGAATAAGTGCTCAGTTCAAGGGCCCTAGAGAGCTTGGATGACTGTAACTCTGGTCATTTGAAGAAAAGAGATATGAAAGAGGAAAAAATAAAGGGCATTTCTTAACTAAAAAGCATTGAGTTTTTCTTCCAGGTGGTCCACACATGAATATTTTTATAATTCTTGAAATACACACATACACACAAAAAAATTAAACCTTTGATGTATATGAAAAGCCCAATTATATCCATGTTGGTGTTCAGTTATCATAAAATTAAATACAATTATATTTGTCTATTTGTCTAGATCTGGAGGAATAATAAGAGAAACTTACATTAACATGTAATTTTGCAGTTTGCATAATTCATTCATATACATTATCTTGTTTGATCCTCATAACAACTCTGTGAAGTAGGTAGAGTAAATGTTATTATCTTCATTTTGTAGATTACAAAATTAGGGTTTAAAAATGGTTAAGTGGCTTGTTGGTAGTTAACTGACTTGCCCAAAGTTAGTAGCAAATAAGTAAGAGCCAGGACAAGAACCTAGATATTCTGTTTCCTAGTCTCAGGTCCTCAAATTTATCAGAGAAACTAATTCCTAAAAGTACCAAAATAAAAGACAAGAAATATGAGTGCCTCAAAAAATACTTTGAGGACCATCCATCTCGTTGATTAAAAATTGGTACTCATTCTACATTAAAGTTCCTTTGGAATCTATAAAGTTCTATGAAAAAAAAAAAGAAACTACTATTTGCTTATTCTAATCATTATATCCAACATTCACTCATTAAATGTGTGAATCTGTTATGTCCTAGAAAATAAAAAAGAGAAATCTGTTTTGAAATGTTTAGCTTTGGTCCTGAATGATGACATGAGGATAGATTGAGGTTGTGGTTTTCAAAGCAGTCGCTCACCATATTCTGCCAGGTGGTCTGCATAAAATTCTAAAACATATTGAGTGGGGGGCCTGGTTGCCCTGCTTGTTACTTCCAGACTTTCCCTCACATCTATTTTTAGTATTTCACAGAAAAAAATTAAGACCTTTGGCCATGACCAATAATCATGGTGCAGTTGAAAGCATACAGGATTGGAAATCGGGACAACTTAATTCTAGTTCTTCTCCTAGGTGTCTGGATGACTTTAGGCAAATTATTTAACTTCTTCAGCTTTCAGTTTCATGAAATCATAGAAAATCAGAGTTGAAAGAAACCTTAAAGGTCACAAAGTCCAACTTCTTAACACAGGAGTCATTTCCTCAAGAACCCCGATATATGATCACCCTGATATATGTTTTTAGTAGTTCCTTGCTACTATATTTTATAAAGAATACTATTTCTAGATTATTGATAAAAATTATGAACTGGGTAGAACCCTGTAATATGCCATGGAAGACTGTCCTCCAAGTGAGCACTGATTCATTAATCACTTTTCTGTTTAACACAATTATTCAGTCAATTAAAAATCCCACATATTTATTTTAACTTATTTTAACACATGCTACGTTTTTTCTGTCTCAGCCACAACACAATGAGAAGTTTTTTTCATTTGCTTTGTTGAAATCCAAACACAAATCTATAGCATTTCCCTGATCTACAAGGATATCAGCGCCTACCAGAAAAAATGATAATGAAATGAAATAAGAAATTTTCTTATCTATAAGAAATGGGAGTGGGATCTTAAGGTTTCTAAGTTCCATTCCAGCCCAAACAGGACTGTACAGTCTGAGAAACTTTACTAATTGGAAAATCTCCAACAATAACCTGAGAAAACTGGGCAATTAATTACCACATTGCTGCTGCACTACATAGTTGCTTAAATGGAAGGGGAGAGGGAGAAAATTCATCTGATTCCCATTATTTTTTGGTCCTAAACTGAAATAAAAGAAATCCTACACAATCACAAAAAAGAATTAAGTAAGTATAAAAGATAATAGGATCATTGATCTAGAACTGAAAAGGAGCTAAAAGGTTACCTGGTCTCTTATTTTAGAAATGAAGAAACTGAGCTGAAGAGGTGAAAGATCTTTCTCAAATTGATAAGAGTTACTATGTATCAGACTTGTAGAACCTTCACCTACAAGGTGACAATGCTACAACAATGGCATCTTAGATTGCCACCTAGCTGAAAATTAGCATTTATTAAGCACCTAGTACACACCTGACATTTACTTTGCTATTGTTACAGTCATTTTCAATCGTGTCTGACTCTTTGTGATTCATTTTGGGGTTTTCTTGGCAGACATTGGAATAATTTGTCATTTCCTCCTCTAGATCATTTTGCAGATTGAGGAGCTCAGTCAGGGAGGATTAAGTAAGTGACTTGTCCGGGATCACACAGCTACTACGTGTCTGAGGCCAGATTTGAACTCAAGAAGATGAATCTGCCCAACTCCAGGTGCAATGTTCTATACAATGTATCACCCAGCTGTGCTCTTCCTCCCCCCCCTCCACTTTTTTAATCAGAGAATAATTTTATTAATAAAGATGTTGAAATGTGTTGAATTTTTTAAAAAAAAAGGGTCCTTCAATTCTAACTTTAGAATTTATTCTACTACACTACTATTTACTAATTGCCATTCTCTACTCCACTCCCACTGCCAGCCCAAATTACAAAATAGGAAGGGTTAGGAGCAAAGAATATAGTCAATCAAAGGATACTACTTTTGTGGAAGACTTTTTGTGGTGGCAATTGTATCAAAGTGGCATTAAGACTTAGAAGAACAAAAGAGATAGTATGTTACAGTGTTTTGCAAACCTTAAAATACCATATAAATGTGAAATATGAACATAATTATTGCAATTATTCAAATTTTATAAATGATAGCCCAAACATAAAATCCTGAGAAAGGCAGATTCAGGAAATGGACACATGATGCACAGACTTTTTAGTGTCCCATCCATAGCCCAACTTTAAAATTATTCTTCCTAGGCCAAAAAGTCTTTATAAAATCAAAGCCAAATGCTTTATATTATGACATAAAAATTCATATGTTTGTAGTTAAAGTGAAATGCAATTTGGTGTCAAGAACCCTTTGCTACTTTTAAATACATATAAGTGCACAAATCCCCTCTAAATGGTATTAATTTCTTCTAATAACAATTTCTGGGTCATTAAGTTCATTCCACTTTGCCTTAAACCTTTCTTATCAGGTACGCAGTACACTGTCCAATTTCCCTGAAAAGTCCTGCTGCAATATCAGAAAGTCTCACACTTTCAAAGGATTAATAGCACCTCTCTGGCACTCAAAAAAATCCCCTTCTAATCTCCACATTTTCACTTACTGCTGACCCTGCTTTGCCTTTCTTCTGAGTGGCGTAATGTCTATATCAGGCACAATGGAGGTAGGATAGTTATTTAGCTGTCCCTAACTGACTAGTAGGTTCTGCTGGACAGTGGGAGTAGGAAGAGACATCTTATAATTCTTTTCTTCTCGTTATGAAAGAAACCTGGAAAGAAAAGCCTATTTCAAGGGAACAAAATAACTGTCCAATTAAGTTTTGCTCTGACTTCCAATTTTCGAAGTAAATACAATTATTATAATAAAATATCTTTCTCTCCTTCAAGGGAAAACAATATCACAAAATTAGGATCCTAGATCTAGAACTAGAAGAGTTCACATGCCTTCTAATATAGGTCTCTTATTTTACAAAGGAGAAACCAAAAATACAGGAAACTTAAACGAATGCCCAAAGTTACATAGATAGTAAGCATCAAAAGTGGGATTTGAACTAAAGTCTTTTAATTCCAGAGCCAATGTTCTTTCCATTGTATGTGCTTCTCTAAGAAGCTCTGGCAAGAAAGTAAGCTTAATAAAGGAGGAGAGAGAAAGAAGCAAAGAAGATGAAGATGGGAAGAAGGAAGAGAAGAAAGAAGACTAGAAGAATTTGACTATCTTAGGAAGTATTTATTGCAATGGTTACCAAACTTAATTTGAACTAATTTGATAAAATAAATCTACATTTATAAGCAATAGCTTATATTTCAGTAGAGCAGAAACAATTATTGATATTTGCTTATAGCATATAAATTAGGCTTTATCCAAAATTCTTTGTTGATTTCTTCAATTTCATTCTTCCTCACATATACTAGATAATTATTAATTATTTTTAATGTTAAATGATATTGTTTTTGAAATATACTGATTTATTTTTTTTAACTGTCAGAGAAATTATGATTATTTTAGATGTTTGCATTAAATTAATTGCCATTTATTAACTTAGTAATCATTCAGAATATAATGTGGAAAGAGGCAACTGAGAAAGACCAAAATGGAAGCAAATAATATTTCTGAAGTAAGGCATGAATGCCATGAATTTCTGAATGTAAGGCATTCCCAACTTAAAAGTAATTATATTGATGTTAGATTATTTCAATTATGTTCTAAAATACATACTTTTGTCTCCTTAATTAAAAAAAAATCCACTTTACACGTATAATGCATTCAATAAGTAGTTTGGCCATTGTATTCAGAAAATATGGATAAATAGTTTACTATCTCTGTGTCTATTTCTCCTATCTCCCCTATATAAACCTTCAAAATGAGTTAGTAATATTTATATCATCAAAGAATTGAGGAAAAATTCCAAGATTTAATCAAGATTTACTGACTTTTTAGAGAAACTGAGTTATTGGAATGAGCATAGGTTGCAGAGTCAAAAAAAAAAAAAAAAAAAACAAGAGTTTAAATGCAACATTTCTCTATACTTCCAATGTGACCCAACAGCAATTGCTTAATACCCTGGGCTGCATGCAGTTCCCTCATCTGTAAAATAAGGGAGCTGGATTAAAAGTCCTTTAAAGTTCTAAATCCAGTTATTTCTCATTTTCTGAAAGCTTATACATTTTTATATAGAGAGACTGGATTTATGATTTCATTGATATGGGGAACTCTCAGGTGAGAAAATTACCTCTACCAATTTCACATGGACATCTTCTTTGTAACATTATCAAAGAGGGTTGCCTAGACTACCATGAGATTAAGTGACTTACCCAAGCTCATAGTCATAATGTATTAGAGGGGAGACTTGCATCCAGGTTTTTCTGGCCACAAAATCAGATATCTACTCACTACACTAGTGATATCTAACTCAAAAAGAAATAGAGAGCACTAATCATTACTTGAGGATCCCTGTGGGCTACATATTAACTTAGTTTTAAAATGTAAGGCTATCTCTTTTTTATTGTGTTTTTATTTATTTTGTTAAATAATTCACAATTGCATTTTAATCTGATTTGGTTATGTTCTTAACACTTCTACATGAGATTATGCTGCCTTTCTATACATATTAAGTATTAATGATTATTTCTTGATTATTTGATCACCTATTTATTGAGCATTTATTCCAAATGTATTTGGTAATAAGAAAAAAAAAGTCAATAGATTGTTTCATCAAAATGAGTATTCCCTCCAATAATGCAGATGACCAAACATCAATTCTTCCTTCTACAATAGTTCTACAATGTGCAGAGTACTATAGTAATTACTGGAAATGGGGGGGGGGGGAGAAAGACACAGTCTTTGCCTTCTAGGAGAATGCACTTTCATGGGAAGAATATGTGATATGAACTCAGAAAACAATTTGAAAACAAAATAAGATTCAAGCCCTAATTGTGTGGTACAATTCCTCATCACTTTGGTAGTATACATAAGGGTAAGATCAGTGGGGTGGAACTTAAGGATAATCTTTTCATAGGAAGCAGATATTGAGTCTGCCTAATAAGATTGAAAAATAGAAAATGGAAGTAGTTATGTAGATAATCAGGGAGAATACAAAATTCATTAGATTCTAGGCATTATATGTCCTGATAGTTTAAAATTTTCCCCATCTTAAAATGTTCCTTTTTTTTTTGTACTGGATCCTTTCTACCTGGCCTAGCCTGGAAGTACAATGAACCTTTCCTTATAGTACTGATTCTGCTGATGATTGAGGCAGGAATGTTGAGCTGTCAACTGAGACAGGTTTACCTTCTCTAAGGAGCAGAGTGCACCCCACCCCATTTCCCCAGAACCTGTCTGAAGGGCAAACCAAATTAGTGCCAGACTTAGTGAAGACAATTGAGTCAGCTTAGCACACTACTGCAAACCAAGAATTCCCAAGTTCAGGCAGTTCACTAACCTCACTCTCCCCAGTAGCAAATTGTATACATGTAAAACACTCAGAAATTGTTCATTCTCCAGAAATGTTTTGGAGCAGCAGCTGCTACCAGTAGATCAGAGATTTATTTTTATTTCCTAGATATCAAATAAGAAAACCCTTTCATCATTTAATCTGGCATTCAAATATTAGTGCCTTTTTAAAGAGAAATCAATTCTCATTGCCTGCTCCAAAGTTAAATCCATCTGTAATGGAGATTTTAAATTCCATTGAGCATAGGCAGAACTTAACAAATACCTCAAAGCAGGTGTAACATTTTTCTGTGTGTTTAGTTTTATAAAAACACCAGATGTGACAGATATGTACACTTTCTACAATGGCTGTAGTTATCATAATCTTACTTATCAAAATTCCTCTAAATCACTATATAAGCCAGGTCTGACATGGAGTTTCAGGCATGGCCAATAAAAGCATATTTTCATACTATAGTGAACGTGAATTATTTCACCATACCTCAAGACGTGATGAAGAAGATTCATTTTGCTTCTTAGTCAACATATTTCTTTTCAAACTGTATAAGATGAAAACAAAATAAAATGCTTTAAATTCTACAGAGGTATATGTCTGTGTGGTAGACATCTCTGCACCATAATTATCTATCTGATAATACAATATGTATAAGCCTGCCCATTAGCTCTCTAGTATCATCATGGAAATAAATATTACAATGGTCTTTCATGGATTCAAACATTCAATAGCTCCCTTTTTGAAGCAAGATATTAAATGCATCATTTTTACAGGGGCATGACTTTGCTGAAGAATGTTGCAGCATTACCCTGGGGCTATACATCACTGCTGATGCAGGCTTTCCAGGTTAATGTAAAATGCATCAGTGATGCATCAGGGCGTCTCTGGCAGACCAATATAAGGTTCTCAATCACTTGACCTACTACCAAGTGACAACTGCTGTGGTTCATACTCTTCTGAGAACATTTTAACCACCAATCTTCCCTCTTCCCTCCCTAAATAAATAAATATACATACCTACATATAATTAGAGAGGGGGAGACAGAGACAATGACAGAGGAAGGGAGGGAGAGAAAGAGAGAGAGAGAGAGAGAGAGAGAGAGAGAGAGAGAGAGAGAGAGAGAGAGAGCAAGACTGCTATCCATCCCATATCAAAGGACAAGACAAAATGTCCCAAACAGCATTAATTTAATATATTGTATATGTTGATCTATTATACATAGATTGACATTTAATTACATGCAAAATCTTAACATAGTGCTTACTTTGACATGTTATCTTTGGCTAATCTTTCTCCCACAGGATATCTCTTTAACCTATGCACTGAAAATATTTTTAGTCACAGCAGATAATGTATATGCACCTATCTGGTTTATTCCAGAATTACTTTCTATCTATGCTACATCATCAACCTTTTTTTTTTTCTTGGCAAGGCTCTTTAAAGCTCTGTCTTTGGCATTTTTATTATCCTAAATAGCAACAGTGCTTCTTTGAATATAGCTTTGTAAATTCTTCTAAACACCTCCCCCCTTTCCCCGCCCCAGAAAACCTTCTCCGATAATATCCTGACATATTGTCAAAAAGAGCAGCATCGTTCAGGGTTTCATTCTTAAGTGAAAATCTCAGGCCACATATATGTGGAGAAGTGGGAGGACCTGTTTAAGGTACTTAATTTTCCTTAAGGCTCTAGAAGACTATTACAAACTAAAGCACTTACCGAATATCTCAAGAATGCAAAACAATTTAAACTCCTTGCCTATTTACTATCTGTCTGATTTGGCCATTCAAAAAGTGAGAAATGATGAATAGATGTCAGGGCTGGTTGGCAGCCAGGCACTCAGAACATAATAAAACTAGAATGTTAGCATTGAGAGGCACCTTATTGATTAGTTCATACTACCCTTCCTATATTTGAAGAAATGAAGTGATTGACCTAAGGTTACATAGTAATCTGGAAGAGAATGAAGGAATATTAGAATTATTCATTCATTCTGGGGCATTTCATAGTCCATTACAGTACATTATATAATACCCTGCAGGCCAGACAGGCCTCCTAGAGACTTCCTAGGTTTATATAGCTAATATTGACCATATTGGCTTATGCTATGTCACTTAACAAGAAAATCTTTACTGCCACTGAAATTCCATTTTGGGCATTAGAATTTAATTTGTCCCCTAAGGGTACCTATGGCTGCCACTTTTTGCTTTTTAATTTCTAAAGAAAGTAGCTCTCTGCAAACTACTATGAATATCCTGGTAATAATGCTTTGAGAAAAACAAAAGGAGATAACAATTAGTATTTTTGCTGTTCATTAAAATCTAGTTTGGGTTTTTCATTCGAATTCCTGTGGAATTTGTTCCTGTGGAACACTGAGAAATTATTGGTGAATGTATGTGGTCATTTAAGTAATGGTAATAATTAGTGCCCAGACTAGTTTGAACACTCCTATGCTAACCAAGGCACCTAAAATTGGAAATTGATTTATGGGTTGTTCATGCAACTCAACATTTTTGTGTGGAAAATAAACACTCATTATCTATTTGTTTTTTTCCATGTGGATGATCAAGCCAAATCCTTTTAATCAATTATAGATTTTACTTAGAAGTTCCTACAATGTGCTGGGGCTTGAATACAATCAGCACAATGTCATCTGCAAAACAGAAGCATTTGGAGGACCTCTAGTCCAAAACTTCTTAAATTGTTGATTAGGATTTCACATGAGATCACAAAACTGAATGTGGAGGTCATGAAAAATGTGGCAACAACAAAAGTTTTCTGAACACACAATGCTCAAAATTAATTCAAAATGAAAGTTATAATGAATCTGAGATCTTTCTTCTTTTTTTAAAAAACTTTTTATTGAGAGAACCGATGCCAGGGTAATTTTTTAAAGCATTATCCCTTGTACTCACTTCTGTTCTGATTTTTCCCTTCTCTCCCTCCACCCCTTCCCCCAGATGGCAAGCAGTCCTTTACATGTTGAATCATAGATACACTATATGTGTGCAGAACCAAACAGTTTTCTTGTTGCACAGGGAGAATTGGATTCAGAAGGTATAAATAACCTGGGAAGAAAAACAAAAATGCAAGCAGTTTATATTCATTTCCCAGTGTTCTTTCTTTGGGTGTAGCTGCTTCTGTCCATCTTTGATCAATTGAAACTGAATTAGCTCTCTTTATCGAAGAGATCCACTTCCATCAGAATACATCCTCAAACAATATCATTGTTGAGGTATATAATGATCTCCTGGTTCTGCTCATTTCACTTAGCATCAGGTCATGTAAGTCTTGCCAGTTCTCTCTGTATTCATCCTGCTGGTCATTCCTTACAGAACAATAATATTCCATAACATTCATATACCACAATTTACTCAACCATTCTCAAATTGATGGGCATCCATTCATTTTCCAGCTTCTAGCCACTACAAACAGAGCTGCCACAAACATTTTGGCACATACGAATCTGAGATCTTTCTGACAGTGCTCACCTGTGTTGCATCATGCAATTTCATTGCAGTCTTGTTCTGAACACATAACATGTACACTTTGTTCTCTCGTGTACTCTCATGCCATGCAACACCAACACACACTGCCAGAAACACCTTGGCTCAGATTTGAGATGAGGTCAAGTAAAAATTTCTTGTGTGGAAAAGGTTTAAGAAGCTTTACTCCAATCCATGGTGAAGCCTCTTCTTAATAATTCCCTGAGCTAGCAATCCTATATGATACTTGCAAACACTTTTGTCTAGCACATTGCTAGATATTAACAATTGAAACATTGTTAAACAAAATTATCTCTGTCTTACATTTTAAGTAATTTTCTATGAATTTGAATCATGGATGGAAACCACTTTGTTGTAGAAAATTGAGGCTAAAATATTAACCAAGAGGTTATGACAGTAGATCAAAAAATATTCACTATTGTTGAATTTTATTTATACCAGGAATTCAAAGATGATTCAACATTGTTTAAAAATTTGGCATACTTTTTTTTATTTTATTCATAAGAATAACAGTTTATGGAGACAGCAGAGTACATCAGAAAAAGCACTAGTTCTGAAGTAAGAAAACCTGGGCACAAATCCTACTTCTGATGCTTAATACCTGAAAGATTTGAATCTTGGGCAAATCACTGAAGCATCCTAGAAATTGTTACCCATCTGAAAAATGAGGAATTTGGATTAGATATCTGATAATGTCCTTTAACAGCTCTGTATCTCTGACCCTAGATTCTTTAAAAATAACATGATTTTATTATTGCACAGAAAAAAATCTTAGGCAAACCATGATACTAGATATATTAAAATTAAGTTTTAAAAAATAAGAATTAAAAGATCATCCTTTAATATGATCAGATCTTTGAAAAGTCTAGAGATATGTCTTTTCCAGACATGTTGGAGGAACTAGGGACATCTACCCTGGATAAGAAAAGAATTAAGAAATGGATTTGATTTCTTTTTCTTGATGCCAGTAATAGAACTAACACTATTGGTTGAAAGAGACAGAGATAGATTTGGGTTCAAGGTAAGAAAAACTTCTTCATCTTTGGAAAAGCAGAGTGCTTTGGCTTAATAAACACTAAAATTATTCTACACAGGAAGTCTCCAAGCAGACAGTCTCCCCTTTTCAGAAATGTTATAGAAGTCATTTTAAGTTTAAGTTGACCAGCATAACTTTTGAAGTCCTTATCTTCTGAGATTTTTGTGAGTCCTGTCTTTTCCTTGAAGCTTTTCCTTCACTACAATTTCTTGAGAATAATATGACTATCAAAAAAAAAAAAAATGGACCTGAGTTCAATGGTATATAGAATATAGAGAGAAGAAATTGAAGGCAGGGAAAGGTAACCAACTAGGAGACTATAATAGTAGTCCAGGTTAGAGATAATATGGATCTGAACTTGGATAGTGGCCAGAAAAAAATGTAGAAAAGAGGATAGATACAAGACATAATGGAGAGAAAATATTGACAAGAACTGACACTTGACTAGATATGTGACGTGGATATTCACATTACGAATTTAGCATATTTTTCATGATGGGCATGTTTTATTTAGATTCAAATATAGGAGCAACACCACACATTTTACATCCTTATGCTTCATTAGTTTCAAAGAAAATATCTCCAAGTCGAAGATATAAATATGAAAGCAAAAACCTTTAACAACAAATGATAAAAAATACTATCATTCTCTCATGCAATATCTACTAGCCATAGGGATCTTAAAGGATCTAAACCATTTCAGTATTCATTACCTAGTCAAGCAATGCATAACATTCTTCAGAGATCTGCCTCCATGTCTCATTTGTATTCTCCATGGTATTTAGCCACTTCTTTTCCCATTTCTGTCGTGAGATATCACAATTCAAGTCAATGTTATTTAAAGGTCCACTGCATGCTTCTACACTTGAGATATATAAAAAGTATGTGACACAAGGAGTTCAAATAAAAAAATAACTTAACAAAACTAAACAAAAAAATTGTAGTTCATTTAGTAATTTAATAATTGAAGAAAAACTTAAAATAATTTACAACAAAATGTTACACTGAATAGAATTAAATCTCACAATTTATTGTTCAAATGATAAATCCTGTAGGTGGTCAAGGAAAATAGAAATTATGTCTGCCTGGAAAATTTTTCTTCTGACCATGGAATTAATCACTCCATGTTTCATATTTTGGTGATGAGACCACTCATAGTTTGTTCAGTTTTTATCATTGTAAGTATCTTAGTAAAAAATAAGTTTAGAATTCCCTTGAATTCAAAGCTTATATTTCTTCTCTTCTGCTAAGGCACATATAAAACAAAAGATCATATCTGACACCTATTACTGTAAAACATGGCATTCCTTGAAAGGAGAAAGCAAGGACTTTTGAAAAAGTACCATTTTACTTTACAAGGTAAAAAATAGTCATGTAATAACATTGTAAATACATGACTATTGACAATGTAAGTACCATGTAACCATAGGGTAATTATCTAGTTCTCCCCTTCTTTAAAACAAAGACTAAACTGAAAAATCTATGAACTGCAAGTTACATGATGATTATTCTGTGAATTACTTGGTAACTGGAAGTATAATTATCAAGTAATCTGCATGAACATAATTACGTATTTACATAGTTTTTGCCATGTAATTACAGAGTAGTTCAGTGATTATACAGTATGTTCCTTGTAAAAGAAAGTGATACCAAAAAAAAAAAAAAATCTGCGTAAAAGAGTCATCATTTCAACAAGAAAGAATTAAACCTGAAGGTGATTTGTGAAAGAAAAATGCCAAATCATAATCTAAGTGAAAACAACCAAAATTAGATCAATTTCTAATCATGGAAACCAATCAGAGTCCATTTCAAAAATGACAGAAGACTGCTGAGAACATCATATCATTTAAATCTCTAAGTACTCTGAGAAAACAGTGAGATTGACTTTTATGTTTTAAACTAAGGAAGGTTTTTGTATTTATTCTACTAAAAATCTTTATCTAGCTCCTACTTCTGCATTTATTGAAATCATAATTATCTCTTCTATTTTCTAAGATGTTTATTAAGTACTTTAGGCAAATGGGAAATAAGAAAAACTAAGGTTGAGTAGTGCTGGGTATTAAACAAAGTGCTCAGCATTTTTTCAATTAGTAATAATGACTATTAAGCATTTCAAGGTTTTTCATTTTTAATACTAAATTCTTTTAAATGAGATTTTATGTTTCCCATGCTTCCTATTAACAACACCCTTGTTATTAAATATCTTTATTGCTCAATAATTGACTTAATACCTATGCCTTCTATTTACAACATTTATTGATATCAGAATCAATTATTGGATGAGATAGTCTGAAAAATGAAGATTATCATTTAAAGTAGAAAATTATTATTTTGAAAACATTTGCATTAGACAACAATATAGGGAGACCTAGCTAAATCCTAACTTGTTCAGCACGCAGAAGTCAATAGAAAATAAAATAAGACAAAAAGCAAAATGTTCCTTCACAAATAATCAAATAAAAGGGGAAAAGTGAGAAATTAAATTCTTTTCTCATTTAATAATATCTAACTTTCTAAGATGAAAATTTTTCTTTGCCTGACCTACTCCTACTTGTAATTAACATAGCCCTATTATCCACATTAACTCATTCAGCCCATTAGAAAATTATTTATTATTTTAATGGAATCAATGACAATGATTTTGCCATAGTTAAAATAATTGCTGATGGTCCATAATAAAATTAAGAATAATTCATATTTATACATAGCTATTTCAGCTTTAAAAAAAAAAAAAGCATTTTCCTGACAAGAATTCTGACAAATTTAAATCATAATGATAATATAAACACTATAACCTTAAAGACTCAAAGACAGTAAATGAGTTGCCCTATGGTCACATGGCTTGCATCTACATCCACAAAGATATATTTTAGGTATTCTGAAATGCTAAAAAAAAAAATTTTACTTCAGAAATAGTATCTATATTGCTTTCATATTTGCTGAACATATTACAGAATTAATAAATTAGTAGAATTACCCAGTAATGATAACATGCTTTTTAAATTCTCTGAGGTAAAAATTAATAAAGAGGCAATACTTCATTCTATTCCAATTGGTTGCTTTCATTGATCCATATTGTATGTGGTGTTCTTATATTCTCTCTATTCAATGATACTTATATATATTTTCATTGTAACCATAATTATAACTGTAGCTGAAGTACAAATAATTTTTCCTAGTTATACCAGTTGCTGTCATTTAATAGGTCAAATTATATACATAATATTAATTCATTTTTAGGCAATATTGCTACAATTCTGGAAGCTCCTATGAGTTGAATAAAGATGTTTTGGGTTATGTTACATTCACTGGACAGTTAGACTTCTTCCCAGTAATGGTTGACTGATCTTCCATTCTTCCATCTGAAACAGATATCAACAGGTCTTTGATAAACAAAGATAATCCCCTTATCCACTGAAGTTAGACTTTATAATAAGACAAGTATCCTTTAAACTCTAAAGGAAAATGCAGGTAGGGAGGTGCTATAGCTAAAGAGATAAAGAAAATGTTAAAAGGAAAGCATTTGGTGCTATTTAAAGTCCAAGATACTGACTGTCTCTTTATATCAACCAACAAGTATTTATCCAGTGCCTACTGATCCTGTGGATACTAATACAAAGGAGGGGAAAAAAAAGAAAAAATCTATACTCTGAATGCACTTAAATTCCAAAAAAAGAAGATTAAAAGTACATATGAAAATGTAGATAGCATAAATAAAAAGTTAATAAATACAAATATATGAAATGTAACTAATATAAGATAGATTGGAAGGTAGGGAATTACTACTTCTTGGGAGGGGAGAATCAGGAAAAACTTCATGCATAAAATGATGTTAAAGCTACATCTCTGAGGAAGAGAGAAATTCTAAGGAGGCATCCCAGACATTTAGTGGCTGTGTAACTGAAAGAACCACCTATCCTATCAGTGATCTGACACAGAGCTTCTTAAACATTTTTCATTCATGACCCCTTTTTGCCTGGAAAATTTTTATGTGACTCTGGGTATATATGTCTATAAAATATGTATACAAATCAAACATTTACTGATAATAAATCATAATTTCATGACCTCCACATTTAGTTACAAGCCCCCCATATGGGATCCCAAACCACAGTTTAAGAAGCTGGGATGGGCAACTCACTTGGAGAAAATGTGTCAGTTTGCATTCATAGAAGGGACTTTTTCATTTGAGATTTCCTTTTATCAGTAAAATCACAGTTCCAGTTTTAATGCCTTACTTGACACTTACTGATTAATAAAATGGATTCCTTTATTGACTACATATATGAAAAGCCATTGTTCCAGGTTCTATGGAAAATACAGTGCTGATTAAGGCTGTCACCTTTTCACCCTCAAATTTTTAAAAGATTTTTTAATCTAATGTGTAACCAAACAATTTTTAAATAGAATTATACAGTAGTTTTTTCTCATATATATATATACATACATTTATTGATTTACTGAGTATGTTGCTAAACTTTTACTGGAAACTTATCATGCATACTAGTTAATAATCTCTCATTTTAGATTATTACCTTATAACTCTGTGTGTGTGTGTGTGTGTGCGTGAATATCATATATTACTATTGTTCATTTAGAAAAAAACATTTTATGCAATATGATTTTTATATCATTCAGAAATATTTTAAAGGAAATTTTATTTATTCTTCCCTGAGACCTTTTTAAATATTAGTGTTGAATATATATGATCCTGTTACCCTAGACCTTGGCACTGTCAAATGGCTGAACATCAGAAACTGATAAGATTTAATCAGTGGAAATGACATTAGAGAAGAGGCATGACCATCTGCCTTGTTGCTATACCTCTAAGAACCATGGACCTCTCCATCTGACTTGAAGCTGAAACCTTCCATATGTGTTGTTACTCCCATTAAAATATGAGCTTCTTCAGAGTAGGGACTGCCTTATTTAAACTTATTGCTTAAAACATATTAAGTCATTCATTTATTTATTCAAAAGCTTTGTGTTTTTTTATAATCAGAAATATAATATAGCCTCCTAGGATCATAAATTTAACATTTTCAGGAATTTTAGAGACCATTTAGTTCAACTCCCTCATTTTACTGAGATCCAATAAAGGGGAAGTGACTTTAGTAAAGTCAAATAGGCAATATAATGCCAAGGTTTGATAGCAAGTCTTCTGATATTAAAAATATAACTTTTTTAGCTAACAAAAGCAGTCATTTTTAGAAACTATTTTGTGCTGAGGAGATCATGAGTGAGGTGTTGAGAAAAAACATTAGGGCTCAAAGGATCACAGTTCAGTCAGTTATGACTCACAAACTTGCAAGTATGTAGTTCTCCAGCCTTTGGTTACATAGACTAGCACTGGTGTTGGTGGGGAAAACAGCACAAACATATGGTGCAGTCATATGGTGAGATGCCTACCTCAACCAAGAACCCAAAATCTAAGTCTGTGCTCTTATATCTGATTGTCGTTGTTGGGCAGATTCACAGGGGCTGAGTGAGAATGACCCTGAGTAGGAATCATTTAAGGGGTAGCCAGGACTGCCACATCACTTTTTTATCATAAAGGTATTGTGATTAAGAAAGTTCACTATCTTGCATACAGGAATTAGATAAAGTTTGCTTAAATAGATTCTGATCAGAAAATCCTTATAACAATTGCCTAAATAAAGCTAACTAAACTAAGTATAGGAACTTCTTGGAATAAAGATGATTTGAATAAAGGTAGGCAAACATGGAGTCATATTTGTGAACAAGAATCTAGCAAGAGGCCAAACATCACATTTGGTTTATGTGGAAAGGTCAAAGTTAGGTTGTAATCAGCAAAACCTAATTATGATGTACTTTGTTGTGATGACCGGATATTTTAAAATCAGCTGGAGTCAGTAATTCAGGTTAAGGGAAAATCCTTGATCTTTATTCTTTGTAGAGGTGAAGGGGGATGGCAATAGGAAGTGAGAGCAGTCATGACACAAACCTGACCAGCCGTCTCTTTGCCTCTCTTTCTCCACTCACCAAAATCGTCTCTACGTCATTTCCTATACAATACATCAAAACTTGCTCAGAGAGTGGGCGGGGCCATTCTTTCTCCAAGCATATATTAATAGAGTATCATCCAATTGCTATTTAGTCTCACGTGCTTGGGACCTCAGTGCATCAACTCGAGCTTCAGCCCATTACACTTTGTCTTCAGAACCCATATCCCCATCTATCTGTTTTTCTTCTTTTTAATCATTGTTCCTACCTTAAGTGCCTATGTCTTCTTTTAAGCCAATTCCAAACAATAAAATTCAACTCAATAAACATTTAAATATCTCTAGTACATACCCTTAAGCTTTAAGCTGAGTTGGAGAGGGATGCAAATACATGTAAATAATTGTAATACCTATTAGAATGTGGGAAAAGGTCTAGGAAAATAAACAGTGACATGAGAAATTAAACAATGTTAAGGAATAGGAAAGGAATCACTTTAGATTAGGGAAATACAGGAAGGTTTTATAGAAAAGGCAGCACCTGAATCAAGCATTAAAGGAAGAAAAGATTTCAATAGGTAGATGGGAAAAGACCATTAGAGGTCTGACAGTCAACATGTTTCAATAAGATAATAAGATGGTTCAATAAGATAGTAAGATAGTTCAATAAGATAATAAGATATCATGGGAGAAAGTACTCCTTATGTCCAAAACATAAAATACATGGAGGACATTAATGTAATCTAATTTTAAAAACAATTTATAGGGTTTAGAACTAAAAGGGACCTCAAAGATTATCTAGACCACCCTTATATGACATATGAGAAAGTTCATGGTCATAAAAGTTAAATGATTTGCCCAAGATCACAAATTACTAACTATGGTAGAACAAAGATTAAAATCTACATTATCTAACTGTAAAATCAAAGAATTTCAGAGTTAAAAGAGATCTCAGAGATCAATCTGAAATAACCCAATCTGAATCTGAACTAGTTTGCTATGTAGCATGCCCACCAAAAGGTCAACCAGCTCCTGATTAAAGACAACAGTGAAAGGACAGCTACTTACTCCTACAGAAGCCCATGCCACTTACAGATGACTTATCATAAGAAGGTTTTGTATTTCTCTTCAATTGGCTGACTCTCTGCTAATTTAACTCATTGCTCTTCATTCTGCCCCCCCTCCATGCTATGTAAACTTAATACTCCTTAGAACACTTAGTACACTACTTAGTACACAACATCTATGAAGATAACTATTATGTAGCCTCTGAATCTCTTGTTTAAGCTACCTCTAACTCCTCTGACTAGTCTTTGTGTGATGTTGTTATTGGTCCCACTAGAAAGTTGGTCATTTTTTGTATGGATACAGTACAATTTAGTAATATCTTTCTAATGTGGTCACCTGAACTGACATAATATGTAAGGTGTAATTTGAACAACTGAAAGAACAATTGGACTATCATTCTCTCTAGTTCTGGATACTATATCTCTCTTCATTTATCTTAAGATCATGTTGGCTTTGTTTTTAGTCTTTTATATCATACTATTGACTCCTATTGTTTGAAGTCCAGTAAAAATCCCCCATCTTTTTCCCATGAATTATTAGCTATATAATTAATAACTATAATTATTAACTATAAAAGAACTACATTGTTCTTTTATAGTTTTTTTAACCCAACATTATTGTCTCATCTTACTAACTCGGACCACTATTGTAGCCTTTGTTCAGTCATATCTGACTCTGTATGACCTCTTTGTAATTTTCTTGGCAAAGAATTTTAGACTACAAAGACTTTTTTAGATGTCAGGAAAGGAGGTTAGCCTGGAATAACTAACTTGTTTTTGATACAACTATGTTGGCTGTTAGTGATCCTTACCTATATATTTTGTTAAATTCCCACAAACAACCTTTTAATAACACATTCTTTCCATTTTGGAAATTGGCAGATAATTTACACATCTCAAATCCTGGAGTGCTTTCCCCTTCTCCATGACTTTTTTTTTTTTTAAATGGCATGTATCTCAATAATCACTTCTTCTATTCTCCTTTATATTTTCTGGTTTCTGATCTCATCATTCATTTAAAATTGATCTCTCTAAAGTTACAAATGCTCTCTTAATTACCAAGTTTAATGGCATTTTTTCAATTCTCATCTTTCTTGACCTATTTGCAAACTTTAACAGTATTGATTATGCTCTTCTCCTAGGTACCACTAAAATTAGATTTCTCTCCTGGTTTTTCTCTTAGATATCTGATCACTAATTCTCAGGCTCTTTGATATGATTTTCATGCAAGTCACATCTACTAACTGTGTATGTGTGTTTCTCAAGGTTCTTTTGTGGGACTTCTCTTTTATCACTACACTATTTCCTCTGATTATCTCATCAACTCCATGTAATAAATTATCTCTACACAAATTATTCTCAGTTCTATTTATTTAGTCTTGATCTTTCTATTGGCATGTCTTTTTTTAATCTCCAACTTTTTAAGGGACATCTCAAACTGCATGACATAGACATCTTAAATTCAACATATCTAAAACTGGAGCTCATATCTTTCATTCACAAATCTCTCTTTTTCAGCATTAATGAGGGTATCACCATTCTCTGTCAGCCAAGCTCAAAATATGCATCATCTTCAGCTCCTTCTTTTCACTTACCTCAATGCCAAGGCTTGTTGATTTTACCTTTACAGCATGTCTTATATATACACCCCTTTCTTTTATCTGACAAAGCCACTATCTTGAGGCAGTTTTCATCACCTCTCATTTGGATTATTGCAATAGTCTTCCTAACTCAAATCTATCCCCATTTTCTTTCAATTTTCTTCAGCTTTCAAAATTATCTTCTTAAATAACAAGTTCAACCAAGTTATCCCCTACTCAGTAAATACCAGTAGTTCCCTATTGCCTCCAAAATCAAAGTAAAGAACAAACAACATTCTGACTTCTCAATCTTTTCATAGCCTAACACCCTACCATTTTTCTATTCTTAAACTTTACTCTTTCTCAACATATCCTATTTTCCTTTCAAAAGACTCATTACACAGACCATCCCTCATACTTAAAGTGTTCTCCCTTCTATATCTACCTCTTGACTGCCTTGGCTTTCTTCAAGTCTCAGTTCAAATCTCACCTTCTGCAAGAAGTTTTTCCTGGTCCCTTTCAATGATAGTCCTTTCTGTCTAATTCCAATTAATCCAATTTACATTTTGTATATAAATAGTTCTTTGAAGGGAAAGAGACCTGTATGTGCAAGAATGTTTGTGGCAGCCCTCTTTGTAGTGGCCAAATACTAGAAATTGAGTGGATACCCATCAATTGGAGAATGGCTGAATAAATTGTGGTATATGAATATTATGGAATATTATAGTTCTGTAAGAAATGGCCAGCAGGATGATTTCAGAAAGGCCTGGAGAGACTTGCATGAACTGATGCTGAGTGAAATGAGTAGGACCAGGAGATCATTATACACTTCAACAACAATACTGTATGATAATTCTGATGGAAGTGGCCATCTTCAACAATGAGATGAACCAAATCAGTTCCAATAGAGCAGTAATGAATTGAACCAGCTACACCCAGCAAAAGAACTCTGGGAGATGACTATGAACCATTACATAGAATTTCTAATCCCTCTATTTTTGTCTGCCTGCATTTTTTATTTCCTTCACAGGCTAATTGTACACTATTTCAAAATCTGATTCCTTTTGTACAACAAAATAACTGTTTGGACATGTATCCATGTATTGTATTTAATTTATACTTTAACATATTTAACATGTATTGGCCAACCTGCCATCTTGGGGAGGGGGTGGGAGGAAGGAAGGGAAAAGTTGGAACAAAAGGTTTTGCAATTGTCAATGCTGTAAAATTAGCCTTGCATGTATCTTGTAAATAAAAAGCTATGATAAAATAAAATAGCTCTTTGTATGTTTTCTCCTTTATTAGAATGTGAGCAACTTAAGGTCATGAACTATTTTTGCTTTACACTAGTGCTTTACATTAACTTTTACTTTGCTTTGCATTAGTGATCAACCCCTGGTGATTTTAATTCACTGAAGGTAGATTACAACTGACTTTTTCATATAATTAAGAAAGACTTCAAAGGAAAGCTATTATGCCTTCAGAATTGGCTTTAAGTGAAAAATCTTAAGACATATTCAATCTATGGTGAAACTTCTCCCACCTCATTGAAAAGTGAGAAGGGAAAAGTGAAAAGGGAAGGAATAAGCTAAGCGGAAGGGAATACGGGAACTGGGAGGGAAAGGGGTAAGATAGGGGGAGGAACTCTAAGGCGGGTGGAGGGATACTAAAAAGGGAGGGCTGTGAGAAGCAAGTGGTGCTCACAAGCTTAATACTGGGAAGGGGGGGAAAGGGGAAAGAAGGGAGAAAAGCATAAACCGGGGTTAACAAGATGGCAAGTAATACAGAATTGGTCATTCTAACCATAAATGTGAACGGGGTAAACTCCCCCATAAAGAGGAAGCGGTTAGCAGAATGGATTAAAAGCCAGAATCCTACAATATGTTGTTTACAGGAAACACACTTGAAGCGGGGAGATACATGCAGGTTAAAGGTAAAAGGTTGGAGCAAAATCTACTATGCTTCAGGTGAAGTCAAAAAAGCAGGGGTAGCCATCCTGATCTCAGATCAAGCTAAAGCAAAAATTGACCTAATTAAAAGAGATAAGGAAGGACACTATATCTTGCTAAAGGGTAGCATGGATAATGAAGCACTATCTATATTAAACATATATGCACCAAGTGGGGTAGCATCTAAATTCTTAAAAGAGAAACTAAGAGAGCTGCAAGAAGAAATAGACAGTAAAACTATAATAGTGGGAGATCTCAACCTTGCACTCTCAGAATTAGATAAATCAAACCACAAATAAATAAGAAAGAAGTCAAAGAGGTAAATAGAATACTAGAAAAGTTAGATATGATAGATCTCTGGAGAAAATGTAATGGAGACAGAAAGGAATACACTTTCTTTTCAGCAGTTCATGGAACCTATACAAAAATTGACCATATATTAGGACATAAAAACCTCAAACTCAAATGCAGTAAGGCAGAAATAGTAAATGCATCCTTTTCAGACCACGATGCAATGAAAATTACATTCAACAAAAAAGCAGGGGGAAGTAGACCAAAAAATAATTGGAAACTAAATAATCTCATACTAAAGAATGATTGGGTGAAACAGCAAATCATAGACATAATTAATAACTTCACCCAAGAAAACGATAATAATGAGACATCATACCAAAATGTATGGGATGCAGCCAAAGCGGTAATAAGGGGAAATTTCATATCTCTAGAGGCCTATTTGTATAAAATAGAGAAAGAGAAGATCAATGAATTGGGTTTGCAATTAAAAATGCTAGAAAAGGAACAAATTAAAAACCCCCAGTCAAACACTAAACTTGAAATTCTAAAAATAAAAGGTGAGATCAATAAAATTGAAAGTAAAAAAACTATTGAATTGATTAATAAAACTAAGAGTTGGTTCTATGAAAAAACCAACAAAATAGACAAACCCAAAGGAAAGCTATTATCTGAACTGTGAAGAAGAAGGATCATAATGAATAGAGCTATGAAATCAATGGAGTGCATATGATCCATTTATGGTGGATGGAATTCTTAAGTCATAGAAGTAGGAAAGAAGAGGGAAAGACAGGAAAAAAACAGGATTCCAATTTTGTCACAATTTAAGCATGTTCAAAGGCAAGTAAAAATGAAAGAAGGCCAAAAGGATAGATTGAGTTTAGTTCATGAGGGTTGTGTTTTATTGTGTTAACAACAGGAAGTCACTGAAGAATAAAAGGACAGACCTGTGTATTAGTAAGATGTGGACACAAGTAGGGTAATAGATGAGGAAAACAAGGAAGGATAAAGAAACTGAAGGTTATAACAGTAAGCAACAAGTTCAAGAAATATAAAGGATTGAGTGATGTGAATAGACAAGAGGTTGTGTCCAGAAAGAAAAAGTTTTGGAAGTGGATATTACAAGGGTTATCAATAAACCACATCTTCATAGTCACATAATTGATTGAAAAAACAGAAAATAAAAGATTCCTCTATACTTATTATTTGTTATCCCATTAAATTTTGATTCAGTAAAGCAAAACGCATTTTACATTTTGGCCAACAAGATATTTACTATATATATGTGAATATCATAATCAATACTTTGAAAAATGACCTACTATGAAGAGTTTTGTTCATTGAATTTCTGACTGTTAATATTTCTGATATTTAAATAAATAAATAAAATTTCTGATTGTTTCTGAATGCAATGGCCAAAAATTAATTCAAAATCAAATGCATAACAAATCCAATGTGTTTCTGGCAGCACTTGCACAAGTTGCATCACACAACTTCATTGTAGCATTGATTCTGAACACACAACACATGCCCTTTGCATTGTGCTGTACAAATGCTGCCAGAAAAGCCTCAAGTCAGATTTGAGATGGAATTACCTAAAAATTTCTCAGATGAAAAGAGATCACAAATGGGAAAAATTTAAGAAGCCCTGCAATATCTTCTTGCCTCCATCACTTTATAGACATGAATGCCAAAGTGATATTCTAATAACAGAGATCTGACTATGTCATTCTCCTACTTTATAAATTTTGGTGACCCCCTATTAATTCTAGAATCAAAGATGAACACTTATGATATTCAAAGTCCTTCATAACCTGGAGCTAGCCTTTTTTTCAGGTTTATAATGTATTATCCTTTTTCATGTGTTGCTAGAGCTATCCCCCAAGTTTAGCATGGAAGTGTCATCATGGGGCTCAAAGTAAGGTAGAATAGTTATCTGTAGCCTGTTCTCTCCCCATTCTCTTCTAAAGAAGACTTTAATTTTTGCCAAGAGCTGAAGCAGGAAGATAATGTCAGAAGCTAGCACTTTGCTCTTCTCAAAATGAGAGAGTACTAAGCTAGAAATATATCTATCTTGTTTTCTAAATGGTGTTACTCTAGGAGACACTGTTTTCAAGTTCAATACAACTTCTAGTCACTGTTTCATTAATTAGGGAGGGAACAGAGGCAAGAGCCAAAGCTTGACTATTTTATTATCAAATACCATTTCTACCATGAACATATATCACCCTTTGCCAAAAAACCCATTTTTCCAAATTACTAGCAAAATAGAAATCAGAAAAAGCATACAAAGGAGTATATATACCAGACAAATTCCAGCATTTTCCCATTGGGAGTGAGATAATTCTAGTTTAACCAAGAGAAAGAGTCCTAAATGTTATACAAGGGGAAGTTCCCCTAAATTTCTAATGTAGCAAGCAAGGGATGGACATGATAGAAACTGTCAGTTCCTCCTAAGTTGGCTTCTTCCCAGAATATTTTCCTTCAGCAAGCTGAAATGGGTTTGGCACCTTCCATCTTTTCTCTCAAAACTGGAAGCCAGAAACATCTAAAGCAATTTGCAGAGACTTAAAGAGACTCTAAATCTCAAGAAAACCAAAGAGACTAAAGCACTCTTCTCTCTTGCTCTCATCAATTCTGCCCTGTCCCTGACATAAGCATGTGGAAAAGCTAATCTTCACCAACAAATAGACAGGCTCAGACCAATGGGTTTTTTGATTAGGGTTACACATGTACTCTGCAATCTAGTCAACTTAACCTCCTTACTGCCCATTACATAAAATGTCCAATAGCTTGACTCTGCACTATCTCATCCTATAAGGACTGAAGCTTTTTTATTTTTGTCTTTATATCCTAAACATTTAGCAGGGTGCCTGGAATAATGTAAATGCTTAATAAATGCTTGTGAAATGATTGTTATATCAGCTACAAAGATCAGGAGAGGATAGTATGAACTTCAAATAGAAAAGCTTATTGAATGGTGATGGGAAATGAAAATCCTCAGAGTGGCAGGAAAAGTCAAGGAGCATATGATTCTACCACCTGGCATTGGAAGTTGGGGGATGTGATAGAAGGGACTACTAGCATTGGCGATGGGAACCACATGTGGAGTGGAAAAATAGACTTCCATTAATAACAAGATATAAAAGGATTGTTGTGGAAAGAAATTGAAAATGAGATGTTCCAAGTGTGTCTGGAAAGAGAAAGGCACCTGCTAGACTCATTTAAGTTAAGGTTTTAAGATTTTTTAAAAAATATATCTACTGTTTTAAGACAGTCAGTGGAAGAGGGAATATTTACTACAGGAACCAATGAATCTCAAAGGTTGGAATTTCAGACATCAAGAAGAGAACTATTTTTGTCCAGGCAGATTCTTCTACAAATAATAACAGCAAAAACAACTAATAATTATTAAGTACTTGTTATGTACTTAACTCTATTTATTAAGTACTTAGTACTCTTCTAAGCTCTGAGGATAAATAAAAAGCAAAAGTAAAATGCCTTTAAGGAATTCACATTTTACAAAATGTAAATGTAAGTACATGCAAAAAATCATGTACTTACAAGAATATATACAGTAAAAATGAAAAGTAATCTCAAAAGGAAGACCCTAGAATAGGAGTGGGAATTTCAGTTTGGGGGAGACTAGGAAACATCTCTTGCAGGAAATGACACTTGACTTGAATCTTGAAGATAGACAGAGATAGAGTTAAATAGGGAGAGCACTGGAAGCATGAAGGACAATCAGTAAAATGGTCCAGAGTCTCAAAAACAGCTTATGCAAGGAACATCAAGAAAGGCATTATCACTTCATCATAAAGTCTGGTAAGGGAAGCAAAGCATAAGAATGTTGGAAAGATAGAAAGGGACTAGGTTATAAAGGACTTTAAATACCAAACAAAATTATGCTTTTGATCCTAAAGATAATAGAGAACTGCTGGAGTTTATTGAATGGGGTTTTAATATGTTCAAAAGTATGCCTTTGGAAAAATCATGTTGGCAGCCAAGTCTCATATAGATTGAAATAGAAAGAGACTGGTACATGGAGATCCACTGGAAAATACTGTGATAGTCCAGACAAGAAATAATGATGTTCTCAACTGGAATTGTGGGTCTTTAATTGGAAAGCAGTATGTGTTTATAAGAGACCTAATTTTTAAAAATATAAACTAAGATATGACAACAAATTGGGATATATGCAATGAGTATGGGTAAGGAGTCAAGGATGACACTGAATTTGGGAGTCTATGTGACTGGGTGGATGATATAGCCAACAGTAATAGATAATCATATTGCATTGGAAACTTCTTCTCCTAATGTAGCTAAGACTCTCTAGGATAATGTAAACCAGTACCCTCTTCCTAATGTGCACATATAAAGAGTAAGCTTCAATTTAAGACTGCAACTATTACTTGAAGAGTCTTTTATTGTTTTCTGCAACTATCTCTCGAACTTATTGATTCCTAAAACATTCCCCTAAAACAAAGCTAGATCCTGGCAACATATATTGCTTGTATTACATATTGAAAAAAAAATATGACACAAAAAAATGCTAGAACTTGTCTTAAATTTCTGACAAAGTGCAAGAAACAAATGAAGACAGAAAACTTAAGCACATATCCTAATAGCAAGATTGTTCTATTACCCAGACTATTTCTTCTGGCTCTGGTTCTGGGAGCCAGATTAGTCAATTGGTTTGTTGTGACATAACACTTCCTACATTTCAACGTTTTCAACTTTGAGTATTAAATTGTAAACTTTTCCAAGAACTCAAAAGTCATGCTTCAGCTTTTCAATTTTATTTGCAATAAATGGTTTCCCAGGTCATAAATTAGCCATTTCATCAGCTGGTTTTACCAGTGGGTGCTTTGGAAGAGATTTCTGTTGTTGCTGACACTAAATCTACATCAAACATCTCCTACTTTGGCTATAGTAAAAACCTTAAACAGCAGAGCAGAGCTAAGAGTTCTATTTTCTCTTAACGCAATCTCTAATAGGTCATGAAGTCATGGGATGGAAAGTCAGTCAGACAATAAACATTTATTATTTGTTGTTGTTCATCTTTTTTCAGTCATATCCAACTCTTTGTAACCTCATTTGGGTTTTCTTGGCAAAAATATTGGAGTGGTTTATCATTTCATTTTACATGAAAACTGAGGCAAAACAGGCTTGTCACACAGATACTAAATATCTGAGGCCAGATCTGAATTCATGAAGATGAGTCTCCTTGATTCCAAACCCAGTGCTCTATCCACAGGGACACCAGGCAACCCCGAATTGTTAATTAAATGCCTACCATTTGTCAGACAAATTTGTAATTAGTACTGGGGAATATGAAGAAAGGCAAAAGATAGTTCTGGCCTTCAAGAAAGTCACAATCTAATGGGGTAGATTACAAGCAAACAGTATGTTTGAACTATAGCCATGAAAAATAGGAAATAATTAACAGAGAGCAGGCACTAGAATTCAGAGCAAGTGGGAAAGGCTTTCTGAAGAAGATGGAATATTAGCTGAGCCTTGAAAGAATCCAAGGAAATCAGCATGGAGACCAGCATCCCTATACTGAGGAGTAGCTGGGATAGGAGTAAAGGATTTAAGGTATAAGAAGACTAGAAAGTATATATGTAAGAATAAGACTAAAGCTATGAAAGGTCTGGAATGCTAAACAAAGGTGATGGCATTTGATCCTAGTAGTATTAGATAGCCAATGAGTTATAATTGCTCCTGCAGTTTATGAAAATCTCTTTAGTGGATGGATGGAAGATGGACTGGAATGGAGTCTGCCTTATGGCAAATAGACTCACCAGCATGCTACTGCAATACTTCAGTATCAAAGGAGAAAAAGGGCTTTTCAACAGTGTCTATTGAAAGCTTTTGAAAGGGTTTCAGAATTGAATTCCTTAAAAATAGAGATAATCCTGTCTCATACTCTTACTCTGTTTCTCCTTCATTACTATAGAGCAATGCTTCTTAAACTTCTACTTGAGACCTCTTTTCATCCAAGAAATTTTTACACAATTCTAGGCATATAAATATATGAAATAGGTATACAGATCAAATGTTTGCTGATAATAAATCACAAAAAAAAATATTTTAAAACAATTCAATATCACACACACACACACACACACATACACTTATGTATACATACATATAATTTTACCATTTATAAGGGACAAAAACAAATCTGCATACTGAGATGGATGTGCTTGTTTATTTTTACTTAAAGAATTAAATCTTGGCAGAATATTGGATACCTTTTACTGTTGCCAAATAATTTCATGACCCCCACATTCAGTTATGCAATTCCAAAGGGATGGCCACCCACAGTTCAAGAAGCTTTCTTATAGTGCAGTCAAATGCTGCTCCAGGGCAGCTAGGTGGTGCAGTGGATAGGGTGCCAAGCCTAGAGTCAGAAATACTCATCATCCTGACTTCAAATCTGGCCTCAGACACTATAGTTGTGTGCTCCTGTGTAAGTCATTTAACCCTGTTTGCCTCAGTTTCCTCATCTATAAAATGAACTGGAGGAGGAAATAGAAGATCACTCCAGGATCTTTGCCAAGAAAGTCTCACATGGATCATAAAGAATTGACTCAATAACACAATAATAAAAATAAATAATGCTCTGTAATAAAACATGGAAAAGAGTCTGATGTATACCTAGGAGTTATTGATGACAGCTACTGCCTTCTGGTCCCAAAAGCTCAATTACATTATGTTTTGAAATGAACTAATAGATAGAAAAGAAATGGAATTTCATCAGTATGACCAGCTCCAGTAATGGGAATTCCCTCTACTGATATAGATTTCAAACCAGCTACAACTTAGTAAATAGACTCTAAGGAATTATTTGATGCATAGACAAGTTAAACAATTTGCTTAAGGTCACATAGTTAACAAATACCAAAAATTTGATTTAAATCTGACTTCCAGACTCCAAGCCCAGTTTTCTAGGCACTATACCATGCTACCTTAATTTTAGGGTGACACTAATCATAAGATCATAGATTTATAAAAGAAAAGGACCTCAAAGGTCTTCAATTCCAGTTCCTTTCCTTTTCAAATAAGGAAGCTTATTTGGTCAACTGAGCAGCACATGTTAGAAGCAAAATTTAAACACAGATTCTGTTACTCTGAAACTGGGACTTTATCACCCTACTTCCTTAAATAAAAAGCATTTATATAGCATTTTAAGGTGTATAAAGTTCATTATCTCATTGGATTCCCAGAACAACCTTGTGTAGCTTAATTCTACACTCTGAGAACCACGGTATAATTAAGGTATACCATAGAGATTTTACCAGTGCTGTAAAACTGGGCAATAAAATCTCTTCTTGTTTTAGTTAGTATCCCTACTTTCTTCCTGCTATACTTCAAGAAGTGATCTTAATGGACAATATGTACATGGAGATCAATGTTTCTATCATATAATTTTACTTGAGATATGATTAAATTAATTAATCAAATTTATGAAAATGCTATTAATTGACTAGAAACCAATTCTATTTAGTAATTTATTTTAGTAGAACTTAGTGAATATTATATATCAGGTTGTGGGAAACAAGATGAAAACTAATATCTTGAATATAACTTTCTTCATTATTCAGTTTCTTTGTTAACTTACATTATAATATTTTTCCATAAATAAACTTTCTAAAAGTAAACAAACTTTTTCAGGGTAAAGTTTAATGTTCAGAAAACTGAGTAACAGAAAGGTTATGACTTTCCTGAATATCACACAGATGACATATGACAGATTTCTTTCTTCCCTCCTTCCTTCCTTCCTTCTTTCCTTCTTTTCTTCCTTCTTTCTTTGCTTCTTTCCTCTTGACCTTCTTCCCTCCCTGCTTTTCTTTTTTTTTCTTCCTTCATTTTTTTTCTTTTTAAGACAAATTCTATTCATGAAATATGAATGTTGTTCATAAATCTAGAGCTGGAAGGAAGCTAAAAAAAAAAAATCTAAATAACTTCATCCTTTAGAACATGAATAAACCAAACTCCTTAGATGTTTCCCAGGATCACACAGGTAAAATACAGGCGAGACAGAATTTTAACAGTCTTAGAGCTCTGACTCCAAAACAGTGTTCCTGCCACAGTAACACATCTAGCAATGCTATTTCAACTACTGTGATAATGTACACTAAAAATTGCAAATTTCTTTCTCTTTTAATGTTTGGTCAAGATTGCATATGAGTCATAGTAGAAAATGAAACTCCCAATATTACCACCTTTTTGACATCAAAAATTTGAAAGGGAATCCAAGAACTAGTATCTCTTGATAATAAAGCTATAAGAAAATTAAGTAGCAGCATAGTGCTATCGAAACTTGGAAACAAACAAAGGGATGGCAAGGAGATAAAATCAGATGGAAAGTTACAAATCTATATCATGGGCCAATCTTATCAAATAATGGTAGTAAAAGAGTTAATTAAAAAATTTTTTCAAATGATAGTATTATAGTGTTGGAGGCTCCAGACAGCCTGAAGTTTGTTCATACAAGTTGAAACCTTCAAATTCCATTCATTAGAGACAGCTGCTTAGAGAGTTCATACACACAGTCTTGTTTGCTTAAATTGAGCTTTATGATGAACAGAATGTGTTCTTTGGCCAAGCAAGCTGTGCACTTCAGCTCCAACATATACCCCATTTCTCAAACCATCAAGCTTTCATTCAACAATTCCATTTTTGTACCTATCTTTCTATATTAAAGAGCAGTGATGTGTCCCTATAGACCCCATATTGACTTCTTGTTTTTTCATCTTTTTCCAGTTATGTCCAACTCTTTGTGGTTCTATTTGAGTGTTGTTATTTTTTGGTTTTGCTTTTTTTTTTTTTTTTTTGACAAAAATAGAATGGTTTACCATTTCCTGCTCCAGTTCATTTTATACATGAGGAAACTGAGGCAAATAGGATGAAGTGACTTGCCCAGAGTCGCATAGTGTCTGAGGACAGATTTGAACTCAGGAAGATAACTCTTCTTGACTCCAGGTCATATTATATCTATTGTTCCACCTAGCTGCCCTTCATGTTAACTTAGAACACAAATTCACAATATCTATATTGCATTATATGTTTATTTATTTTGTTAAATATTTTTCAGTTACATTTTTACCTAATTAGGGCTTCTTGGGTATTTGGGGGGAATTTTGCAGGTCACACTGAACCCATCTGTGGTGAACTTGCTCTCTCTGCCTCAACAATCCATAGACAACAAAAGTTGCATACATTTAATTAAAGAAGTCATGCTACTGCTCCACTTATGTGGTGGGGCATATATTTAGAACTGACTTTCTTTTGGATGCTATAGTTTGGTGCTACTAAATCCAATTCTCTGAATACCAACTCTCTGAATACCAACAAAATATATTTGCTTCTTGACAAGATTTAGGGTATTTGTCCTAACTATTTTAAAGGATTTTTGAAAATAGGAAATAATACTATCTTTCATATGAAAGCGCTTTGAAAACTATAAAATATTCCAAAAAATATGTTATCGTCAACATTATCTTGTTCTCATCTAAATTTATTGAAGTTCAGCTAAAGAATAGTCCTGCATCAAATTTTTACCCCACTACTATTCTTTTATCTTTAATGTTCTTCAAACTATTATGCAAAATAAGACTCATAATAATTGTCCTTATTATTCATTAGTATTATTGCTTCCTTTGATGTTATGTCCATTTCTGATAGATTAGCTAGTTGTTTTCACTCACTCTAGAGTTCAAATGCTGGTCTGGCTTAGACTATTATCCTGGTCATTGTTCTTACTTTCATTACAAGAAATGTAATGTGACATCACTTTATAGCAAGTAGTATAGGCAGGTAAACTGTATCCTCATATCAAACAAGGGCAATTAAGGCAGAAAAATCTAAAGGTCATGTGAGAATCTTTATGTGAATAGTATAAAGACACCAACCATGATGCTAGACTTTAAGATTTGCACTTGGTTTAAATTAAGGCCAGAGGCACAAGGGTAGATTATCAACAGATTGCTAATGGTCATTAATCTCAGTGAAAAGCCCTAAACTTCACTTGCCAACATTCTTACACATTCTTATTGCTATTCATTACACTAGGGCATTAAACATTAGAATGACTTTTACAAACTGATGAGAGCTCCAAACTGAGTCCTAAAGCCCTGTAAGTTGCAAAGTAAAGGCCAAATGAACAGTCTAGTATTTAAAAACAAAAAAGAATAATAATGAATAAAGACATACAGACACAGATAAAAGCATTTAGATAAAGATACAGATAGGGAGAAACAGAGATACAGACACAAAGACAGAGAGCGACAAATACCGAGACAGAGAGTAAGATGGAGGAAGGAGGGAAGAAAAAAAGAGAGGAAAAAGAACTGATGAAAATTATCAGGAAGATCTAAAAATTGATGGGGAAGTGGGAATGAGAAAGGTGTGGTTATTTAAAAAACTCGAATAGTTTCTTAAAAGTAAAAATCCCACCCACAAACTTACTGTTCCATTAGCAAACTCTGCTGGTGCTTTTTGAATTGCTACATTTGGCACCAAGTCCTAAGTTAATGAATATCCAGGAATCTTACATGGTGGGTATAGGGGAGCTGCATAAGTTTCTAGCTGTTCACTTCATTTGACACAGCTCTCCAGAAACTACATCTGATGGGAAGGAAAATTATTTCACTTCCCACCCATATGACAGATGGTGTCAGGATTCCTACATGACATGTCCATAGAAGAAAAAAAAAGTGCCTTGCTCTCCATTCTCAGTCTCAGGTTTGACATTCTAAAACAACTCTTTTGACTTAATGAACTATAGAATCTTTTTCCAACTTTTAAGAAGCTGCCAAGTAAAATGAGATAATTTGACTGGAATAACATGTTCCAACTGCTCTGCAATTTAGAGGAGGTGAGACTTTGACTCCCCAGGTACACAGTGCATTCCACAGTCTTTGTCCCCAAAAGTCTTCATTGCAGCAATAAGATCCATCGTGCATGTTCTCATTTAATCCAAATGGGATTTAAACAGCAAGTAACACTTCAGTTAGTGTGTGTCTTCTCCCCCTACACTCATTTTATATGTACTTTTTTCCATCATGATGTATTAATGATTAATAGTGTATTTCACTAAACCAACTATGGATGTGTCTGATTTCTTTTTCCTTTACACATTCACCATAGTTAGAAGTTCATTCTTAATTTCAGGCTCATCCCTAAACCATCGTTTTTCTACATTGAGCTATATTTAGCCATTCCAGGGAGTAGAATGAGGAAAAGGAATTGCTTTCAACAATCTACTCACAAAGATCGAACTTTCTCTGAGTTATATTGAACTTGACAAGACTCACATGCAGTACACTAACTGCCCTGGCCAAAACTCAGGAACCAAGGCTTATCAAACATTTCCAAATCTCAGAATAAGCTTGTGTTCCAATTGGGAAGCAGTAAAAAAATTTACAGTTCTAAATTCATTTGATTTGGAGAGCATGTGCTAGTTTTTGGCAAGAGCAGACATCTAAAGAATAGTGCACTTGACCAGACTCCAGAAATAAAAGCTACTTGGAATGAAGAAATTTTAATTATGGAGGACTGATCCAAAAGACTGTGCCCCTGCTAGTGAAAGAGATAGGCCAACAATGGCCTAACCAAGTTTTAGTTTCCTGGTTTAAATTCAGGTCTACAAATGCATACAATATATCTCAATGAAATGCTTCCTGTATTCTGGATTTCCATAGTGTGGGTTCTCTAAAAGAGACCATGGAAAGTAGGAAGGAAAGAAAGAAAGAAGGAAGGAAGGAAGGAAGAAAGGAAGGAAGGAAGGAAGGAAGGAAGGAAGGAAGGAAGGAAGGAAGGAAGGAAGGGAAGAAGAGATAGAGGAGAAGGGAAAGAAAGAAGAGGAAGAAGAAGAGGAGGAGGAGGAAGAAGAAAAAGAAAAGAAGAGGAGGAGGAGGAGAAAAAGGAAGAGGAGGAGGAGAAGGAGGAGGAGGAGGAGGAAGAAGAAGAAGAAAAGAAGAACAAGAAGAAGAAGAGGAGGAGAAGGAGGAGGAAAAGGAAGAGGAGGAGAAGGAGGAAGAAGGAGAAGAAAAAAAGGAAGAAGAAGAAGAAGAAGAAGAAGAAGAAGAAGAAGAAGAAGAAGAAGAAGAAGAAGAAGAAGAAGAAGAAGAAGAAGAAGAAGAGAAGAAGAAGAAGAAGAAGAAGAATAGCAAGGAAGAGAACTTTAGTTTTCTTTATAGAGAAGTACTATTAGAAAGCTTTATTCTATTTCTACAATTATCTCAATTATTTTCTTAATTCTTTATGTGTAGACAGAACTAATGAGGGTTATTTAGGGAGGAATACCTAAAACAACAGATGTTGATTTGGATAGAATGCTGGGTCTGTAGTCTGGAAAACCTGAGTTCAGTCTCAAAATACTAATTGTATAACCCTGAGCAAAATACTTTGTTTACCTCAGTTTCCTTATCTGAAAAATTAGCTGGAAAAGAAAATGGCAAAACACTTCGTTATCTTTGCCAAAGAAACCTCACAAAGATTCAGATACAACTAAAAAATTACTAAACAACATCTAATACATATGTTCCATACTTCTCTTGCATTATTAGAATTTCTGAAGGTTAATAAAAAAAAGTTGAGCAAGGACATTCTATCTCTCTCCTTCTCTTTCTCTCACCCTCCTTTCCTCTCTCTCTCCCCTCTCTCCTTCTTTCTCTCTCCCTCCCTCCTTCCAACCCAATCTCCTTCCCTCAGTCCCTCCCACCCTGCCTTTCTCCCATTCTCTCTCCCTTCTTCGCTCCCTCTCTCCCTCCCCTCCACTCAACCTTCCTCAGTCCCTCCTTCAGTCCCTCCTCCCTCCCTTTCCCCCTCCTCTTTTCAATAATAGCTGGCTTTTGTGAGGGCTTTTAGTTTTAATAGAGGCAAATATGGTACATTGGATAGAACTAGCTGCAGATTTAAGAAATTCTTTGTTCAAGTCCCATGTTTTAACAAATATTGGTTATATAACCTTGAACAAATAGTGTCAGAAGGAACTTCCTAAAAGTTGTAAGAAAGATTAAAATAAAGTCAGCTCCTCATTAATAACTCCCTACACCAACAAATCAAAGATCCAGTTTTAAAAAGAGAGTAGAAGAAAGGGAAGCAATTGTTTATTTCAGCTGAACTTTATATCTTTCTAACAGTCCTTTGAGTTTGATACAATAATTATTATTATTATTATTTTATAGGTAACGAATTGAGGATCAACATGATCTTAATCACACAGATAAACATTAGAGTCAAAATATAAACCCAGGTCTCTCCTGATTCAAGCTACTCATTCTGTCCGCCATTCCAAACTGCTAGTGTTATATGTTAGAAATAACCCTTTTTAACAATAGCAAATTCCACTTTCCTTGCTAAGTAGGATTTATATGTGTGTGCACACACACTTACATAAGTGCTTATGATAAGTAGTCTAAGATATACAATAAGTACAATTATCAAAAAGAATGGGACACAGAAATGCAGCTCATCCTACAAATTCAATCAAGTACTAGTAGAAACTAGTAGGAAACCATACACTAAAGAATTCTTTGTAATACAGAATCAATACTTAGAGGACTCTGATTCTTTCAATATTAATAAATATTACCTAAGTAATCTAGATCATATGCTTTGCTATTTCAAAGAATATTATTCATATTTTCTTCATTTGCTTTAGATCAATAATATGGCATAATTGAGTCAATCATTTTTTAATACTAGAGAAAAAATTAAATTTAAAGAACAAATGAATGTCATAGAAATATAAATGTGAAACAAATTACATTGAACCATCTTTTATCTGCCTGAGATTTATAGCAGAAATAAAAATGTGAATCAATCCCAAACCAGGATTTCATTTAGAGCTATTCAATGTTAAATACTTGGGTACTTAGGGAAATATTTGTAATTCAAAGATATATCGATATATACACACATATATATGTATGTATGTGTCTATACACACACATGTTCTGTGTATATACATATATTAAAATCTGCATGTGTATATAGATATATATGTGCAATTATATAGTATGTATATTATTGAAAAGAACCCAATATAAGAAACTAGAATGGTGTAGGGGAAAAGAATACTGGATCTGGAGTATAAGACAGGCTTAAATACTAACTGCCATTTATTACCTTTATCAGTCTGGTAACTCATTTAACTTCTCTGAACTTCATATATCTCACCTGAAAAAAGAAGGAAATTGGGTAGGATGCTCTCCAAGGTCCTTTGAACTTTACATCTATGATCAAGTACAATAATATTTAATCCATAATTGGAGAGGTTAAACAATTTGCCAAGGGAATTTTCTTCTTTCACAAGAAATATGTGCTTATAGAATTTTTTTTTAATAATTTGGGGTTTTCATTACACTCTTTTAAACCAGCAATAAATTAGTTTAGGCAGGACATTTTCAGTAAGAATCAATCAACAATTATTTATTAGGTGATTACTTTGTGCCAGCAACTATGTTAAACTCTGCAGATACAAATACAAAGCATAAAATAATCTTTAATCTCAAGGATATAATAGGATGTACGTGTGTGTCAGTGAGAAATATATATGTGAAATGTGTGTGTTTGTGTATATTATGTATAGACACATATACATACATTCATCTGTTTATCTGGATTTGTATATAAAATAAATAGAACATGAATCATTGATAGAGTTAAAATATTCATATTATCTTAATAGTTGAATATTTGAAATACTCAAAATAGTTAAATAAAAGGTATTTTAGGAAGGAGAAACTAGCATTTAGGGGAGGGAGGGAGATCAGAAAAGGCTCCATGCAAAAGATGATGCCTGAATTTTGTATTAAAAAAAGAGAAAGAGACTCTGATAACAGAAGTAAGCAGGGAGTATATTCCAGGCATGAGGATGATCTATGCAAAGTCATCAAAATGGGAGATGAAGTGTCGTTTGTGAAGAAGAGAGAGAAAGCCAATGTGGCTGAATCATAGAGAGCAGGGAAAAGAGTAATGTCCAATGACATTGGAAAGATAGATGGAAGCAAGGTTATAAAGTGTTTCAAACGATAAACAGAGGAGTTTATATTTTATCCTAGAGACAGTAGGATGCCACTGGAGTTGATTAAGTAAGAGAGTCACATGGACAGATTTGTGTTTAAAGAAAATTACTTTGGCAACACTGGACTAGAATAAGCAGAGACGAGTCAAAGAGACAAATTAGGTTTTGCAATAATCTATTCAACAAGTGATAAAGGCTAAACTAAGGTGATAGCTATGTGAGTAGAAAGTAGGCATAAGATGTGAGAGGTGTTGTAAAGGTGGAAATAGCAAGATTTGCTAAATAATTGAATATGTAGCAAGGGAGAGAGTGAGGAATTAAGGACAATACCGAGGTTATGGAGTTGGGAGACTGCAAGGGCGGCAGTATCTTCAGTGGAACTGGGGAATTTTGGAAGAGTAAGAGTCTGGTGGAAGTGTGGAGATAATGAGTTCAGTATTTTGAATTTGAGATATTTCTGGGATATCCAGGGTGAAATGTCCAATAGGTATTCAGTGATAAGGCATTGAATTTCATGGCACAAACTAGAACTGGACACACACACACACACACACGTACACACATATATATACAAATATACAAATACATATGTATGTGTATGTATGTGTGTCTGAATAAAGATAATAGTTACAGCTATGGAAGATGATGATATTACAAAGGGATAATGTAGAGAGAGAGATTAGCCCAGGAGAGATCCCTGGGAAACATCCAAAGTTAGGGGGTCATGAAATGGATGATGAACCAGAAAAGGAACCAAAACAGAATAGTGATAAAAAAAAAAAAAAAAACTAGAAAGGAGAAAGTTTCCAAGAGGGAAGTAGGGTGGTCCAATGGTGTTGAATGTCAAGATATCAAGAAAGATGAAGATTGAAAAAAAAAAAAAAAAACTATAAGATTTGGCAATTAAGACATCATTGGTAACCTAAGAGAGAATAGTGATGAGGTTGGAACCTACAGAACTGCACAGAGTTTGGGTCAGCTACTTGGGCAAACTCTGACTATACTTTATGTAAGATTCTGTTCACCTATGATTTTTCAAAAGATCTATGATTTCATCAGTGAAGGAATCACCTTTAATCAGTGCAGAACACAGCCTCTCAATTTCTTAATAGATACTTTTCTAAATTGCCATTCTCTCCCTCCCTAAAGAATTCATCACTTCATGATAAACCTCTCTATACTTAGCTAGATTGGTCCCATAATAAGCTACTTTATAAACTCATACTCAAAGCCCTTATAGTTTGGGAAGGGGTATAGGGGGAAGTAGAGGGAGAACTGCCAAAATTTATCATCCACAAAGAATATTCTTCAAGATACAGGGTCATCTCCATAGCACCACAAAAAAAAAAAAAAAAAAAAAAGCCTTGGAATAAGACTTTAGTAGACTTGAACTTAACCATTAGAAACTAATATTAATTAACATTAAAAATTCAATCAAAATAAACTTTTATAATAGAAAAATATATCAAAGTATCTTTAAAAGATTAAGTAAAGAGAACTTCAGACTTCAACTTCTCAGTTTTTCTTTTATTTCAAGGAGTCAGAGATGGATTGAAACAGAAAAAAAAAAAAAAAAAAAAAAAAAAAAGGGAAGGAAAGAAAATAGAAAATATCCTAAAATGAGAACAAACAGAAACTTATAAAACATTAACAAAAGAAAGAGTCATAAACAGACAGAGAAAATGAAAGGCCTCACTTCTCCATTTTCTGAATTGAAGTATCTCCTCCTTAATTCATAGATTAAGTATACTATCTAAAAATACTCTTACCAACCTCTATGAACATAGAAGAACAGTGAAAAATCCAGTTGGTTAAATTAATTACAGTTTGTTTATGTGACAGAATTGAGGACCTTACACAGTTCTGGTCTGTCTCATTCATATTTATCTAGGTAATCAATATTGAATGAGACTCTCCAAATTTCATTATCTATAGATATACAATTGTGTATATAAGTGTCATGGGATGGTCCATGAAAATTTGGTCTATACTATTTAGTCATATTTCTTTATTATAAGTTTAATTAGGGAGATTAAAATAGTATATCATATCTTCCACTAAAGTAATGGCTCTAGAAAAAAATGCATCTGGTGGTAAATTGAGAACTAAATGTAACAAAAATATTCATCTCTTCCATTATAAGATTTTTCTAGAGAAATTATGCAAACATTTCAATATATACTTTTAATAAATTATGTATGCACTTCCTAATATAAATAAATCCCTAAACTACTATGTACCCTTAGTCATAATTCAGAATATCAAAAAGCCCCCTTTTTGTTTCCTTTGAACACAGGTAATAGGGAATTGATTTGTTGTGATATTCAGAGAAAACTTCCTTTTTCATTCATGATGGATGTCAGTTAATCATGGCTCCTTTTAATCCTAAATATAAATCTATTAGCACAGGAAAGATGAACTCTGAATAACATTCTTGTCACCTATGAATTAATTGTGAATTAAAAATTTTACCATGTTACAATATGACACACTAAACCTATTTAGTATGCTTACATGGTACTTTTTCAGTTCTTAGAGTAAAAATCATTTTATTTAGCACACAAAAAAAAAACACAGTGGAGTCTACATAATTATAATTATTCATGCAAAATACTTCACACAACCTCCAGGAAAAACAAGGTGATTAAAAGTCTGACATTGTGGAAGAAAAAAAAATGTTTACAAGTTTAGTGGTTGAGTTTAGAGCATAGTGTATATGAATGCAGAATTTCTTTTTTAAGTACACAAATAAAATGGTGGAATAAGTAAAGTTGAATTTCACGAAACTTAAGATTCTTTTATTTTCTTAAAAAGTAATCATTAATGAAAATATTGATCTCATCTTTACCTTCATGGCCTACAACCATGGCAATTCTATGTATTTGAAGGATAATGTCACTGTTAAGCACAGTAAAATTTAGCTTCTGCTGAGACCACCAGCTGAGGTATAAGTATAGTAAATAGGTGTTAAATCTGTTTCTATATAAAATGTTGAATAAAATACTAGTTTTCAAACTCTGCTAAGAAGTTCATTCATTCAGCAAATATTTATCAAATGTCCCCTGTGTGCCTCACTTTATATTCAGAATGATGGGGGAGACAAACAAAATAAGAGATAGCATCTCTGACTTTCAAGTTTATAATGTAGTTATGAGCTAAAGCCATGGGCAAAATTACTAGGTAGAAGTCATAGAACAATACATAAGTAAATGCAATATTCTGGGGGCCAATCCTCTGATTTCATCTTCAAGAGAGAGTTCACAGTTCAGGAAACACTCTTATCAATAGATCAGAACCTGTTCAACAACTTAAATTCTTAGCAAGTTGCCTGAGGGATCCGGGGAAGTTAAATGGTTTGCTGAGTGTCACTTGGACAGTATTTATTAGAGGTGGGCCTGAAACCCAGGTAGCCTTAACTCCAAAGATGGTTCTTTATCCTCAAGAAAGCTTTGTCTTTCAAATACATATTAATGAAATATAAATTGCACATATTCGTCATGAGAGGATATAAGGAAGTGAACAGAATGGAGTGGGGCTAATTAGAGAAAGAATCTTCAATTTATGTGGATAATGATGATAGTTTGCTTTAAACTATAATCCTCACTTTAAAAGAGCTTGACTGCTTTAGCTTGACAAGATTGATTTTTAAGTTATTTTCCAGTGAGCACCTTATATATATTTTTTATTTGGTCCTGTTCAGACCATCAATTTCCCTTTTTTACCATGAAAAACAGCATTTCAAGAAATTATCAAAATCATACAATTTCAGAGTATAATAGGAAATCACAGGTTCTAGCTTATACCTGAATAAGAATCCTTACAACAATATATCTGAAAAGTGGTTATACAGAATCTTTCATCTCTCCAATGAGAGAAAACTGATCATCTCAAAAAGCAGCCCTTTTGAGAAATATTTGAATTTCTATCTATCCCATAAAATATTGTGGTTGTATAAAAATAATGGAAACAGCTCAGAGAAATATATTAGTGAGAAGTGAGGAAGAGTAGTATAAACTAATGGAGAATGAAATGAGCAGGACCAACAGAATAGTTTGTACTCTAACAACAGTCAAAACAATGTAAGGACAACATTTTTGAAAAATTTAAGAACTCTAATCAAATAGTGACCAGCCCCAATTCCAGAAGACCCACAATGAAGTAAACTAGACCTTCTAAATAAAGGTGATCTACTAACATAAAAGTAACAGATTCAGGGTACAGAATAAGACATATTTCTTGAACATGGGTGGTGTGGAATTTGTTTTATTTGACTATGCAATTTGGGAATAGGGAGGTTGATTGGTTTTGTTTTTGTTTTTACAGTTTCCTTTTTCCTTTTTAAATGGATTTGGGAAGGGAAAGAAAATCAAGTTTTGTTAATCAGAGAAAATCTTTGTTTTTTTTTAAGGAAAATAGATAGCAAGAGAAGAGTTGTGCTACTTCTCAAATAAAACAGATATATAGCTTTTTTTAAAATCCTTTTTGGGTAGCTATATTTCTTAGGAAAACGTTCTTTATAGCAGACCCAACTTTTCCTCTCTGCAACTTTTTTCTATTTCCTCCTAGTTCTGCCCCCTGTGGCCTTGTAGAATAAATTTAATATTTTTTTTCACAAGACAATTTTTCATCTACTTAAGGACATATTCCCTCTATGTCTTCTTTGCCAGTGGCTAAACATCCTCATTTCCCTCACTTTAAGAAGTAATATAACAACATGGTTACAGTGCTAGACTTGGAATAAGACACATCTAGATTCAAAGATTTAGGTTTGACTGCTTCAGACATCTGTCTGACTTTGGGTAGCTTCTTTGGACCTTGTTTTCCTCATCTGTAAAATGAGGAGGTTAGACTTACCAAAGATTTCTTCAACTCAAAATCTATAAATTCATTCTCACATGGAAAGATGTAAAGGATAGTTGGGTATTAAAATGAATTGAATGCAGGGCTTGAAATCAGACATTTGATAATTGTGTGGCTGTGGGCAAGTCACTTAACCCTTCATCTATAAAATAAGATGGAGAAGGAAATGGAAAATCACTCCAGTATTTTTGCCAAAAAAATCCCAAATGGGGTCACAAAGAGTTGGATTTGACTAAAATGATACAACAAAAGCAATTTGATACGGTTTCAGTAACCTTTACTTCTTCTAGAACTCCTGTAGCTCAAGGGTAGGCAAGCTCTAGCCCTGCCCATTTTTGTTTTAATTTTTGTTTTATTTTTATCTTTTAAGAAAATTCTCAATAGATTTTTTTTATTTCCAAATACATGGAAAGATAGTTTTAACATTTTTCTAAGACTTTGTGTTCCAGATTTTTTCTCCCTTCTTCCTTTAACTTCTCTCTCCCCAAGACAGCAAGGAATCAGATATAGGTTAAGCATGTGTAATCCTTATAAACATATTTCCCTATTTGCCATGTTATATAAGAAAAATCAGACTAAAAGGAGAAAAAACATGAGAAAGAAAAAGTTAAGCAAAAAAAGGCAAAAATACTATGCTTCAATCTTTCTTCAATCTCTATAGTTCTCTCTATATATAACAATTGGCCTTTTCCATCCCTAGTCTACTGGAATTGTTTTGGATCTCTACATTGTTGAGAAGAGCCAAGTACATCACAATTGATCATCACATAATTTGCTATTACTGTGTACAATGTTCTCCTTGTTCTGCTCACTTTACTCAGAATCAGTTGATGTAAGTCTTTCAAGCTCTGCCTATTTTAGTACTGACACAGAACTAAGAATGGTTCTTAGCTTTTATTGCATTTAAAAATATAAAAAAAAAATTCTTAGTTTCATACACTAAACAAAAACAGGCCTTTGGATTATATTTTGCTGAGCCCTGCTTTATGTTATCAATGTCCTTTATAAAAGCCAATATTCAGAACAATATTCCATAAGTGGTCTGACCAGGAGAAAGGAGATTTGAACTATCCTTTTTCTAGTTCTACTACACTTCTTTTAAAGCAGTCCAATCTTACATCAACTTTTTTTAGCTACAAAATCACATTGAATTATATTGAATCCACTAAATCCACACAATCCACTAAAACCCCTAAATTTCTTTCATGTAAACTCCTTGAACATCCATCTGTTTCCTATTTTTACTTAAGAAGTTGATTTAAAAAAAAATTGATATGACTTTTTTCTTAGCCCTATTAAATTTCATGTTAATCTATTTTGCCCCAACGTTCTAGCCTATCAAGATCTTTTGGATCATCCCATATGTGATCTATTGCTCCCTATTTTGTGTGATCAACAATTTTTTTTAACATCTCAGCTCTACCTTATCTAAGTCATTGATAAATATTATTTTTTTCCTTTGTGTGTGTGAGAAAGAAACAATTGGGGTTAAGTGACTTGCTCAGGGTCACATAGCTAGTAAGTGTTAAGTATGTGAAGTCAATTTTGAACTCAGGACCTCCTGACTTGAGGGAGAGAAGGCAGGAGAGGGTGCTGTCTACCTGCTCCCATTGATAAATATGCTAAATACACAGGGACAAATGCAGAATAGTGAAGTAGTCATTTGATACCTCCTTCAAAATTGACAGCAAGAATTAATACAACTCTTTGGATTCAGTCAACTAGCACACCTATTAAATATACTATAGTGTAGGCCAGAAGTAGCAAGCATTCAGCCCCTTGGTCATATGCAGTCCACAACACTACAAAGTGCAGCCCAAACAAGACAGAAATATGATTGAGAAATATGTAACAAAATAAGTAAAAATGCCATAAAAGAATGGTCATATTGCATTTTGAAACTAACTCAATATGTGGGATACTGAGATCCTTATGTACAGATTTTAATTTGTCTGACACTACTGATTTAGGCAATAACTTTCTATCTAATCCAAAATGAATAATGTTAGGAATAAAATAATTTGATGAATTCTAAAATATATCTACAGCATTCTAGTGATTTGTTAGTATAATCATGCTATTTTAAAAAAAAATACATACAGAAGAGTTGTCTGGCATAACTTTTTTCTTTTTTTTTTTTTTTTGCTTTCTGCTGAGGCAATTGGGGTTAAGTGACTTGCCCAGGGTCACACACAACTAGGAAGTGTTAAGTGTCTGAGACCAGATTTGAACTCAGGTCCTCCTGACTTCAGGGCTGGTATTTTACCCACTGTGCTACCTAGCTATCCCCCACATAACTTATTCTTGATGAATAAAATTACCATTTCCTTTTCTATTTGTTCCCTGGCATATTAGATAAGGGGGCCATCTAATCTCATGCATTTATCAATTCAGAGAATTCATAAAGAAGAAACTACTTCTATCAATGCAGGTAAGCAAGTATTCTGTAATATTTTGTCTTGGAGAGTTGTGGGGAGGGGCACTGAGAAATTAAATAATTTGCTCAGGGTCACATAGTTAACCAATGTATATCAAAGATATTTGGACTTGGGCTTTTCTAACTCTGCAGTCAGTCCTTGATCCTTTTAATTTTCTAATTATTGTCTAATAATTTTCTAGTTATTACAAGAATTAAAATCTGACTCAACAGTTAACAGTGTGTAAATTCTGTCCTTTTTCCTTTTTTTTTTGAAAACTGGAACCTTTTTTTTCCTTATCTAATTTTATATATCTTTTCCATTCTTCATGATATTTTAGAAGTCACTGACAGTGCAGCAACATATCCGTCTTTTTTTTTTTTTTTTTCAGTACCTTCAGTCATCTCTGTGTCTAATGAATCAAATTCATCCTGGACTACAAGATGTTCTCTTATTGTCTTCTTCTTCACCTATCTTGAATATAAATCTTCTATTTACCATTTTTATTCTACCCTCTTCAGTCTAATGAGCATTCCTTAACAAAGAAAATCAAGCAAATTAGAACTTGAGTCACTTTGTCTTCTCCATTAGTATAATTCCATCAAACTTAAATGGTCATTGTAGCCTGTTTTTATCTTGTTCATTTTCCCAATATGGCTATTTTTTTGGTTTACTTTTAGTTTATTCCTCAATTGATACTGAATGTCTGATACTATTATAATAAGACTCTTTCTTCCATCTTTTGTTGTTGTTTTTAAACAGTCACTGTCAATGTTAAAGGACACATTCCTTCTTTCTGTTATCAATCAATAAACTTAGTGTTCTTAAAGGACTTAACACAGTCCCTGGGACATAATAGGTATTTGATAAAGATTTTTGAATGACTAATTAATCATTTTTCAGAAGACATAAAAATATTTATTCAGGTTTTTGTTAAGAAGTGACTATTGTGTTAAAACAAAATATACAAATAACTTTTTAAAAATCCAAATTAATTTGTTCCTTGTCTGTCTGCATTTATATTTTTGAATTAATCCCTTTTATTTATAAGAATTTTTTTTCTTTGCATCTCAAAACTACATCCTTGAGGTTTCCTTCCCTCCAGGGATGATTGTAGAATTTTAGAACATGGAATTTGACAGGGATCTCTTTGCTAAATCACTTGTAATCTTATCTCTCAAAATCTAAAGCTTATGGCAAAATGTGCCCAAGTTTCCTCTCCTGAATTGGAAATTCTAAGTTGAAACGGTAACTTCCCTCCCAGATTCTCATTACTTTCACTCCAGCAACCAGATCTCTTTGATTGTTAGGATTATACCTAAAATAGTTATCCCCTTGTTTTTTCCACACTAAAAGAATTGACAAAGCATTAGTTGCTCTGCTTTGGAGGAAAGAGGAGGACTCCAACAGTTATCTTATTACATGTAATCCCTCGGTGTTATAATATCACATCTCCATGACTGGTTTGTGAATTTTGCCTTCTCATCCATTTCCTTAGTCTATCCAAAAAGTCTGTAATATACTCATAAGGATAATAGATTTAGAGCTATAATGGACCATGGAACCCACTAAATCCAACCCATATCCTTTTATAAAAGAACTTGAAAGTAGTTTAGTTACTTGCTCACGATCACATAGCTTGAATTATTAAATAATCATTTATTCAGATTTTTGTTAGGAAGTGATTATTGTGTTAAAATGAAATATATTAATAAAACCTTTTTAAAATATTAATTAATTTGTTCCTTGTCTATCTGCATTTATCTCTGGACAAATCTCTTTTCTTTGTCTATCCACATTTATCTCTTTGGACTAATTCTTTTTCTTTATAAGAATTTTTTTTCTTTGCATCTCAGAACTACATTCTTGAGCCTCCCTTCCCTGACAACATCACTAAAAGAGTTTTAAATGTACTTCCCTTAAGTTCTTCAATTTAAGACCTATAGTATAATGCCACAAAAGTGAAATACTGAAAATGGTTATTAAATACTGTTTTTCAGGGAAAATTCCAGCTTCATTGCTTTATTTCCTGTTTAACATTTTAAAAATGTTAATTTACTGATACATACAGGGAAGGCAAATCTGCCTAGCTGAAGGCACTGTGAGGGAGAGATATGAGGCAGAATATGCCAGGCAAGTCAAACCACCACCACTTAGACCATTATCTTTTCTCAGACAGTAACAAGGATAATTTAGGAAGATCTTGAATCCAAGAGCATTGGAAATAACAGTGCTTTAAGACCAATGCCCTCAGACATGAGGCTGGGAAGCAACAAATGTAGAGATGCATGAGTTTCAATCACAGTTACTGAGGACTCAGAAAAGAAAGTCCTTGAATTGAACTAACAAAAGAAACAGATGTGATTTTAACAGTGGAGATGACCTTGAAGAAAAAAATTACTATCTGCTATATCTCTGTACCCTAAGAACCATGGCACCTTTCCATTTGATTTGTGATTAAAATTTTCTATCTATATATTGTCTCCCCAACTATAATGTGAATTTCTAGAGAGGTAGGACTATCTTGCTTTTCTATTTGATGCTCCAGAACTCAGCACAATACTTTACACATAGTAACCACTAATTTATTCATTCATTAATATGAATTAATTTATTACTTTATTAGTTAATTATTTATTATATTAAATATGCTTATATTTCCAAACAACTTTTATTTTGTGTAATTTTAATTATCTTTCATGTGTTTATTATCTATGTTTCCATGTAAATTAAAGACCAAGAAATTGAGACATTCTTGAATTCCCTTTTTCAATTTTTTCATCTTACTCTAAACTTTTTTAAGAATTATAGGTCAATCAGTAAGCATCATATATAATGGCGATAAACTGGAACTATTCCCAATAAGATCAGGAGTTAAACAAGGTTATCCTCTATCACCATTACTATTCAATATTGTATTAGAAATGCTAGCTTCAACAATAAGAGCTGAAAAAGAAATTAATGGAATTAGGGTAGGTAATGAGGAAACCAAATGATCACTCTTTGCTGATGATATGATGGTATACTTAGAGAACCCCAGAGATTCTACTAAAAAGCTATTAGAAATAATCCACACTGTTAGCAAAGTTGCAGGATGCAAAATAAACCCACAGAAATCATCAGCATTCTTATATATCACTAACAAAATCCTATAGGAAGAGATACAAAGAGAAATTCCATTTAAGGTAACTACTGACGGTATAAAATATTTAGGAATCTATCTGCCAAGGGAAAATCAGAAACTATATGAGCAAACAAAAGAATTATAGGTCATATGTGTCCATATGTATCCTTAGTTCTTTCTCTCCCCAGATCCTATGGTAAGCAGACTGGGGCTCTGGACTGATATAGGGAAGAAGTGGAGAAGGGAACTATCCCCCTCCTCCCACACCTCCATCCCAGTGTAAATAGGAACATTCTTCAAACTGAGATTATATCTATTTATGCTATATCCCTTGATTTTCTTAACCTCATTCTTCCTAGGAACTTGGTAACCATTAGGTATATGTACTGGACAATTTACCTCTGATACATCTTTCCTATTTTATCAAATCATTCTTTTTCAATCTACTTGTGTCCTATTCACCTTACTATGGTATTATCATTGTTTAGTGTTTCCTGAGTATGAACTTTACAGAGGCTTAGTGAGTTGAATTTAATTTTAAAAAAAAATTATGTGTTACAATTTCAATGTATATGAAAGTTAATGTTACTTCTCCCAATGCCTTCTCCTTCCAGCAAAGCAAGTCTGCAAAAAAGCAATAAACAAATAACAGTCATAGCCACAGACCAAAATGTAACCTTCTAACGTGTTCACTGTGGAAAGAGTTGTTGATTCATGCATCATCCTTCTCAGCCACATTTTCACCCATGGATGACAATGGTTTCCTCTCAGAATACAAATATCAGTGGTATGTATATGTGGGAGGATGGAGGGGAGAGGAAAAAGAAAGAGAAAATTATATAGAGACATATTATGACCAGTATAATACACACACACACACACACACACACACACACACAATCCTTTGCATTTAAATATGATAGCACTGACCATAATCACTATCTATATGAATGTATGGCTAAAAAGACAAATATGTAGCCAAAAGTTATAGTCTCATTGCACTCAAGGATTTTGAATTTGTAGCTACAATTGTAATTACTGTTTTTGTTTAGTCACTTTTCAGTCATTTCTGACTCTTCTTGACCCTTTTTGGGTTTTTTTGTCAAGAGTACTGGTTTGCTATTTGTTTTTCCGGCTCATTTTGTAGATGAGGAAACTGAGGCAAACAAGGTTAAATGATTTGCTCAGGGTCACATAACTAGTAATATTTGAGACCAGATTTGAGCTCAAGAAAATGAATCTTCCTGATTTCCAGCACTCTATCCACTGCCCATACTAAAAAATATAGCTAAAGGTAAGCAAAGAAGGGCAAGTTGTCCAAAAAGTTCCTCGTTTGGAAAAGCACAGCAATAAGTCAAGTTGCTAAGTCTTGGAATAATTAGCATGGGGTTAAATAAATAAATAAATAAACAAACAAACAAATGAATGAATGAATGAATGAATGAATGAAAGATTAGCATAGGGATTAAAGAAAAGGAATGTCCCCTAATTAACAGGACCCAGTGTGCTGACAGTTGGAGGAGGCAGAGGTAGAGAGAACCAGAATGTTTATTTTATACTGTAACTGAGTTTGTGTCTTGGAAGACTAACAGGACTGAGCATGATCATGATGCTCATGATATGGTATATAGGGCATTGGATATGGAGATAGCAAAACCTAGGGTCAAATCTTGCTTCAGAAACAGGTTTTACCTACCTTGGCAAGTTACTAAATCTTTTTGTTCCTCAGTTTCCTCATCTGTAAAATGAACTGGAAAAGGAAATGGTAAACCATTCCAGTATCTTTTCCAAGAAAACCTCAAATAGAACCATGACTAAAAGGATTGAACAACAATCTCCTATCTCAGCTGCGGTCATAGATTTCCATGCTTCTCTATCCATGTGTGGGCAGTTGTAATTCCATGGTATTTTCTTCCATAGATTTTCAAATACTGGGGGTTTGTTGGGGGGAGAACTTGGATTCCAAGAATAAGGTAACTGTTCTGTTCTCATATGTCTATAAATTCTCAGAGTCCATTTGTTGGAAGTGAACTGGCCTTTGGTTCAAAAGTTGGAAGCTAAGACTTCCCTGCCAATACAGAGAAAATTTTGAGCCAAGAAAAAAATCTCATAAAGTGGCTAACTGTGGAACTTATACTGAGTGCTATTTGCAAATCTGTTTTTTAGATGCCCAGTCTACTCAGAAAAAGAACCACTAGATTCGTGCTTGGCTCACAGTAGCCACAAATTGAACAATTTGCTATGTAGCAATTTTGAGATAGAGAGGTTCTATTTGGGCCAAGACCTCATTCAACCCTTCGAACAAAGCAAGTCTGCAAAAAAGCAATAAACAAATAACAGTCATAGCCACAGACCAAAATGTAACCTTCTAACGTGTTCACTGTGGAAAGAGTTGTTGATTCATGCATCATCCTTCTCAGCCACATTTTCACCCATGGATGACAATGGTTTCCTCTCAGAATACAAATATCAGTGGTATGTATATGTGGGAGGATGGAGGGGAGAGGAAAAAGAAAGAGAAAATTATATAGAGACATATTATGACCAGTATAATACACACACACACACACACACACACACACACACACAATCCTTTGCATTTAAATATGATAGCACTGACCATAATCACTATCTATATGAATGTATGGCTAAAAAGACAAATATGTAGCCAAAAGTTATAGTCTCATTGCACTCAAGGATTTTGAATTTGTAGCTACAATTGTAATTACTGTTTTTGTTTAGTCACTTTTCAGTCATTTCTGACTCTTCTTGACCCTTTTTGGGGTTTTTTTGTCAAGAGTACTGGTTTGCTATTTGTTTCTCCGGCTCATTTTGTAGATGAGGAAACTGAGGCAAACAAGGTTAAATGATTTGCTCAGGGTCACATAACTAGTAATATTTGAGACCAGATTTGAGCTCAAGAAAATGAATCTTCCTGATTTCCAGCACTCTATCCACTGCCCATACTAAAAAATATAGCTAAAGGTAAGCAAAGAAGGGCAAGTTGTCCAAAAAGTTCTTCGTTTGGAAAAGCACAGCAATAAGTCAAGTTGCTAAGTCTTGGAATAATTAGCATGGGGTTAAATAAATAAATAAATAAACAAACAAACAAATGAATGAATGAATGAATGAAAGATTAGCATAGGGATTAAAGAAAAGGAATGTCCCCTAATTAACAGGACCCAGTGTGCTGACAGTTGGAGGAGGCAGAGGTAGAGAGAACCAGAATGTTTATTTTATACTGTAACTGAGTTTGTGTCTTGGAAGACTAACAGGACTGAGCATGATCATGATGCTCATGATATGGTATATAGGGCATTGGATATGGAGATAGCAAAACCTAGGGTCAAATCTTGCTTCAGAAACAGGTTTTACCTACCTTGGCAAGTTACTAAATCTTTTTGTTCCTCAGTTTCCTCTTCTGCAAAATGAAAAGGTGTGATTCATTTTTTCTGAGTTATTTTCCAGCTCTAATCTCTGATCCTATGATCCCAATCTCTTGTCCAGAGCAGCTTGATGGTGCAGTGAATAGTATCAGGCCTAGAGTCAGAAAAATGAGTTCATTCCTTCCTGAGTTCAAATCCTGAGTTCCTTAGATACTACCTATGTGACCCTAAGCAAGATACATAACCCTATTTGCCTCAGTTTCCTCATCTGTAAAATGAACTGGAAAAGGAAATGGTAAACCATTCCAGTATCTTTTCCAAGAAAACCTCAAATAGAACCATGACTAAAAGGATTGAACAACAATCTCCTATCTCAACTGCGGTCATAGATTTCCATGCTTCTCTATCCATGTGTGGGCAGTTGTAATTCCATGGTATTTTCTTCCATAGATTTTCAAATACTGGGGGTTTGTTGGGGGGAGAACTTGGATTCCAAGAATAAGGTAACTGTTCTGTTCTCATATGTCTATAAATTCTCAGAGTCCATTTGTTGGAAGTGAACTGGCCTTTGGTTCAAAAGTTGGAAGCTGAGACTTCCCTGCCAATACAGAGAAAATTTTGAGCCAAGAAAAAAATCTCATAAAGTGGCTAACTGTGGAACTTATACTGAGTGCTATTTGCAACTCTGTTTTTTAGATGCCCAGTCTACTCAGAAAAAGAACCACTAGATTCGTGCTTGGCTCACAGTAGCCACAAATTGAACAATTTGCTATGTAGCAATTTTGAGATAGAGAGGTTCTATTTGGGCCAAGACCTCATTCAACCCTTCGAACAAAGAGACAGAGATGCAAAAAGTAATATGTACTACAAAGACTGGCAAGAGTCATTAGCTTCAGCACAGACTACATGTGGAATCAGTTTGGAAAAGACCGCAGGTCATGAATTGGGCTTCAGATGTCATAAGATCATGGATTTAAAGTTGGGAAGGATCACAGAGGCCATCAATTCCAGGCCCTTATTTTATAGTAGAGGCATCATGGTATAGCAAATAAGAACATGGCTTTGAAGCCACGAACACCTGGATTCAAATATTCTCTCTGATACTGTGTGACCCTGGCAATTCCCCTAAATCCTCAGTATGCTAGGCAGCTCTTTAAGATTCTAACTTGCAAAGAAGATGCTTATGGACAACAGTAGAAAGGTTTTCATTATTCAGAAAGCCCCCTTATCAATGAAAGCATAGGTCCTGACCCTATGATCATCAATTTTAGAGATGAAGTAGTTGAGGTTCAAAGAAGTAATAAAATCTGGTCATTTCTTAAAAACATAGTAAGCAACACAGCTAGGATTTTTAACTCCAAATCCAAGCCTTTTTTTGTTTTTCTCTCTAAAATGATAGATAGAAATATTCTCAGTTTTATCTTTCACAATAAACAAAAGTGAATCATATTTGGTGAAACATTCCAAATTGGAGTTTTATGTTGTTATTGATGAATTTTAAAATCGAGAGGCCTTTATTATCAATAACTTGGAAATCACAGTGGTGTAATAAAGTGCTACACTTGGAGACAAGAAATTTTGACCTCAACACTCAGCTATTATGATCTTGGGCAAATAATTTAAGTTCTCAGCCTCAGTTTCCTCATCTATAAAATGAGAATAATTACATCTACCTTACAGAGTTGTTAGGAGAATCAATTGAAAAGGCATTTATAAAGCACTTTGCAAATCTTAAAGCATTATATAAATGCTAGTTATTGTTTTAAAGTTATATGTTAGATTTAACAGTCTTTAGGATTCTAAACCAATTTAAAATATTTTGCCTATAATAATAACCATGAATTGAAGAAAACATGGATATAAGTTTAAAGAATGACATTTTATTTTTATTACAAGTCATCAGAATATTTGCCTTTCATACTAAAATTCAAATTTAAAAAACTAAGGTTTTGAGACATGCTAGAGTGGTGAAGCATATCCTACCTTGGGCTTTATGCTGTTTTTTTGCTACATGTTTCAAGATTTCTTTATTTCAATCTGTTTAATTTTCCTTCCTAAACTTATGATTGACTTTAAACAATAAGTAATAATAATAACAAATTACAGACATTACCATATCCGAGTATTCTTGAATAAAATTGCTCTGTTTATACCCTCTATTTTTTTAAACAAATTTAACTAATTAAACATATTTAACTGAGTCTCATACTAAAAACATATTCACCACTAGACTGACTACTGTTGCCCCTCTTCTCCAATTTATGTCACTCTGATACTGCTTTACCATACTGTAATATTGCTCCATTCCCTTTAGCCTTTTAAACAGCAGTGATTTCTGAGTAATAGTTTTGCTATATTCCAATTTATCCAGTTTGAAACGATTGATAGCTTTAAGAACTGTGTATAGAACAGATATTCCAGCTGTTCAATGAAATTGTCTCTCAGATAAGCTGAATCATGAACCAAGATAACATACTACACCATTCCCCACAGCAACAGCTGCCATAAGGCAAAATGGGGCCAGTTTGTAACACATGCTTTGAGTAATAGACACAACCTAAGTCAGGGTGGGACTAGATTGGGTGGGTGTAATTACCCCACCCACTTACCACAACTTCCTCACAAAATCGTACATTATGGTTAAAGGACAGACTCTGCTTGTGCAACTAAATATATTCCACATTTGCTGTGATCAACTAGCATATTCTGTTCTCTAGAGTGATCAGATGAACTGGCAAGCAAAGGATTGGATTTCTCTGAACATGTGTAACCATTCCCAACCTGGAAAGAGTATTTTCTCAAAAGTGCTGGTTGAGGTTTACCATAAAAGATGTATATCTGAGATACGGTATGTCAAATAGCACTTCTGTATAATTAAGAGAACATATACACCAAAACTATAACAAATCTATGATTTTGTAAATTCCATGCAACAGATCTCTCCTCATTTATGACTGCCCATCTCATATGATTGATTCCCAGATGACTCTTGGCCATGCCCTATCATCAGTGCATTAGGATTATAGATCTATAACCCAGACAAATACCAGAAATCATCTTTATTTTTATATTTGAAGGAGGTTAAGTTAATTCTCCAAAGTCACACAGAAAGAATATGTCAGAAATGGGATTTGAACCCATGCCATCCAATTCCAGAAATAGTTTTTTGGGGTTTTTTTTGCATCACAACAACATAACCAAACTTGGTGAGGACATTCCTAAAATTTTCTTAACTTCATGAATATATTAACAGAGTTATCATTCCTTCACTTTGCCCACATGTCCAGCTCCTTTTTCTTCCTTTTTTTTTTTTTTTTAGCATTTGTTCATTCCATTGATACCATTCATTATAGCACTTTGTTTTAATTCTTTATTTGTAACATGTACAGTTTGCTCCTCCTCATTGCTCTTTGTGTACAACAATACAAATTTGTATATAGTGACATAATTGAAAATCTTGATATTGCCTTTTAAAAATTGAGCAAGCAACAAATGGATGAGGATGCTTTTACAGCTCCCCTTTTGTACTAGATACATTTCCTTTTTTTCCATTGAATTATTGCTTTGCTTTCTCATTAAAAAAGAGAAAGAGAAATTTCTTCAGATCTGTTGAGAAAAACTTTAATGTTTATATTTAAAACTAAGATGTGCCATTAGGGAATTGTTACTTAGCAGTGGGTTTTTGTCCTTCAAAATCCTAATCGCCTTGCTATCCATTTCATGAGAGTCAATAATAGCCATAGTATACATGACCTTCCAAAGTTAGTTTATATTGGATTACAACTTGGATCTCCAAAGGTTTGGCTATTTAATGGGAATTACTACCAACTTAAATAGGTTTTTAAAAGACACTCAATGTATAGCATATGCTTATGCTTTCAAATATAAAAAATATACATAGTGACCAAACCATTCTTATAAATGTGCAACTCATTTTAGCCTGATTAGCAATAGTTTTCTATTAATCCTCACACTAGTATCCCCCAAAAGCTCCAGCTTATTTTAGCTTGAAACTTGAGAAAATAAGCTTACCCTATATTAGAACCCCAAATGCAGCTGTAATAGGTATCCCTCCGGGACTGTTATGGAGCTGGTAGACACCTCAGTAAAAGAGTTTTATTAGCATTTAATTTATTTAATTTTGAAAGGATTAGAAGAAATGTTAGCATAACTGACTAAAGTCCACATTCCACAATTACCACCCCAATGCCACTTTTCCTTCCAAGAAAATGACTTTTTACTTCGAAAATAACTGCATACAGTCAGCTTGTCTTTAGTTTGAGGTTGGTTAGATTTGGGGAAGATTGGGAAGGGGGGAGAAACAAGATGAATAATCTGAGGTTTGTAAGTTACCTAGCTTCTTGTAAAGGAAGCAGTCGTAAACCAAAACCTCAATGAATCATATCAACTATTAAATCTTTGCCTTAAGTTTCCCCTTCTTATCTGGAAAGAAATGATTATTTTTAATACATTATACAAATTTATGTACTATTTGCAGTAGATTATTAAAGCTATGTACTAAATTAGAAAACGTAGTAGAAAAAACTTTCAAAATATAAATCTAAGCAATTTTTGTCTTTTCAACTAGCATGGTAGTAAAACCATCACCCTCACAATAAGTGTCTTCTCCTTCCATCATTTTAAGCAAATAAATATTCCAGAAATGATAGAGTTAACATTAACAAAGAGAACATTACTACTGAGCACTTACTTATTGTCTTCTATGTACCTAATATTTTGTGCAGTAAGATACAAAAGGTTCAGCATTTTCAGTGACTTTGTCGCCAGAATATTAAATTGAGGAATTGTAAAAGGGAAGAAGGAAATGGGAGGAAAATTAACCACCCCAAACAAAGAAAATTACCTGCTGGCTTCATACAAATCAGAGTTGGCATTTAAAGCACAGGATGCTGGCTTTTCTTTGCAGCATCCGTTTAAGCTGGCATCTGACAACTATAAGAGTGTTGCCAGGATCAGCTACGTGCCAGCCCTATCACTAGTCAGGCTGGCAGTGTAGAATAAAACAAAGCCCAGACTACTGGCCTTGAAAGTACCAAGTGGGAGGAACTGTTGCTTAAGAGGCATTTAAATAATCTTCCTATGTTTCTTAACAAGATTACCTAAAAGCCACTAAGAAACTAAGTGTTCCTACTGTATCTCTTTTGTATTGTCCTGGTTAGACAGCTTTGTTTGAAATTATTATGAGTTTTACCTTTTTGAATTAAGAGAAGGAACTGTGTTCCATCAGCTTGGCTTGTCGTTCATAAGGGGGATGTTGTCAGGCAGCCGAAACAGATGCTAAAAGTCTGAGGTTTAATATATGTCTCATAAAGAACCAGAGGTATAAATTTAATGTGTTGGCTTGTGTCTGTGTACTTAATGGCAGAATGGATTTGCAAACTTTTCTGACTTGGAACTTCAGTTCAACCTATCATTGTGGCTTGTCATGGAAGTTGCACTGGCTCCAGACACAAAAGTCCCTAGACGGACTGTCCGAATGTTCCCTAGTCTAACCAAAAGTTCTATCAGAAAACTTGCCAAGCCTATAGAATTCCTGTTTGTCTTCCCAAAGTCTCTTCACAGCCTACAAACTACAGTGAAGGCATAAAGTGTGGTACTGATTGAATTTTCCAATCCAAATTCTTGGTTGAGAACTGTGTTCCATTTTCCCTAAGGAAAGTCTATGTGGTATTTCACTTGAACAAAGGAAAGAACAATTTCCCTGCCCAAGTTTTTAAATGGCAGGAATTTTTGGATAAGAATAGATAGCTATGACTACAAAATCACTCTAAAGCTTTCTGTCTAATTTTATTTAGTCCAAACGTTAGATTTCAAGTATGTCAAGAAAAGTCAGTGAAGGGAATCCTTCATCCACGTAGCTTAAAGATTCTTTTTTTTTTTTTTTTAAATGATCTTAGAAAGTTGATTGGGGTCCTGAGAGATTAAGTGACAACTTACAGAGGGGTCCCTTGATAAATGTGGTGAAGAAAGGTCTCAAATTTGTTATCCTTCACTCCAAAACTGAGTATTTCTCCATTAAGCCATGCTGCCCCTTCCTACCATAAGTGAAAATAAAAATAATTTCTCTCTTGTAAGAAGCTTTTTCAATGCTGAAATGGATTTGGGGACTACAGATATATTAGAAATTGATGACTTTTAGCTAATAACTTTTTTTGTTCAGACTTTCAGTTGTTTCAAGACATTCCTGAAACTAGGATATTGTACAGACAAAACCTGATAGTTACCTCCTTCATGATGTCCAGAGAACATCAAAAAGTTAACCTAATATACAATAGAGAGTTTAGAATATCTTATTTTGAGACAAATTCGTGTGAAATGTTACGGTCAAAAGGACACGGTCATCTTCCAAGTTCATCATTGCTCATTCTCAAAAGATTCCAAAAGGAGAATGTTGGGAAGACATTCCCAAACAACTAACATTAGAAATTAATTCTTTCATTGAATCTTGAACTTCTAACTTTTTTTTAAACTAATGTTAATCCTAAATTGCTCAGAAACGTTGTTTGTCTTTAATTATTATAATCTTCTCACTCGATTTGAAAAAAATTAGATGCTGTAATTCAGACTTTTAATTAAGTGAATTAGCTTTTGACATTTTCTTGGAAAAAGATGCTCCCAATGTGGCTTTTTTTTTCCTTGCTTGCAATTAAACATTCCTTAGCACTATTTAAGTACTTTGGTAAGAAATATGCAATTTACAGTGATGTGCCAAAATTTTTCAGACACTCTGACAAGGCAGCTGCTAACCTGAGGCACCGTGCATTTCAGTGAGAGATGGAAACTCACATTGAATCTGAATTACTTAATTTTTTTCTTTTAAATGATGGAAAACACATCCCAGACTTGAACCTATTTACTCTTTAGAAACAAACACAATTTTTGCCACTGTGGTAGTGGCTTTTTGCTTACTAAAGCAGAGCCTAGCCCCCTCGGATTTAAGTGGGCCTCAATTCGGCTTTCATGCTGCAACTATAAATTTTCTGTTGCCTCATTCCTCCTGTTGCTTGAAGCTATTAGAAAAAAGGGTTAATTCTGTCACTAAACAAAGACCTTTTTAATATTTTTCTAAGCTGTGCCTGAGTGAACCCCACATGTATTTAACAGTAACTATAAGAAATAGCTCATCTTCCTTATGTATATTATAAATCTCATGCTATAAACCTCACTGTTCATAATAACTGGTACAGGAAAAAAGCAAAATAAAACCTATCATTAACTGTGGAGAGGTAATTGACAACTTCTCTTTCCTACTAACTGCTCTCCTTTGAGTTTTAATTTCCATGTGGTAAGTGAGTCATATCTCTTTAGTTCATCAACTCTCTAAATCTTTATATTTCAATAAAAAGATATTTTTCTTTCTCTTCTAGTGTTCCTCTTATATGCCTTCCAAAATTTTAAGAAATCTGGGCCAAATATTTTACCTTTACATATTTATTTCAACTGATTAAAGATGACTAACTAGATGAAACATTACAATTAGCATTTTTACACTAATTAACTTATTTTTTAAATCTTGCCTGTTTTTGCAATGTGATCCAACAGCTTGGCTTGTCGTTCATAAGGGGGATGTTGTCAGGCAGCCGAAACAGATGCTGAAAGTCTGAGGTTTAATATATGTCTCATAAAGAACCAGAGGTATAAATTTAATGTGTTGGCTTGTGTCTGTGTACTTAATGGCAGAATGGATTTGCAAACTTTTCTGACTTGGAACTTCAGTTCAACCTATCATTGTGGCTTGTCATGGAAGTTGCACTGGCTCCAGACACAAAAGTCCCTAGACGGACTGTCCGAATGTTCCCTAGTCTAACCAAAAGTTCTATCAGAAAACTTGCCAAGCCTATAGAATTCCTGTTTGTCTTCCCAAAGTCTCTTCACAGCCTACAAACTACAGTGAAGGCATAAAGTGTGGTACTGATTGAATTTTCCAATCCAAATTCTTGGTTGAGAACTGTGTTCCATTTTCCCTAAGGAAAGTCTATGTGGTATTTCACTTGAACAAAGGAAAGAACAATTTCCCTGCCCAAGTTTTTAAATGGCAGGAATTTTTGGATAAGAATAGATAGCTATGACTACAAAATCACTCTAAAGCTTTCTGTCTAATTTTATTTAGTCCAAACGTTAGATTTCAAGTATGTCAAGAAAAGTCAGTGAAGGGAATCCTTCATCCACGTAGCTTAAAGATTCTTTTTTTTTTTTTTTTAAATGATCTTAGAAAGTTGATTGGGGTCCTGAGAGATTAAGTGACAACTTACAGAGGGGTCCCTTGATAAATGTGGTGAAGAAAGGTCTCAAATTTGTTATCCTTCACTCCAAAACTGAGTATTTCTCCATTAAGCCATGCTGCCCCTTCCTACCATAAGTGAAAATAAAAATAATTTCTCTCTTGTAAGAAGCTTTTTCAATGCTGAAATGGATTTGGGGACTACAGATATATTAGAAATTGATGACTTTTAGCTAATAACTTTTTTTGTTCAGACTTTCAGTTGTTTCAAGACATTCCTGAAACTAGGATATTGTACAGACAAAACCTGATAGTTACCTCCTTCATGATGTCCAGAGAACATCAAAAAGTTAATCCTAATATACAATAGAGAGTTTAGAATATCTTATTTTGAGACAAATTCGTGTGAAATGTTACGGTCAAAAGGACACGGTCACCTTCCAAGTTCATCATTGCTCATTCTCAAAAGATTCCAAAAGGAGAATGTTGGGAAGACATTCCCAAACAACTAACATTAGAAATTAATTCTTTCATTGAATCTTGAACTTCTAACTTTTTTTTAAACTAATGTTAATCCTAAATTGCTCAGAAACGTTGTTTGTCTTTAATTATTATAATCTTCTCACTCGATTTGAAAAAAATTAGATGCTGTAATTCAGACTTTTAATTAAGTGAATTAGCTTTTGACATTTTCTTGGAAAAAGATGCTCCCAATGTGGCTTTTTTTTTCCTTGCTTGCAATTAAACATTCCTTAGCACTATTTAAGTACTTTGGTAAGAAATATGCAATTTACAGTGATGTGCCAAAATTTTTCAGACACTCTGACAAGGCAGCTGCTAACCTGAGGCACCGTGCATTTCAGTGAGAGATGGAAACTCACATTGAATCTGAATTACTTAATTTTTTTCTTTTAAATGATGGAAAACACATCCCAGACTTGAACCTATTTACTCTTTAGAAACAAACACAATTTTTGCCACTGTGGTAGTGGCTTTTTGCTTACTAAAGCAGAGCCTAGCCCCCTCGGATTTAAGTGGGCCTCAATTCGGCTTTCATGTTGCAACTATAAATTTTCTGTTGCCTCATTCCTCCTGTTGCTTGAAGCTATTAGAAAAAAGGGTTAATTCTGTCACTAAACAAAGACCTTTTTAATATTTTTCTAAGCTGTGCCTGAGTGAACCCCACATGTATTTAACAGTAACTATAAGAAATAGCTCATCTTCCTTATGTATATTATAAATCTCATGCTATAAACCTCACTGTTCATAATAACTGGTACAGGAAAAAAGCAAAATAAAACCTATCATTAACTGTGGAGAGGTAATTGACAACTTCTCTTTCCTACTAACTGCTCTCCTTTGAGTTTTAATTTCCATGTGGTAAGTGAGTCATATCTCTTTAGTTCATCAACTCTCTAAATCTTTATATTTCAATAAAAAGATATTTTTCTTTCTCTTCTAGTGTCCTCTTATATGCCTTCCAAGATTTTAAGAAATCTGGGCCAAATATTTTACCTTTACATATTTATTTCAACTGATTAAAGATGACTAACTAGATGAAACATTACAATTAGCATTTTTACACTAATTAACTTATTTTTTAAATCTTGCCTGTTTTTGCAATGTGATCCAACAGAATTTTGAGAGCACAGTCAATTGATCTTTAATGACTCATAAAACTAGTTAATATTCTCCAAAAATGAGGAAACAAAATACAACTATTTGTATGCATGTGTATTTGTGTGTGTTTTTTTTTAAATCAAGGGTCTTTGATATCCAATACTGATCCTATCTTCATGAAAAAACATTTTAGAGAAACCTTTTAAAACCTGAAAAACTCTCAGTGTCTATCTAGCTATTTATCTCTGAAGCCACCTGCTCAGACAAACATTCTTAGCTGTTATACCTGTGGTTTCAAATGTTTGCTTTTGAAATAAAACAGTTCTAACCTTATGAGACCGTCAACTTACAGAATTAGATCACTAAAAACTCTTTGCTTTGGCTTTTCAACAATGCAGTTAGAAAAAAAAAATGAAGAGCAAGGTAAAAATTACATAGAATTCAAACACTTCCAATGTAAACAAGAACTGAAAATTACTAGACTGAAGCCATTTTGCCATAGGTTGTGATCTTATCAGTTTTTCATAAATTAAGCAAGTTAGGGCTGGTCAGTGTTTAGCAAGCAAATTTAGAAGTCTGAGAGAAGGCTGGATGAAAAGCAAGTCTAGTCACCCTACATTTCTCTGTGGGCAAATTTAAAAATGGGTGGATTTACTATAGTGCCCTCTCTATTACCCAATGACAGCCCTCCATGTTCTGGTGGTGTCCTGCCTACTCCCGCAGAATTACAACATGGAAATACAACACAACAATGGCTTATTTCACTGTTGGTGGAAATATTTCCCCACAGCAAGTTACCCTTATCAGAGCAGCTTTTCTCTGTCAGTGATTCCCACATTGGCCAACAATTGCAGGGGCTTTTTCCATACCACTTTGACTAATAGTGTCACAATCTGAGAATTTGATGGAATACCAGAGGGCTGGTGCATTGGCTGAACCCTACATACCAGTATCAGATGGAAATATCAAAAAATATGCCCAATTATTAAAGACCTCCAGATCTTCTTTCCGACAATTTTTGGTTTTTATTGAGCTCTGTTGTCATTGATATTGCTTCAGAAGTCCTATGTCACTTCAGCTTGAGACCCTAAATCATGGTGCTGGATCAACTTGAAAAGGAAATACATCTTCTGTCTCAGCCTTAGCATTGTTGATCTTGGCTAATTAAATTGAATGCTGGCCTGGAATTAGAGAGTACTGAGTTCAAATCCAGCCTCAGATACTTACTAAATGTTTGCCACTAGGCAAGTCCCTGTTTTGGCCTGGATTTCCTCATTTGCAAATTGGGTATAATAATAGCACCTCCCTCTCAGCATTGTTTCGAAGATGAAGATCAAAGGAGATAATTCAGTAAAGTGCTTATCATAGTTCCTACTACATAGTAAGTACTATATAAACTTTGGCTATTATTGTCTTGGCAAATTGATTCTAATCTCCAGTAAGAGAGTGCAATAGAGTTAGAAGGCTTTGATTTAATTCCAGCTTTTGATGATGATCTGTGTGATCATAGGCAGCTAGCTCATGGGAAACTTACTTTTCTGGACTTCTATTTCCTTAATATAGTATTTAACACCTAATAAGCACTTCATCATTATTTTTTTTTTCATTTCTGGCCTCACTTGACATTTATTTTCTTGACTCCATTCTAAATTCTTTTTCTGATCACCTGAACTCAAATCCTATTTGCTCCTTTTGCTTGATAATAGGTTTTGGTCTTTTTGATACTCATCTCTACACCAATGCTAATTCCTTGATAATGTTTGAGTAGGAAGAAACTGAGTAATCAAAAACCAGTTATTTAGCTCTTCCATCAATTTATGGAGATCTTGAACTAGGATTCCTCACTGGTTACTGACCTTTATGGGTAAATATAACAGCCTCCAACCCTCCACACACAGTAAAGTCACCAAGTTCTGTTGGATCTTTCATAATCTCTTTCCCATATGCACCTTCCTATTTACAATGTCCCCTAGTAGTTCTGGGCTTTATTACTCCATGCATTAGCAAATGTAGCAGTCTGTTGGTCTTTCTTACTCTAGTATCTCCCACATTTTAATCCATCCTCCTACATTCTGCCTCCAAACAACTTTATCACTATCTCAGCACTTCATTAGTTATGTCATTTTCTTGTTCAAAAATCTTTAATAGATCCATTGTCTACAAAATTAAGTCTAAATACTTTATCCAGTACTAATATTCCCCCAGAAACTGATACTAACTCATTATTTCAATCTTATTAATCTCTATCCACATATATACACCTTCCACTCCAATCAATTGTGAGCTATTCACCATACCTTAAACACACCTTGTACTTTTCTACCTCCAAGCCTTTTCCCCTGACATTTCCTCTTCCTAGAAAATCCACCTTTCTTCTATCCTATCTATCCCAATCAGATAGAATGTCACCTAGTCTTTAAAGCCCTACAACATCCTAAATAGAAGTACCTTTCCTCTGAACTTCTATAACATATTAGCTATACCATTCATGTGACATAGGTTGTGAGCTACTGGGACCATGTTTTATTTATCTTTTGTATCTTCTACAACATCTAGCTTAGTACCTTGATCCTAATAGGTTATGAATAAATGAATGAATAAAGATTCTGAAAGGAAATGCTAAATATTCTGTTTCCTACTGCTATACATTGGAACAGTTTGGCAAAACTACTCAATTGAAGAAATGATTGTGAGAGGAAATATTTTTTGCAGCATTTCATGATATGTCTTTTTAAACCCACGCCCAAACTCATAATTCAAACAAATATGTCAATCCTTCATTATAAGCATGGATGCTCACTGAAATTTCAACAATCAGCTCTTGTAATTCAGTTTGAGCTTATTCCAGTATACCTGTGATAACAAGTTATGTTATTGTGGCTATGTTTCAATTGTCTATCCCTGGTAATAGACCCCCTTCAGAAGTCTTTACCATGAAGTGAACATGAGCTATGACTGGTCTCTAACTAACTAGAATTGAATTTTAATGTCTTCTCTATGCCTTTAAATAAACTCACTCTTAGTTTAAATATGTATTGTTAGATTATTTCTTTTTGAGGCACTGAAGACCAGATTCCTAGTAGAGAGATAGAAACTGGTCAAATTCACATATTTCTAGGACTTAAATTCTGGGATATGATGGAAAGTAGAGTTGGGAAAAAGCAGAATTATTATTGAAAAACCCAAATCATGAGATCAACCAATTCGATCTTCTTGTTGATTCTGTTGTGATTGTTGTTGTGATTCTGAACTAATGGTAGATACAGCAAAGTTAATGTTTGTAGATACTCTCCAAACTATATGATTTTAGCACCCTAGAGTTCTTTTCCTACCATTCTACCAGTATTCTGGTGAAGGCAGAAAGGAGCCACATAGAACTGAACATCTTTTTATTTTTATTCATTTCATAGGTTACTATGGCCAAAGACTCCATTGCTTAATAAGGGGTGTACACAAAGAAGGTAGTAGCTCAACATGTGGGACAATTCAGATGTGTTGTTGTATACCAGCACTCCAATTTTTTGCAATGACTTCTTCTGCAGCTTAAACATACATGACCAGTGGCTACCTTGTAGCTGTCACTCTCTATGAGGAGCACTAATACAGATACCCCTGGGAGCCAGATAACAACTTAAGCTATCATAGATACACACTACAGGTTACTACATAGATACTACATTACAGATACATATACATTCCAGGAAAATGCTTGCAAAAATTATAAAGACTTTTATGAAATAATGCAAAGCAAAAAGTGATAACCCAGTACCAGAAGAATGGAGAACAGGATCAAGTTAGAGGTAAAAGTGAATGAGAATGAATAGCCAAAGAATTTTGATAACTCTTTAGAGAATAATGATCATTTAATTTTTAAAATATAATTACTAAGGAAGCTTAGTTGGGCAAATTGGTTTTCAATATTAAGGGGGAGGTAGGGTTGTTTGGTTTTGTTTTGAATTCCTTTTTCCCTCAATAGTTTTTTTATTTTTCCAAAAACATGTAAAGATAATTTTCAACATTCATTTTTCTAAAACTTGGTGTTCCAAATTTTTTTCCTCCCTCCCTTCCTTCCTTCCTCCCCAAGACAGCAAGCAATCTAAAATAGGCTAAATATGCAATCCTTTTCAACATATTTCCATATTTGTCATGTTGTCTAAGAAAAATCAGACCAAAAGGGGGAAAAAAAAACACAAGAAAGAAAAAGCAAGCAGCGAACAAACAAAAGGTGAAAATCCAATGTTCTGATTCACATTCAATCTCCATAATATTCTCTCTGGATGAGGATGAAAATTTCCAATTCAAATCTATTGGAATTGTCTTGGATCACCTCTCAGTATTAAATTTTTAAAAAATAAACGATTATTAGATATTCCAGGACATTGTGGCCACTTTTTCATGCTGTAGACAGTTATTTTCTTATCTTTCTGTTGTTCAAAATAACTCCCAACTCTCTCCTACTGCTGTGTAAGTGAAGCCTGGCTAGCCACTTAGCCCAGATACCCCTTGAATAGAGCACTGCCACCACAGGTGGGATTCGATGGAGGTTTGGCTCCTGCTATGAAACTCCTCAGCCCAGTGCACTCTTCACTCAACTGAACCGATCTTCGATCTGCGTCTCTGGCTGTGAGGCAGCTAACTGAGGCTTTAGAACCCTACAGGGAGTCTAAGGGCTAAGTATGCAGGGATTAACCTACAAAACAGGGTCAACTTGAAGAGAAGACTCTGTCAGTATAACCAGCCATTTAATTTAAAGGCCCTTTCCTCCCACCTGACACCTGCTTCTATATTCCTAACCTATTTCAACCTATGGACCTGAACTGTATAGGAAACCCCTTATTTCTCCTGCCTCTAAAATCAATTTCAGAATTAGAAGTAGAACTGGAACCCTGCTCTGCTGACTCTGAAATCTAGTATTCTTTCTACTATTCCAAAAATCACAGTGTCAGAGCTAGAGACGATTTTATATATCAGCTCATCTGATCAATTTACAAATGTGGACAATAAGACTCAGAGGGGTTGTGATTTGCTCTGGGTCAAATGGCCAGTAAGTGACAGAGTCAGTCCTTGTACCAAGATCTCCTAACACTCAATCCAAGGACTTTTCATAATATTACGCTGGCTGAATCTATAGTCCTTTCATGACCTTGAGTAAATGATTTAACCTCTCTGGGTCTCAGTTGCCTCACCTGTAAAATCAGAGGCTTGAACTTAGTGATCTCAAAGGTCCTTTCTTATCTTCAAATCTTATGATACTATAATTAACCCCAATCACAGCAACTCCACAGAAGGGGCCCTTAGCCATTTATCTTGATATACAGCAAGTAAAATCAAGTATTACTTTGGAATAGAATACATCATTTATGTGCCTCTCCATCAATGAGGTTTATTGACTGCCTTAACAACATCAAGCCTCAAATCACTTGCCAATGGAGGAATTAGGAGTGCCAGTATAAAGTGCTCAGCACTAAGCCTAGATCAAAGAGAGAATTGCCTGGTTGGAAAACATATGACTGGCTTTAAGCATAAATTGCTGGACTTAGAGTCAAAAAGATGAGTTCAAATCTTAACCCCATTATTTACTAAGGCAACTATATCATTTATTTCATTTGCTTAAATGTAAAATCAAGATAATGATTACATCTATTTTGTAGAATTATCATAAGGAACAAATGAAATAATTTGCATAAAGCACTTTGCAAATTTTAAAGTTTAAAAGTCCTAAGGATAGAACTCCATCCAGTTTTGGTTAAAAAAAAAAAAAAAAAAACTCAGACAACTTATGTGCATACCCCATAGATTTGGAGAAAATTGAAATGAGAAGACAACACACATATTAGATACCTTCTCAGAGTCTGGAAGCTTTCTCTTTATGTGCCACCATTTAAAACTGTAAATTGTCCTTCCAAATTAGATCTGAACCACCTGAAGTTATGGGCTCAATACAATGAAGTCTCAAGCCACTACGAGAGAGAGACAGACAGAGAGGCAGAGAGACAGAGAGACAGACAGAGACAGAGACAGGCAGACAGACAAGTATAGATGATCTGTTGGGAGGAAAAAGAATGACAGAGTTCAAACTTATGGTTTAATCAGCATAGGGAAACTGGTGAGAAAATTTAAGGATTAGTTTGGTTTCTGAGGGGTTTAATGACTGTCCCACTTTCACTTAAGTAGTGCATGTCAGTGATATGACACACATATGGGAAGATAGATTCCTGTTCTCAGTGTTTTTCTGCTCTTTATTTTTCCAATTTTTATTTAATTCATTAAATATTTCTCAATTACATGAAAATTTTTTAACATTCTTTTTTTATTTTAAATTCTAAATTCTCTTCTTCCCTTTTTCTCTCCTTACAAAAGCAAGTAATTTGATATTGATTATACATGTGAAGTCATGCAAAACATTTTCATATTAGTCATTCTGCAAGAAGGGAACAGACAAAAAAACAAGAAAAATAAAGATTTTTTTTATAAGTATGTTTCAATTTTCATTCAGAGTTAATCAGTTTTCTCTCTGGAGATGGATAGAATGTTTTATTATAGATCCTTTAGAATCGTGTTGGGTCATTGTCTTCTTGAGAGTAGCTAAGTCATTCACGATAGATCATCCCTACAATATTGTTGTTACTGTATACAATGTTCTTCTGGCTCTGCTCACTTGCATCAGATCACATATGTTTTCCCAGTTTTTTTCTGAAACCATCCAGTTTGTCATTTCTTATAGCATAGTAGCATTTCATCAACCATTCTCCAATCAGTAGGCATCCTCAAGTTTCTAATTCTTTGCCACAAAAAAAAAAAAAAAAAAAAAAACCTGCTGTAAAAATATGAGTTCATATAGGTCATTTTTCCCCCTTTTTCTTTTATCTCTTTCAGATATAGACTTAGTAGTGGTATTTCTAAGTCAAAGAGTATATACAATTTCAAAGCTCTTTGGTCATTGTCCTGACTCTGATACCATGTTGTCACTTCCATTAGAATGTGAGCTTCTTGATGACAGACCATATTTTTGCCTTTCTTTGTGTTCCCATCTTTTAGTACAGTATTTTATATGTAGCAAGTACTTAATTAATGTTTGCTGATTGACTGAGACTAGTTGTCTCTCTACCATACCATGTTGGTTCTAGTCCTTGGCATATTAACATAAAAGTTAGAAAAATTTCTCTTGAAGAAACCTTAAATTGTAGAACTATCCAAATTTATATCCTTTCTTAGAACTCTTTATTTCTATAAGCCAGATTAGTTGGGGGGTTGGGCTGAACATGATAAAAATTATGTTAATTGGATAGATTTCTTTTTCATTAACATAGGATTCAGTGCTGGAAAAGATATCAGAAGCCATCTAATTTGACCCTTTCATTTTATATATGAGAAAACTGAGACACAGAGAACTTAAGTGGCTTATGTAAAGTCATAAAAAGATCATAGTAATATGCATTCAACTCCAAACTAGGTCAAGAATTGAACCCATGTCTTGTTTTTAGAGCTATTGCTTTTTCCATTCTTCCATGCTAGGGATTGCATAGTTTTATATATATCTATATCTATGCATATAGATATAGATATATATTGCTATGAATTTTAACACAATTTTATATATTTATTATATTTATATTACTTATTGTTTTATTTATATTACTATTATTATTTTTATTATATTTATATTACTATGAATTCTAACACACAGTACTTTGCATATGATGTTGTTCAATAAATATTGAATGAACTTTTTCTAAAAAAATAATATTTTTTCCAGTAACTCTCCTAGACTAACCTTTTTTTTGGGGGGGGGGGGCAGTATTTTAAGCTGAAGCTTTGCCATATTCCCAGGAACTTTCCTTAATATGAGGTTGTTCACTCTTGTTTTATTTATATTACTATTATTATTTTTATTATATTTATATTACTATGAATTCTAACACACAGTACTTTGCATATGATGTTGTTCAATAAATATTGAATGAACTTTTTCTAAAAAAATAATATTTTTTCCAGTAACTCTCCTAGACTAACCTTTTTTTTGGGGGGGGGGGGCGGTATTTTAAGCTGAAGCTTTGCCATATTCCCAGGAACTTTCCTTAATATGAGGTTGTTCACTCTTTCCCAGAAAGCAATCATGTAGGTTGAAAGTATCATATGTATCAAGGCGGGGAAGGGGACTACTTTAGAATGATTAGAATTTTTCTAAAGAGCAGAAAAATACATAGAACAAGCTTTCCCATGTGTGGAGCAAAGACCATAATAGGAATTATCCTCCTATTGGCCTTTTGATTCGTTTTATTTTTAACTAGATCTTTGATTGTCTTATACCAAAATTTTATTTACAATCTTTGAGAATTGCCCGGGGATCTGAGAGTAAGAAGCTTGTTCATAGAAACATACTACCTTGAGTCTAAAAAAGAATTTTCATGATTCTCAGGCTATCTCCTTCTGCACTATTCTGGACTATCTTTGTTTTCCACATAACTACAATAAAGTGAATACCATAATTCCAACACAATAAAAATATTCACCATCTAAATGTTCACCAATGAAGGTGAGAGATGTTGAGAGATCTAGAGTAAGAGGGATTAATTCTTCTATCTAATGCTCTATGGAACCGCAAAGAATTAATACTGGATTTTTTGGAGCAATCAGGGGGCACAATGACTCATAAAATAATAATAATGCTCATTTATAGCAATTCAATAAACATTTATTAAGCATCTTCTTTGTGCTTGATACTGGGCATACCAAGACAAAAATCAAAATAGTCCTTGACCTCAAGAAGCTTATATTCTGCTGGGAGAAAGCACTTCAAGATTTATATAGCATTTTGGTCAAAACAACCCTATAAGTTTACTCTTGTAAACATTATTTTCTATATTCATTTCACATATTTGGAAAATGAGAAGTTAAGAGATTTGATGATCACAAAACTAATAAATATCAGAATCTGTCCTTTTAAAAAATATTATTTATGGTCAAAGGATATGAACAGACAATTTTCAGATGAAGAAATTAAAACCCTTTCTAGTCATATGAAAAGATGCTCCAAATCATTATTGATCAGAGAAATGCAAATTAAGACAACTCTGGAATACCACTACATACCTGTCAGATTGGCTAGAATGACAGGGAAAGATAATGATGAATATTGGAGGGGATGTGGGGAAACTGGGACACTGATACATTGTTGGTGGAACTGTGAATGGATCCAACCATTCTGCAGCGCAATTTGGAACTATGCTCAAAAAGTTATCAAACTATGCATACCCTTTGATCCAGCAGTGTTATTATTGTATACTATTGTGTATATTGTATTGGGATATAGTAACTATATCCCAAAAAGATATTAAAGAAGGGAAAGGGACCTGTATTTGCAAAAATTTTGTGGCAGCCCTCTTTGTAGTAGCCAAAAACTGGAAATTGAATGGATGCCCATCAATTGGAGAATGACTGGGTAAATTGTGGTATATGAATGTTATGGAATATTATTGTTCTATAAGAAATGACCAGCAGGATGAATACAGAAAGGCTTGGAGAGACTTACATGAACTGAGTAGAACCAGGAGATCATTATACACTTCAAAGACAATACTATATGATGATCAGTTCTGATGGACATGGATCTCTTCAACAATGAAAGGATCCAAATCAGTTCCAATTGATCTATAATGAATAGAACCAGCTACAACCAGCGAAAGAACACTGGGAAATGAATATGGATCACAACATAACATTTCTACTCTTTTTTGTTTTTTTCTTCTCAGGTTATTTTTACCTTCATTCTAAATCCGATCTTTCTTGTGCAACAAGATGATTGTGTGTGTGTGTATGTATGTGTGTGTGTATATATATATATATATATAGTATTTAACATATTTAACATGTATTGGACTACCTGCCATCTAGGGGAGGGGTTGGAGGGGAAGAGGAAAAATTGAAACAGAAGCTTTTGCAAGGATCAATATTGAAAAATTACCCATGTATGTTTTGTATATAAAAAACTATAATAAAAAATAAAAATAAAAATGCACAGAAGAAAAAAAAGATTAAAAAATATTATTTATTTTAATTTTTTTTTTAAATTTTAAGTTTTAATTCTCTCCTTACTTTTGCTTTCCTACCCATTGAGAAGGCATGCAATATGATATAATATAATATGGGAAGTCATACAAAACATATTTCCATATTAACTATGTTGCAAAAAAATAAGAAAGATTAAATAAGTGGGAAAATTTCAACCTTTACTCAGAGTTCATCAGTTCTTTCTCTGCAAGTAGATAACATTTTTTATTGTGTAATATTATTGTGTATATTGTTCTCCTGATTCTTCTCACTTTACTTTTTAATTGGTTAGTTCATTTGAGTCTTACCAGATTTTGGGACACTAATATATTGTTAGTGGAACTGTGAATGGATCCAACCATTCTAGAGAGCAATTTGGAACTATGCTCAAAAAGTTATCAAACTGTGCATACCCTTTGATCCAGCAGTGTTTTTACTGGGCTTATATCCCAAAGAGATCTTAAAGAAGGGAAAGTGACCCACGTGTGCAAAAATATTTGTGGCAGCCCTTTTTGTAGTGGGAAGAAACTGGAAACTGAGTGGATGCTCATCAGTTAGAAAATGGCTGAATAAGTTATTGTATATGAATGTTATGGAATATTATTGTTCTGTAAGAAATGACCAGCAGAATGATTTCAGAGAGGCCTGGAGAGACTTACATGAACTGATGCTAATTGAAATGAGCAGAATCAGGAGATCATTGTACATGGCAACATCAATTCTGATGAACGTGACTCTTTCCAACAATGAGATGATTGATGCCAGTTCCAATAATCTTGTGACGCAGAGACCCAAATACACCGAGAGAGAGAGGGCTGTGGGAATTGAATGTGGATCACAACATAATATTCTCACTCTGTTTGTTGTTGTTCACTTGCATTTTGTTTTCTTGCTCATTTACTTTCCTTTATGATCTGATTTTTCTTGTGCAGCAAGAGAATTGCATAAGTATATTTACACATATTGGATTTAACATATATTTTAACATGCATAACATATATTGTATTGCTTGCCATCTAGAGGAGGGGGGAGGGGAAAGAGAGGAAAATCTGAAACACAAGGCATAGCAAGGCTATGTTAAAAAAAAAAAAAAAAAAAAAAAGTCTTACCAGATTTTTCTGAAACCATTCTATTCATCATTTAATTGTTTATGGTACCTTTTAGAAAGATATAGGATTTTTTTTTTGCTTATCTCTTTTAATTACGTCTATTTTTTCTTTGCTTTGTCTGAAATAATGACCATTATTCCTGGTATTTTTTTACTTCAAATGAAGCATGATTGATTCTGCTTCAGCCCCTTATTTTAACTCTGTTTCAATTCTAGTTTCTAATCCATTCTGCTCTCCCTTTCCTCATCCCATTTACATTCACAGTTATGATTGCTAATTGTGCATCTCTTTCAACTCTATTTTCCTCTATTTATCCTTCTCTGTCTTTTTTTTTAACCTTGTCCTTAAAAATTCTGTTTTGCTTCTGACCACTGCCTTCCTTAATCCATCCCCTCCCTTTTATCACTTTCCTTTTCTCTTATTCCCCTACTCTTCCTATTTCCTGGTTGAGTAAAATAGGTTCCTATACCAAATTGAGTTTGTGTATGTATGTGTGTGTGTGTCACATAATATGTGTATCAATTTGAATAAATTCAGAGGAGTGAGGTTCAAGCATTAGCCACCAAACTCATTTTCCTCTCACTATAAAAGTTCTTTTTTAGATACCTTTTTTATGTGAAATAATTTATTCTTCCTCTCCTTTCCCCCTTATCTAGTACATCCCTCTTTCTTATTTATCTTTTATTTTTTTGACAATCCCAGCATAACTGACTAACTGCCATGTTCTTTATGTAGAGTTAATTGTCTTAATAATGATAAAATTCTTAGGAGCTACATGTATCATCTTTCCATATAGAAATATAAATAACTTAATTTTACTGAATCCCTTATGATTTCCCTTTCATGTTTGCCTTTTTATGTTTTATCATAATATCCTAGCTCAATCTATTAAAATAAATCCATCCATGAAGATCAAAATTCAGGATTCCAGGACAACAAGACGATGTTTCTTCTTTTGTGTTCAAATGTAAAATATCAGTCTAAATAATGAAAAAACAAGACATGGAAAGTTCTATTGAAAAGCAGCAATAAGCCAGCTTGTTTGCATAATCATGATGCTACACAACATTTTTTATTACAGCTTTTTGATGGGCAGTGTAGAGTAGTGATTACAGGGCTGGCTATATCAAGAGATCAAGAGGATTTCTGGATTCTAGTTATATTATTGATACTTCTTAGTTATTTCTCAAACAGCTCTCTAAGGTTATGAGATAAAGGCCAATTGCCATGGAGCGAATTTCCTGTTACTCTGATAAAATCACAGTTCTGGAGGGAAAAAAAAGTTCTAATAAACATACAGTTGAAACCCCATGATGTATCCATAGCTTTACAATTCTACAACACACACACACACCAAAAAAAAAAAAAAAACACAGAATAATATAAGCCCAAGGGTGTTATTACTCTGTTAACTGGGCCTTTACAGTAATAACCCTGGTTATCATAGAAATGACTACAAGAAAAAATTTTGATGGCTTTTCTAAGATATTCACTTTATCTAGATAAGGCTGTTTCTAGCCACAGAAAGGAAAAATGGGTAAATGTGTTGATATGCAAAGAGGGGATACAATTCTATTTCTTGCTTCTACTAGTGATCAGTGTAAGCTCTTGGGAAGAGACTTTAATTACCTCCATGATTATCTTAGCTTGAATCACCAGAAACCTATTTGTAATCAAGAAACTATAGGAGCTTTATAGAGTGTGATCCCAAAAAGGATCTTAAGACATTCCTTAGGTAGTAAATAGATGAAAAGTATTTCTTGGAGGGACAGCATGCTTTCACCACCCAGAGTGGATAAGTTGTATTCAAAGTTATAAAAACTCGAGTTTGAATCTCCTTTTTGAAATCAGATACTTATATGACCACTTTCCTTATTTAAAGGAAAGTTACTTAAATCCCTCTGAGCCTCAAGTTCCAAATCTGTAAAGTGGGGCAACTAATACATGTTAAACTATCTCACTGGGCTTGGGGCTCAAAGAATTATGGACATAAAGCCCTTTATAGAGCTATAAAAATGACTATTATTTTTATAGAAGCTAAATGCATTTCGGTAAGAATAGTACAGAATCAGATAATAAATGTAAAGCATTTTACAATGCTATGTAAATGTCAGTTATTATTCTTATAGATGCTAAGTTTATCCCCATACAGTTCACAGAAGGAGAAGGCAGAAATAGGCTGAAATTTGTAGTGCTGAAAGAAAAGTGCTCAAATACTGAACTCTTCTTTTAAAAAATTCAAACTCTTTAAAGACAGAGATGATCCCTTATTTTTTCTATCTTCCTTGACTTTTACATGTCTAAAATACAACTTATAATCTCCTCCCTTCTAAGATACTCTATTATTTACAAAAGCATCACCATCCTACCAGTTACCCAAGCTTATGTCATCCATAACTCCTCAGGCTCTCATCCCACATATGTAGCCCATTGCCAAATCTTGTTGGTACCTATCTCATATTTCTCCCCACTACAATCCATTCTCCACTCAGCTGCCAAAGTGATTGTTCTAAAATTCATATTTGACTATATCACCAGTCCCCACCATCACTACCACTATAAACACATATATTCAATACACTCCAATAGTTCACTTTTACTTCTAGTATCAAATATAAATTCTTTGTTTAGTGTGTAAAAGCTCTTCATAACCTCACTCCCCCCTTTCAGTGTTTTAGGTTAAGGCCTTTTTATTTCCCTTCATGAACTCAGATATAGCTATACTGGAATGATCTACCTACTATCCTACACACACTGCATGCTATCTCCCATCTCCGTGGCTTTCAGAGACTCCTTCCTCACCTCTTCATCTTAGCCCCTCACCACTACTTCTTTAAGACTCAGATAAAATTCCACGTTTTGTTGAATATTTTTTCCCAGTCCTTCCAACTGCTAGTAATATCTTCTCTAAGTTTATCATTTATCTAGCATGTATGTGTGTGATCAAATCTAGATTAAATATAAATGTGTCTTTTCCATTAGAATATGAGTTTCTTGAGTGAGAATTGTTTTTTGCCCTTTTTTTGTATCTTTGATGCTTAGCACAGTGACTGGAACACAGTAAGCACTTAATAAATGCTTGTTGGCTAATTTACTAACACAATGCCTTATAAATAGTAGATTGTTTTGAACTGCTCATTGAATAAATGTGTGTATGTGTATATGTACATATATTATTTTATGTATGTGTATATATACACACATATATCTATATAGTTATCTCTATCTCTAAATATTTATATCTATTCATCTATATATGTATATCTACATCTATTGATCTAGCTCTATGTACATATATGTGGAAAGAGGAGGGAGCACCTGTAGTTCAATTCCCATGCTTAAGGTCACTTTTATTTCAGCACTGTTTCCCTTACCTAAAATTTCCTCCTTTCTCATCCATCTCTGCCTCCTGGTTTTTTTTTTTTTTTTTTTTTTTTTTTTTTTTTTTAATAGCTTTTTATTTACAAGTTATATGCAGGAGTAATTTTACAGCATTGACAATTGCAAAACCTTTTGTTCCAATTTTTCCCCTCCTTCCCCCTACCTCCTCCCCTAGATGGCAGGATGACCAGTAGATGTTAAATATATTAAAGTACAAATTCAATACATAATAAGTATACATGACCAAATCGTTATTTTGCTGTACAAAAAAAAATTGAACTCTGAAATATTGTACAATTAGCCTGTGAAGGAAATGCAAAATGCAGGCAGGCAAAAATATAGGGATTGGGAATTCAAAGTAATGGTTCTTAGTCATCTCCCAGAGTTCTTTCGCTGGGTGTAGCTGGTTCAGTTCATTATTGCTCCTTGGAACTGATTTGGTTCATCTCATTGCTGAAGATGGCCAGGTCCTTCAGAATTGATCATCATATAGTATTGTTGTTGAAGTATATAATGATCTCCTGGCCCTGCTCGTTTCACTCAGCATCAGTTCCTGTAAATCTCTCCGGGCCTTTCTGAAATCATCCTGTTGGTCATTTCTTACCAAACTCCTGTTTTTTTCCAAGTCCAACCCTCTACAAGAAGCTTTTTTTGATTTCCCCCTAATATTAATGCCTTCCCCCTGTTGATAGTCTCCTTTTATTCTACATATAACTTGTTTATACATCATGTGTGAGTGTTACCTCTTCCCTTAGATTGTGAGTTTCTTGAGAGTAAGGATTATCTTTTGCCTTTCTTTGTATCCCCAGATTTAGTGCAGAACCTGACTTAGAGTAGGTACTTAATAAATGCTTGTTGTCTGATTGACTATTGTCACTTTCTGGCCTGGTGAATTTCCTCCAAAAGTTTTTTTTCTTCTTATTCTTGCCATTCCTTCACAAGTAAAACAAAATGAATGCTGACTGAATCCTAAGAAGATAAGCTAAGATAAGATTACATGGAAACATGTACAATTTCATTTGGGGAATTTATTCCATATGTTTTTATTTGGGTGGGTATATGCATGTTTGGTTACAAATCAGCATTATCCACTTCTGTCAGTTTCTCTTGTATGAACCTCCTTTTTTAATCACTAGCCTTCAAATTATAAAATTTGAGAGCTAGCAGTACTTTAAGAAATCATCTAGTTCATCACCCATTTCCATGGAAGAGGTGGAATATTTGAAATGGCTATCATATACCATCATTCCTCAGGATACACTCAGGAAGCAGTGAGGTGATTAATAAATACCAGTGGTTGGGAACAAAAATGCATCACTGCAGCTTTAAAAATCACCTTGTCATTTCCTTATCTTTCTCCTTTTCACTGATGAGAAATGTTCAGGAAATTAATTCAGAATAAATTCTCTTGCTCTAGCTGTCAAATTGTATGTGTTACTACATAAAATGGGGAAAATAGCATATGACCAACTGAATAACTTTCTGAAAGAAGATGTGACAGATGGAGAAAAATATAAGAGAGGAAAAAAAGAAACCAAAACACCAGAGTTCCACTTATAAAAAGATTGAAAACTACAAAATAATATTCTTCCCATATAGTTAGAGAAATCTCTTTGATCAAGTAACATAAAACAACTTACAAAATATCTGATCAAAAACATCTGACTAAAAGGAAGCTTAAAATGATCTAATATTTGAGGATCCTCCTTATCTGAGGAAACTGAGGCTTGGAAAGGTAACACCTAAAATGACAACCTAGATAATCAACAGCATAGTTGGGACTTGAACACAGTTTTCCAACTTGGAATCTAACTTTCTAATAGCATCATTATTATTAATGTATATTAATGTATTAATGTATTGTACATTAAATCATTTTTCTTTCACAAATTCTCAGAAAGTCATAGAATCCACAAGAGCTTTATATTTAGGGCTAATAACTAGGTACTTAAGGGTTAACAATATTAAGTAACATATTAACAAAACTTAAGTTCCCTACTGGCCACATCTGTCCATCAATAACAGCTACAAGCACTGCACCCTAAGGACATGCACATGCCAAAAAAAAAAAAAAACAGTTTATTTATCTTAATGTAACTGAATCCAATTTTCAATAAAAATGTATCTGGCATCTTAGCAGCATTTTGTAGGTAATTCTTCCTGATTGATTTCCCCCCATCACAGTTTACTGAGTTCCTTTGACCTGCCTAGCCTTCTAACCAATGGTTACCACTTGTAATCAACAGCAAAACCTGTTTTAACTCAAACTGGGCTGATTACTATTTTTGTTGCACTGTGAAAGTTTTCTCCAGATCAGGAGATGAGAATCCCCTCCATAACTTGAGTCTGAGCAAGCTTCCAGAGATATTGTGACTATGTTGAAGTAAATTGTCCACAGTTATAAAACTAGTTATATTTCAGAGACAGGACTTAACCCCAGGTTTTCCTTAATATGGGATATTTAATCACTACTCCACATTGCTCACAATCATGAGACATGTCTAGGGAGACATGTATATGAGAGCATGTCTGTCGATCCAGACCTGGATTTTACCAGTGTAGGGAACTCTCAATCAAGGAACCTCCCTCTATCAAGAAAAACCAAAAGCTCCTCAGTAATTTCCAGTTTAAGAGTTATCTTGGGCACTGAGAGGCTTGTCTTAGGTCACATAGCTAATATCTGTCAGAGGACAGATCCAAATACCTCTATCAAAGTTTTTCCCTGTGTTTATTATAAAATTGAAGGATTATCAAATCATTTACAATCTTCCCTAAATAGATTCTTATAAAGCTTTAATTTTTTCATACTGATTTTCAGGTTTGTCTTAAAAAACAAATTAAAAGGCTAATCAAAACCACTATTCACCAATAGATCTGTAGAGGCTGTGGAGGAACATTAGATATGTTCTTTCCTCAGTTATGATTTTGTAATATCTAAAAAGACTAAACAATTTTATATAATTCATATATTCAAATGAAGTCCAGAGAAAATGAGTTCTTTTTGTTTTTATCTTATTACCTGGTATCTTTAACATTACACTTCATTATGTTAGCTCTATAGGCACTTTTGCAAATGGTACAGCCTAAACTCTACCCCACCTTTTCAAACCATGTAATTATTGTCCATACTCTCCCATAAATTATCTATTATGAATCTACCCCATGCTTTATTATCCTTTATATGTTTTTTATTTAATATTTTGTTTCCTTCAAAGCTCAATCAAAAATACCACTTTCTACATAAAGCATTTCCCAAATCCTCCACCTGCAAGTACCTGTATCTCTACAAAAATTATCTGCTGCATGTGAGGGACAGCCCTCATTACAAATGCAGATAAAGTTATACATGGATAGTCAGAAAAACTCCCTCAATTAAAATAGTCATTGTTAGTGCTATATTGTTAAAATTAAATATCATAAGCATTCTTTCTGCTAATAATCAATAAAATTTTGAGGAGGGAGGAAGAATAGTTAGGAAAAGATTATGCTAATTTGTTTAGGAAAAGTGCCCAGAGTGTCAAAACAAGATATATGAATACAAAACCAGACACTAGATTTATCTTTTCAGTTCAAAATATGGTAGATTGCTATCTGGTAGTAAGATATGCCTCCAAAGAACTTCCTATGAAGAATAAAAGATGTAAATACATAGAGGGGGCAGTAGAAAAGTACATATTGGGTGTGAATAGTTTGCCACATATAACTGATAAGAAATGCCAAAGGAATAAAGGATATCATCATAGAATTATTATATGATAGGAAGGATCTGGGTCTAGATACATAGCAAGAATAAGGGATGACACTTGTCTAATTTCCTCAGGATGCAGGAGAAAATAAGAATGATCTTCAGTACATTGAGGCAAATTTTGGGGAAAATATGGACAAGAATCTACAGTTATCCTTTTCCCTTCACATCACAGGAAAACCTAAAATCTAAGTAAGCATTTTTGTCCCTCCCTTGGTACCAATGAAATCTGAGGGTTTTTTCTTTTTCATTTAAAGGGTGTTTACAATATTTTATTGTAAATTTTGAGTTAAATATTTGATCATAGGCTCTTTATCTGTTAGATTTCATATATTGTCTGCAGTTTCCATAAATTCCCCCCAAAAAATCTCATTTACTTTCTTATGCCGACCCATGATATATCAACTACCATAAGGAAAACTGTGGTGTGGAAAGGATAACTGTATTAAGATAGGCAGGCATGGATAGGTTGCAATATATGTCATTGAAGCATTCTCCCAAATAATGAGGTTGAAGAAGCTAAAATTAAGATTAATTAGATTAGGATTCACTGGAATTGAATGAGACAACATTTATAAAATATTTCACAAATATTTGTGTTATCATTATTCTTATGATTAATTACAATGTCTTTCTATATTCTTTTGCACAAAATGTTCCCTCATACCAATAATTCCCTCTCTGCCCTATTCTGCCTCTTCAAACTCTAGTTAAGTTCAAACCCTTGCCACCTCTTACAAGAAGTATTTCTCAGTCCTCCTTATTTTAACACTTTATGCTCTCTCCAATTCTCCAAAATGGCATTGTATTTATTTTCTATATGAGTGACCCCGGGAAAACCACTTAACTTCTCATTGTCTCCATCAGCTCTTTGTGTCTATAAGTAATATGTGTGTGAGTGTGTGTGAATGTGTGTGTGTATGTATGTATGTGTATCATTTAAAATTTTCAGGGTGACCATTTACACATCAGAAAAAGGCAAATGCTATAAATCTGGTCCTGATTTGTTATTTTATTAATTATCTAATTTAAGATTAGAGAAAAAATAATAATGAAGCTTAAATTTACAAATTCATCATGTATGTGTTTTTAGTTTAGTTTTTTCAAGAAAGCTAATTTTCCAACATTTACCAACATATCCCAGATGTATGTATATATGTATATGTTTATGTATGTACATACACATGTAGAAAATACATGTTTATGTAGAAAATATACATTATATATACTTGCTGGGGATATGTATATTTCTATGTAAAAATATATACACACATGTCCACATACACATATGAACAAGTCTGGATCTGTGATTTTGGCAGCATATGGAACTCTCTATAAGGAAATTCCCTCTACCAATTCAGATGAACAACTGTTAGGCAATTTTATAGATTAGTAAAGTAAAGTCATTCAACTACAAAGTAAACACAGACATTTTGGCAGCAGGGGAAGGAATAATAATAAATGAAGGAATATATACACAGAAGTAGCTAGGTAGATGGAGAGATAGATAGACCTTGCATACATGCATAAGTATTATGTATATGTATTTGTGTATACACATGTAAATATAGACATCATACTTAATTATCCTTGTGTATGTTGTTTTATCTAGCACAATGCTTGCTATATAGAAGGCATCTAATAAATGCTTGTAGAATTGAATTGAATAATTTCAGTTGTGTTTTTTTTTTTTAATTTGATCTTTCTTTTTTCCTGGGCTACCATGATCAAAGAATTCATCATCTACTGGTTATAAACCTCTCTATACTTAGTTAAACTGATCTTTGGACAGTAAACAAGTTAAGATCATATAATATTTCTGGACAAATAGACCAGCAGAGATAATTTGTTCAAAAACCCTCTATTTGTGAACATCAAATGAGACATAAAACAAAGTGATGTTTACTGAACAAAGGTGTTTGTCACTGCTACAAAAGATATCCTGTAAGACTTTGCAGAGAAAAAATGTTCCTGCAGTTGAGGACCTTCAAATGTTCCCCAACAAATACTATTTATCAAGCATCTGTCATGTTTAAAACATCACATCCCAGAACATTACCTGCTCTCCACAATGAAAACTATTAACTAGCCAAACACACAGAATAAAAAATGACCACAGTTTACACTATACTGTTCAATTCGTAGGCAGTCAATTAAGTTAACCCATCAGTATCTATGTCATGGAAAGATACAGAAGGTAGACAATACTGAATTAGCAGAAGCTAATGATGAGTGTAATTTTCCCCATACTTTCTCCCATCTTGATTTTGATTTTCATCTCTTTTTCTAATAAGTAAATAATAATGTGAAGTGTTTAGAAGTTGGTCAACGCTGAAGATGCCAAAGCCATCCACTGCATCTTGGGCCATTGCTATTCATCCTGACTTTTGTCCTACCATTGAACTTCACTGAGATTGGAAGAGAAAATGAGGCTGATAACTTTGTACAACTCTGGCTCATTTAATTCAATTCATGCATGAGTCAAGATACTACCCCATGATGTCATTAGTCCCCTTCAAAAATGAAGGACAAATAACAACAATTAGGCAATAATCTGATTTCATGCAGACAACTGATGCTGAAATGTCTCTTTAATGATATCTGGTTGTTTCCTCTCTACAATTTCATTTTTTAATTGTATTACTCCATGTTTATATAACTGGAGCTTTCTTACTTTTTTCTTGAAGAAAATGTTTATAGTATAGACACATCTTGTTTTTCTTAATTCCAAATCATATTTTCCAACAAATGTTTATCCTTTATCCCCCAGTCCTAGAGTTAATAAGGAGACACATTCAAAGTCAAAGAGGAAGTAAAGGGAATTCCATGTGCAAGAAACAGTATATATGTTAGTTTAGCTAGAATATACAGCACAAGATGAGGAATAATATGTAATGAGAATAGAAAGATAAACTCAAGCCAGACTATGAAGAACTTTCTTTTATTAAATCTGTTTATTTTCAAAACATATGCATAGATAATTTTCAACATTCATCCTTGCAAAACCTTGTGTCCCTTCCCCCACGCCCTCCCCTAGATAGGAAGTAATCCAATATGTGAAACATGTGAAATTCTTTTACACTTATTTCCACAGTTATCATGATGCACAAGAAAAATCAGATCAAATGGGAAAAAATGGGGGAAAAAATGCAAGCAAACTACAATAAAAAAGGTGAAAATACTATGTTGTGATCCACCCTCAGTCCCCACAGGCTTCTTTCTAGGTGCAGATGGATCTCTGCTGAAGAGCTTTAAAAAGCAAACATGTAAGTGAGCCAATGAAGCTTCTTGAGCAAGAGAGTGATAATATCAGATTCATGTTTAGGAAAATCCATTAATTAGTTATGTGAGCAATGGACCAAGGAGCAGAAAGTCTGGATGCAGGGAGACTGATTAGGAAACTATTGCAAAAGTTCAATCTGGAGAATTCTATCTTCATATAATTTACTCTACTTTTGATCACCATCAACATATGTTTATGCATAAGCTAAACTTTTCTTCACAGTGATCTTTTCTTACTTCTACTCACCATGAGCACTGCAATGCAATATGAACAACTATTTCAACAAAGGATGTTTCTTATTGCCTTTAGATGCATACTAAAATAACTTTGCGATTTTTTTTTTTTTTTGCTTGTCCTAGTAGAAATGGTGAGCCATGCTCTCTTCTAGCTGTTATTTTCTTAAGCCTTATTGATAGTAAGAATGTCAATAACAATATGATTCAGTTTCACTCATTGGCCACTGAACAAAATTTAGACATTTAAAGTACCTAAAGTTAAATTAATGTTTATGAATAGTCTAAAAATCAAATGACTTAGTATCTCTTACTTTATTTTGACTACTTGGATACTATCACGGGAAATGGAGAACTGATTCTCAAAAGACCAGGGGTCATTTTGTATTTTTCTTGCCACAACCAATAAAATCATCACCTAGCAGTTAAAATACTAGTGATGAGCTTTTCTGTACTTAGTGAGGCTGGTCCCTAGACAGCAGATACAGTCTGTTGCCAGGACCAAATTTCATGCCTTTTCACTTTGGTATTAGCTTACAGAACTTGGGTTATGCTGGTTAAATCTTTGAGAACACGAGGTCATCTCGATGACACAGTGAGGCAATAGAGTAGGACTACTCTGGGCCTATATTTCATTATCCATAAAATGAAAGGGTTTAAGTAGGAGGACACTAAAGTCCTGTTCTGCTTTAAATCTATAATCCTATAATACACAGAATATGCTTCAATGAGATATCATGTAATTTAAATAGACATTTTACTCTAGACAGAGCCAAGAAATGATCATAAAACAAATTAGGTAATATTATTCCCATGTTTTAATAAGCACTATCATAGATATCTTTTATTTATTTATTTATGATTTTAAACTGTATATATGTTATTATTAGCATCAAATCATTAAATAAGAAGAATCTGCCTACTTTAGTTCTTACCTCAGATAGGAAATGTCAACATTTTGAAGACAAATTTTAAAAAATATCTATTGATAGAATACGTGAGACATATTTTTAAAGTTGCAGTTTTCATCTTTCTCTGAAAAAGTAGTAATAAACAAAATCCTTTTCCTTTCACACATTTGTCAAATCACAGAAAGAGAAATCAAAGAAGTCAATATTTGAGGGCATGGCTAAAACATTTAAACATTTTCATTTTGAATTCTTTTTTTTTTTTTTTTTGAGAACTCTTCTTTTCAAATCAGTTCCAGACAGACAAGTGCCCAAATACCAAACACCATCTTCACCTCTGATGTTACTGGACTCTATTGCTGGGCCTAAGAAAGAAAGAGCAATAAGAGGATAATTTAAATCCCAAACCCAAAGAGTAAAGAATCCAAGCCTCATATGCTTTTGAAAAAGTACTACATTTTTTAAAAAGTTATTTTCAAGAATAAAGTGAACCCCAAAGAACTCATTAACTGCATTGTCAGCATCAGTTTTTAATAAATGTGATGAATCAGTCCATACAACAAAGTATTTTTCCACTACTGAAACAATATTGGATAGTAAACAAAACAAATAAGTGATAATTCTCTGTATCTAATTCCTCAAGAAAAAATTATACCCCATGTATAATGCTACATTTCATTGCATAATGACTTTCAGAAGTGTAATATAATTTTACAAGATTAACAGCTATTAATTTATTTTGAAAAAATTATTCCTTTAACTAAGCCCCATGTGTAAATTAGAAACCTCCAAAAAGTCACATCTAGAGGTTTGGTTTCATAATAATAGTTTACACCCATTTTAATAATAAAAATTTGATAAGAAATTAAATGAATAGCTTGAATTTCATTATGTGTAAATCAATTTCTTTTTTATTAGAAATCTTTCACAAAAGGTATTAGGTAATTAGGCTGTTATATTGTAACTCATGCATATCAAATATCTCAGCCGAGAAGGTTAATTGAAGCTCCCTCTTCATCATTGTAAATGTCTTGAAGCTGCTTTGTCTGGGTCAAATTGAAACAAAAGAAATTCCCTAATAAATGCTCTAAGAAAATTAATGATATAGTACCATTAACCACATAAACCATATTTCTTTATGTATTTAAAGTTGTGTTTTAACTATTTCACTAATCATTTGTTTTCATGTCTCATTTTATATTGAACATAATATCATATATATAGCATACAAATTTATGGATCTACTTTTTTTATTTTCTTAATAATAAAACTTTAAGAGAAAATAGAAATATCAAGCTTATCTCTAATAGCACAATTTTACAGCATGGCAGTCATTGCCCTTGCCTCCTTACAAATAATCTGAGTTTTACTCTAAGGTTATTTGAATCTCACACACACACACACACACACACACACACACACACACACACACACATACACACACTCACACACACACACAGAGGCTTTTTTTTATTACACTACAATGAACTGTTGCATCATAATGCAGCTTATGCCTCCATTTCCAATTTTTTTAATCACAGGAATTTCTAACTTCCAATTAACTAACTCATTAGCTATTTTGTACAAGCTAATTAGTTTGTTTGAAAATAAGCTACAATCAAATTGTGCATCAACAACTAAAAAGGTCCATTCTTAGAACTGCATTTGCTATCTATTCTCTGCAGTAGAAGAAACATAACTAAATTTAAACATGAATTTTTTTAACTTTATACAATTCATGCTTTAAAATTAAAAGAATATATTATATAATTAAATTTAAAAGCCACTTTTTGAGATAATAGTGTATACTTGGTCATACATGAAACACAATGTTGGGGGGGAGGTATGAATGTGGGTATATGAGAAAGAAAGAGAAAAGTCTATGATATATGCAAAAGAAAAAAATTTGCTGGAGAGAAAGGATTCATCAATTTGAACATTTGAATTTTTTTAATAGGTCTTTGTTTCCTACTTTTTCATTTACTATATTTGCATCCATAGTGCCCAGCAATAGAGGATAACACATAAAAGACCTTTCATAAATATCTATTGATTGACTGAATTATTGATTAAATTATGTCAGCCACTATTTATGATATTATAATATGTAATAAATGAAGAATAAGAATTCCCATGCAATAGAAAAATGATATGAGATAATCTTTGCAATATTATACCCATTTTCACACCAAACTTTATAGCAATATACTGAAGAAAAATCAGGAGAGAATTCAAAATTCCCTTAGGAAGAAATAAATCACTACTCACTTCAAAAAAGTAATGCTAATAACTGGTGAAATCAATCCACTTGAAAGAACTTCGCAAATAGATATCAATCTGTAAAAGTAAATCATTAAATATTATCAAATTTTTATAGACATTACAGAATCATTGCTAAGACCATATATTTTTTTCCTTGATTTTTTTTCTGAGACATGGCTTTTTTTCAACTGTTGGTGATTGCAAAAGGAGTCTTTCTTAGAGAGAGAAACACTAAAAGGAAATAAGTCCTAATTAGCAGCTAGAAAGCCCTCTGTCAGACACTACACAACAGTTCACATAGAGACACTTCATTCATGATTTACATTCGTTAAATTCGAAGAGCATCTATTTTAGAGAGGCTTTGTTGTCAAGGTTTATTTATGAAGATGTGACTTGTTCGTCAATGGAAATTCAAGCATTTTTTTGTATGTGAAAGTTAATCCACCAGGGCCAGGAAGTGAAATTTTGATTGGAAGGTCCTGTCAAAGCCAGTTTGAATGATGGTTGCACTTTTCATCAGTATAATCCATACTCCCCATTTCCATTGGTTAGGTATAATTCATTGTCACAGCCACACAGCACTCCCTCTCCTAAGCTGACAGGGACGGAATATGTCTTGCAAAGAAAAGATGCTCCCACATCTACTGCTGGAGCCATTTGCAAGCAAGCACAGTTGATGTATAGGCTGATGTTCACAAATTATCTAGTCAGAGCCTTCCTTAGAAACACCTGTATATTGTAACTCACTTCAGAATTTACAGCTTGTCAGAAAAGCACATGCCCTACTGTGCTGTGTCAATCATTGCCTGAAACCCTTTACTCACAGCCTTCCAGCTATTTCTCACACCGCTGGAGGAAGTTTGACATCTCATAAAATTTAAAAATGAATTTGTGTCATAAAGAGAGGAGGGGGAAAGAAGAAACTGAAAATGCTGCTTATTAAACAAAGATAACATCTGTCATATTTCCATGTGAAGCCCCCTCACTTATTTTATATTTTTGTGATAGAAAATCTGCTTCTTGGTCGGAAGTCTAGCTTCTTGTTTGCATTTGGCTTTTACTCCTCCAATGGTAAAATTGGTGTTAAAGGATCTATTCCATTACAAAATAAAATCCAATCTAGATTAGCGAATTTGTAAGTGCCAAGTAGAAACAACAAAAGTGTTTCTTCTTTTTCCATGCTTTCCTTTACTCAAGATGCTCCTATCAAAATTACCTCTGTATTTTGAAGGATTTGTGAAATCATCAGCATGGCTATTCACCTCAGTGGTGCAGACCTCAACTTATCCATTTTTTCTCAGCCCATACCACTCTTGTGTAAGTCCTCTCATAAATTCTTCCCAGGAAGCTTGGAAGATTTCTCTACATTTCTTGACATTGTATCAATGTCAATGGATGACACAGGCTGTCTATCTCTCATCCTTCATTCTCACCCTATGATCAGCCCAACATTGTTCCCTGTCATACATCTCAGTGTGTTTGACTCTTTTCTTTTGCACTATTCCTCACTGGAAATGTGTTGTTCTCTGTTTACCTTGATCTTTGGATGATCATTCAGCTTTAATTCTTCTAATTACTTTAGGAGGCTTTAAGAGCTTTATAGTATTTTTTCCCCTTCCTTTACAGTCTTGAGCTTATTATAATGTTATTATAATTATTATTATCAATCATAATGACAATGATTCATATATATGTAGTATTTTAAGGTTTAAAAAGCACATCCCCTCAGACTAATCCTGTGAGATGCTATAATATCATTTACAGACAAGGAAACTGAGGCTAAGGGAAGGGAAGTAATTTGTCTTGTCACAGAGATAATGTCATAGCCAGAGTTTAAATGTAGCTCCCTTGATTTCAATTCCAGATTTCTCTACTTTGTATCATGACTGCTCCTTTATTTTCAATAGAAAAACGCTATTTTATTATTTAAGGAAAAACATCTTAGGTACTGATGATAATTAGAATGGACTTGTCAGCAGGATGCCAGAATTGGGGGAAAGCTTTGTGGTTTGGGGGGCTTAATGATAAACTTGTGTCTTGCAAATGCTCTGTCTCAAAAAGTGATATCACCTTATTATTGTTCTTCCATACCCTATACACAAAATCATGCCAATAATATTATTGATTCAGAAGTTCAGGTCAGGAGATGGAAGTCAGAGATTTACCAAAGAGTAAGACAAAAAGGCCCCAGGATGTCATGAAAATGGCAAGGAATAATTATAACTCAGAGATTAAAAAAGGCAAGAATTCTAGCCTATTAAATCATTTGGAAGTATAGACACAAGGATGTAAAACGCACCTCAGTGAGTAATTTTGGAGCAAAGGCTGCAAGCTTTTTGCTTTCTTTTATATATTCTAATTCAGTAAAATGTGATCTCAAAACATAGGTCCAAAGCATAAGGAATGTTATTATAGTTATTTTTATTTTATATTATAGTTATATTATTATAAGAAAAGGATAGATGAAGCAGCAATTGAAAAAGAGTCCCTCAGAAAAGTTTTGGAATTTCAATAAAGTAAAGGCATCCAAGTCTGTCAACTGTCATAAAGGATGATTTGAGTTCTTAAATCTCTCTCACCAAAAGATTCCCATCATGCAATCAACATGTAAAGGTGCTTTTGTATCCAAGGACTAAAAAATCAAATAAGCTAAGCAAGGATGTAAACCTATTATTCCTAGAAGCCCAAGCTGGCTCACATCAGACCCTTACCACAATAGCACCTCGGTAATGGCATTAAGCTATAGGGCAGGAAGGATTAGTGGGTACCCCTCTTAGAGCACCATAAGGAAGGAAGCAGCATAAACCCGCCTCAGCCTAGCCTTCCTCCCTGAGCCATTGGTTTAGCAAGAAAAACCTCTAAGGCTCCCAAATGCAAAGAGAGAGCGCTTTGATTTCTGGGACTCTCTCCTGCCAAGAAAGAAGGGAAGAGATCAAGAAAAAGCAACTTTAAGCCTTAAAAAGACAGAAATGTATAATTAAGAGTGTGTGGCAGGATTGCCACCTCTCTAAGGGGATGTGCTCTTGGCTCTCTCCTGCCAGCTTACTTTTGAGCCATTCCTAAAATACTCTGCTCATTCGTGTCTATTGCCTTCCAAATCCTGGTACAAAGAAGTTTTCATTCCATGTGAGATAAGGAAACCACACCATCATATGTCACAAATTTTCCATTTCTTTGATGAGTCTGTTAATCTATTTATAAATAAGTAAAATTAAGTCATCCTACCATAAGACAAGTGGTTTAACACATGTTCTTTCTAAATATATCAATGCTCAAAACATGATTGATCAGTACTACAAAATAACAAATCAAAGTGGGCAGTCAGTGGCAAAGACAGAGCAAGCAGAGATGCCTGTTTTATTTTTGTTTTTCAGATGTACAGCATGAAGGTACCTTGCCTATTTCTTTTTAAGCAGGTGACTGAAGAAAAAGAATGTACCATACCCACTGCAAAGCATTAAGTGACTGACATATTTTTGTGTATTTTTTTGGTCATGCTTCAAAGCCTGAAATTATATGCTGAAAAACCAGAATTAGTTGAATCACTGGGAAATTAAAAGCAATGGAAAGAAATAACCGGATATTGCTGATGGGAGGTTACAAAGCCAACTGCAGATTCTCAATATAGCCTGATTTCTTTGATTTTTCCTGTCTTTGGATTTTCATTACATTCATTAACATAGTGAAAACTGTGTCCTGGACACTCATAAGGACAATCCATTCCTTTGTATTGTGTAGTGTTCTGTTTCACTTGAAAATAGAAAAAGATTTCTTAAAATTTTTTTAAAAAGAAAATCATGGGGACTAAAAGTTATCTTACTATATATTATCTCTAAATGAGTTTCCATTCTTTTTACCAGTGAAATATAAATGATAACTGCATTTATATTTCAAATTTTTTAAATATAGCAAAAAATATTATTTGAGCAAGCCTAGTAAATTTACTTTGAAGGCAATGTAAATGCAGTCCTAATCCTTAATCTTCTATCAGAAAAATTTCTTTTATTTTGAAGTTCTAGGCAGTGCAGAATACTTTTCTGTGAGTAAAGAGTAGGAAAAACTATTAGAAATCATGGAGTTCATTGTCTCTCCCACTATTACCACCATTTTACAGATGAGTAGACTGAATTCTAGAGATGTAATGAGGTTTGTCCAAAAGCAAATGGTCAAGAGTAGATTAGATCTATCTCCACAGAGTACAAATTCAATTCCATTTCTACTATACCACATTATCTTGCTGCTATCTTTTTTTTTCTACATAATTATAGCACGATTCTGTCTTTTATTGATGACATAACAATTAATATGATGCATTTTGTTTGTTTTTGAGATTGGGGTCTCCCTATGCTTCCTATGCTTCCTATGCTTCCCATGCTGGAAAGACAATATCGACTCATAGGTTAATCCCCTTGATGACCTGCATGGAAGCTTTGACCTATTCTACTTAAGAGCTGACTCAGTTTACCTCTTCTTGGTTAGCATAGTGCTCTACTGCTCCATATTGGTGCTTGATTTAGTAGGGACACTCTTCTGCAGCTCAGAATGTCCAGTCCCTCAAGCAACCCACCACCCTAAGTTTCCTCCAGTAGCAAGGATGACTGACCTGCACCATCATCTGGCTTGTGTTTTTATTTGTACAAATTATCCAAATACCATTTCCCTGTCTGGGGATAAAATTTATTTAATAATTTCATTCATCAGACATTGATTCAATCTCTACTACGTATTTTAGGAACTTGGGATAGAAAAACTCAAGTGAAATAGATTCTTATTCCAAAGAAGTCTATATGCATAGACTCAGAAAAGAAGTTGAAAAAGTACCATATAAAGTTTGCTCAGAGGCCAGATAATCCACCCTGTACACATACTCTATAATACTATCCACAATATCCTCAGCATTGTCTACCTTTATAAGATAAAAATTATGCTATATTATTGCACAAGCATGGAAATTTAAATAAATAAAAATAAGCTTCAAATAAGTATTTATACATCCTATCATAATGGGGAGAGGTGCAATCCCCTACTATAACTTCATAGTGCCTGTTCTTATTCTAGTCCAATATGGGGAGAAAAAAAAATATTCTTGTTTCAAAACTCTTCCCTAACTCAGGGAACAAGCAGTATATCTCTCCAGTATAATCTTTCATACTTTGGTTGGTTTTCTGAAGCTAAATATTAAAAAAGATATATATTTACTTTATTCATAGATTTATAGTAGAAAGAAACCACAAACACATCTGATAGGTAACATGATATAATAGTTATAACATTGGATTTAGATTTGAGTTCAGATCCAAGGTGTGTTAAACTACAAGTTATTGTCTACAACACTTTGATCTGTATAGCACTTTCCAGATTTAAAATGTGTAATTTTTTCCAGACCTTTTTCTCATAGATGAGGTAATTAAGCCTTAAAAAGATGACTTGATTTACCCAAAGTTACTTAGATAATAAATAACAGTCAGAATTCGAAACTAGATCCCCTCTGGGGGATACTATCTCCCCCTATCTACATCCTATTTCATTCATCCTGTACTGTCATTGTACTCCCTTCATAGCCCTCCTGGGCCAAAATGTCCTAAAGCTTTGGTAAGCTTTAAGTGATGGAGGAGTACTTCAAATAATGAATCTTTTGCTACTATTTCTTTGGTCATCAAAAACAAAACAAAACAAAACAAAAAACAAACAAATAAAAAAAAAAAAAAACCCTCTTCTTAACAGCATCTTTGAAATGTTCATTTTCTTTATGTTGCTCTCTCTGACCTGAAATAAGAATGAGTGGGGACTTCAGCAAGGAGACTCCAAATGCTTTCATTATTATTTTCCTCAACGATTACAGTTGTTGTATTACATGATGTGATAAATGTAGACGACCTCTCAAGGATCACAAATTGGCTGTTGAAATATTGAACCTGTAGTCTTAAGTTCTGGAATTGTTAGAACTAAATAGATCACCCACAATGCAATAGGTCATTATGCTTTCTGATAAATAAACCCAAGGAACATAAACATTCCTTAAGCCTACCACAGAGACTCTCCTGTCATTCAGATATATGATACAAAGAATACCACAGTAAAATATCTTATACCACAATGACACATCCAAACAAAGTTTATAATGGCATAATAACCCAAAGATGTGTTGCCTATCCAAACAAGGCATTCATTTTATTCTCATGAGGTATTTTCCAAATACATTTTTATGTATAATTTTAAATTAATTTGATGCCAGACTTACCTATTCAAAAAAGAAAATCTTGAGACTCTTTCTCATATCATTTCCTATTTGATCATAAATTCCTTTATGTCAGAGATCATATCTTCTGTTTCTTTCCATAACACTACCTATGGACTCTGGGTGGACACTCTATAAGGCCTTTGCTACCTAAAGTCTTCAGTGAATGAAGTACCAGTTTTAACATTGTCCCTATCTTTATCAATTTTTTAAGATTTACCAAGCTCTCTCAAGTGTATGTTACTTCTTAGAATTAAAATAGGCAGAAGTTGATATAACTTGATAATATGAATGTTTTTTATTTATCTGATTTTTTTTTTATGTTGTGGCTTCTAAGTTATTCTTAATTTCTTTAAACTATATTTTTGGTGACTTTCTTCTCTTTCAAAAATCATTGCATAAGCTACCCCAAATCAGTATCCTATCCAAAGTGTATCTTGGCAAACATCTCTTATTTGGCATGCAATAAGAACTGTGGTTCGAAAAGCACAGAAGCCCCTTCAAGAGATCTATCATATTTTGCTTAAGCAATTTTTTGCAATTATGAGATATTTTGGCTTGCAACTTAATTACATAGGAGGAGCAGATGAACTATGATATCACCACACGCTAAAATGAATAGAAAAAACAAAAGTCTGATTTATAATGATGATTTTTGAAAAGCATTTCCTCTGCCATACAGCTTGCCTGAGCTTTCATATTTGGCACTGACATTTGCAATGTGGACTTATTGGCAAATCATTGGCAAAGAGGCATGAAAAAAATCCAGAAGAAATTTAAAAAGCAGCTTAAGGGGAAAAATAATTCACTCCTCCTTTTCTTGGCCAGATTTGTTGTTGTTTCTTTTTATGAGTGGGAAAAAAAAAAAAAAAACTTGAAACCTGTTGATATTCTGAGACTAGATTATAGGTTAGAGAGAAGGTAATAATTTTGAAATTCCACATGGAAAAACTAGGGTTAAAACTAGAATAAAGTCTGCAAAGTATACAAATACTGCAAAGTATATTTGGTATTAGTCCTGATATTTGATTGTTCATGTGTCTATGATTCTGGGAGTTAATATTAAAAAAAAAAAAAAGTGAAAAAACAATCTAAAGACCTTTTTCCAGAAGATCAGAAATTTCTACCATCCCTATCTTTCCCTACTATTCCACTCCTCCCTCCCCCTTAAGCTATCAAATCAAAGCCTAAAGTGCTGATTACATTGGATTCTTGATTCTGCTTTGTTGGTAAGGTCATTCAGATGCAAATTAGAACTTTCACCGCCCATCCAATGTAAACAAACTGGAAGTTATGACTCACACATGTGAGGGATGCTAAAAATTGTTTCCTATTGGAATATTGATACATAGTATTTGATCAAATCAAGCCAGAACTTTCAGGCTATACTAGACTGTTTGTTTGTTTTCTTTTATTCTATGTTTATTTATTTCAGTAGTGTCCAGCTCCTCAAAATCCATTTGGGATTTTCTTGGCAAAGATCTTGGAGTGGTTTGCCATTTCCTTCTCTAGCTCATTTTATAGATGAGGAATCCGAGGCAAACAGGGTTAAGTAACTTTCTCAGGATCACACAGATGTCTGAAGCCATATTTGAATTCAGGAAGATAAGTCTTCCTGACTTCAGGCCCAGCACTTGATACACTATGCCATCTAACTTTCCTTTTAATCTATAGTTTAATTTAAAAGAGGTCTGAATTAGACACATACAGTTACTAAACTACTTCCTGCTATTGACATTCAGATCAACTGTTCTTTGATGAATAGTCAACATTCCCATTATGAAATAAAAATTTTCTCATATCTAAATATCTTCATTTCTTCCTCTGTAAAATGTGGATAATAGCTGTGATATATCACACTATTTATGCAATGAACAAATAAGATGATTTATGAAAAACATCATAAAACCTATTATCCCACTATGTGTTTTACTAGAACAAGCTAAAGAATATATATTGAATAAGCTAAAACAAAATTGAGAAAGTGAATGACTTTCAACTAAACCCCAAATAAAGCTGCCTTAGCTTCCTTGAAATAAAGTGTTTGGTGATCATTAATATTTTTCAGAGAGTTAACAGGATAATAAAATCCATTGTAACATGAAGAATCTAGGTAGGAAAATGAAATAAGTGCTACATTTGAATGCTAGCTCTACCTGTGCCTGGCGTTTTTAGCTATGATCACATGTTCTAGAGTAGGTAGGGATTTTAAGAGAACATTTAGTTCCTTTATTAACTTAAAAATCATCCATGCAATTTACTATCATCAAAACATTAGCAAACTATAAAAACTGATGAGAACTATTAAATATTTAATCTTTGTCCTATAGATGCATAGGATAGAAATTTGCAGATATAATATCACATATACATACCACAGTATTATTCTCATGTGCCAAATTTTGAAAGTTCAACTCTATTCACATTAAATACTAAATTTTTATGAATTCTTATAAATTTTGATGTTTGTGTGGGCTTACATGTGTTTAGGGAAAAGAATATTTATAATTAATCAACATTTGCAACTATTTTACTATGCAGGCAGTCTCAATTTTCATATAGAATAGGATAACACAGATATGGAATATATTTCTACTCCCCATTTCATATAAATTTAGAAACTTTAAGAAGTTTCTTTTAAGCAGTTTGAGAGCTTGAGAAAATTAGGAAATCACAATAACCTTGGCTCCTCTTTACTCCATTCATAGAATTCTTGCCACAAAATACCATTTTGCTGTTAGGAAAGTAGTCAGTTGTTACTGTTGAAGGGAGAGGGGAAATGTGTTTCTGGTGTTCAAAATTAGCATTTGTAATCTGTTTCCCCATTTTCAGTGCTTTGTAAATTGTAAATGTGAATTGAATAGAATAAAAGACAATGTTACAAATGGTGGTTGGGACTAACTGAAATAGCACAAAAATGTGAATTAATGCTATGCTTAGGATCATAAAACTTCAGTTTCAAGGGACTTTTGAGATCATCTATCCAAGTCTCATTTTACATTTGAGAACACTGAAACTCAGAGAATAGAAGTGTCTTGCCTGAGGTCATACAACTTATCAAGTTAGTGGCAGAGTCAAGGCTATAACCCCAATTTTTCATTTCCTAATCCATTCTCTTTCTACTATATCATTACATATTATGGTTTAGATAGATTTTGTGGGATAGTCAAAGAATGTACCATCATTTATGTCATTGTTTATATGGGAAATGTGTCTTGAGTTCCAAAAGAATGATTTGCAAATCAACTTTAGGGACAAACTGTCAGCAGAACAATTACATTGGATTGTATAAGGATAGCAGAAAAAGTGACAATATCCAAATGATATGAATTGTTATTTGTCTCAGTTTTTTTTTTTTTTAATCCAGAGGAAAGTGCAATGCCCAATAAGAAATGGAAAAGCTCATCATTAATTCCATTTATGAAGAACTATTCCAGGTGGAGTTGATAATAGATTCTAACTCAACCCCAGTAGAATCCAGTAAAAAACCAAACATGCAACAGACATGAATTTGAAGGAAGAACCAATAAAATAGTATAATCAAATCAACTTAGATTATGATATGGGATGAGTCTTCTTCTTCTCCTTCTCTTTCTTATTTTTATTATTACTAAAAACAAACAAACAAACAAACAAACCCTGGAATTGGTAACTCTAGTTAGAACTAAAAGTGAGTGTTATGAACATCTTCATCACCAATTTTATTTTTCATCCCCCATTCTTGAATCCAAGAACTGATTTTTAAATTTCTTCCAAATGAAATTCTAAGAAAATTTCATAGCTTTAATTTCATATGATAGAAAATACAATATCACATGAGTTACAAATTTTATTTTTAGGCAGATCTAATTGCTAAAAGAAAAAAAAAGTTTAAATGATGTGTGTGTGAGCATTTCTTCTAGTACTGACCCTAAGAGAAGAAAAGGGATTGCTTCAGATGACGATTTCATGTTGGAAAAAGATGATGATATGACTTAGAGTCAGATTTCTTCTTTGGCATTTCCTCTGGTGATTCAGCTGAACCAAAATTTTAATTTCCATAACTCTATGGAAACATACCAATAAATGAAGCTTCCACAGAGATCTTTATTCTCATAGGAAATATAATGTTACTTTTAAAATTGATTTCTGAAGAAAGAGATACCAAAAAACACACCCAGAATTCACATTCTGGTAGGAATAAAGTAGGAAAATTTACTCAAAATAAGATGAGAAAATAATTTTACACCTATGAGATGGAACCTAATGATTTGATATCTACTCTGCTTGTGTCTCTAAACAATCATTCTGTTTTGACTATTACCAATTTTACCTTCTCTAACAGTTTTCCATAAAAGTCCTTAAGGACTGACATCTAGAACCTAGTTGACTAGAAGTTAAGCTCTAGATTGATGTGGTCCCAGGCACATTTTTTTTTTAGCTTCTTATTTTTCAAAATACATGCATTGATAGCTTTCAATATTCATTCTTGCAAAATCTTGTGTTCCAAATTTTTCTCCGTCCTTCCTCATCTTCCCCCTCTCTTCTCCCTTAGATAGCAAATCCAATACAGGTTAAATGTGTGCAATTCTTCTAGACACATTTCCATATTTATCATGCTGCACAAGAAAAGTTAGATCAAAAGGGAAAAAAATGAGAAAGAAATAAACAAGCAAACAAATAACAACAAAGGTGAAAATAATACATTGTGATCCACATTCAGTCCCCATAGTTTTTTCTCTGGGTGTAGATGGCTCTCTCCATCACAAGTCTATTGAAATTGGCCTGAAGCACCTCATTGTTGAAAAGAGCCATGTCCATCACAGTTGATCATTACATATTCTTCTTGTTGTTGGGTACAATATATACTTGGCTCTACTCCCTTTACTTAGCATCAGCTCACGCATGTCTCTCCAGGTCTTTCTGAAACCAGCCTGCAACCAGGTTCAATTTTGAAAGTTTCTCTGGGAACTTCAGAATCCAACTCATTTTAACTTTTTCTAAAGGCATTAAACTATACTCCTGTACCCAAGCTTAGATTTCTAATCAGCATTTAAATATATATTATTTATTTAGGATCATAATAAACCAAGTTAGGGCTAGTATTCCAACCCTTTTAGCAAGTAGATTTAGGAAATCTAAATTTCACTATTCATTGTTCACTAATCCTTTCTAATAAACACTATAAAATTTTTAAGATTCAATAAGAAAGTATTGGTAGAACAGACAGAACTCATGGCAGATAGACAATCTGCATCCCAGGCTTCTTGGCTGTTCGATCTGTTCTTTTCCACAGCTGCTAGTACCATTTTTGTTGCCACCCATTCCCAATGGCTCCTGTACTTCACAAGCACTTCTATTCACTACTCTAACTAAAATTCTAATTTTAGATTATTCCTAATTTAGGAATCACTACTGCTTTCCCAAAGATAGCTTTTACTCAACAGTCATGCTATGATGAAGTATTGGGGAGCCTGGTATAAGTACATCTTAGATATAATCCTTCAAATTCATGAAAACTGTGCATATGTTACCTCACCCCATCCTAAGCCTTCTATTCTCTAAGCTAAACCTTTCCAATTTTTTCAAATGTTCTTCAAAAACAATCAATCCACAAATGTCCATTTTAGTGCTCATTACCTGCCAAACACTTTGTTAGGAATACAAAGAAAACTAAGTTGAAAAAGGTGATCACATTCAGATAAAGGAGATAGCATGTAAATAACTAGATACATAAAAGATATATACAGAGTAGTTGAATAAAATATAATTTCAATAAAGGCATTAGTAGCCATCGACCAGAGGGATTGAAAAAAGCCTTCTGGAGAAAATGGGTTTTGTGTTAAATCTTAAAGGAAATGAAGAGATAGAAGTGAGGGAGCTTTTGCCTTTAAGGAATGAGATAATTTAGTTAGTGCAAAGACAAAGAGATGGCAGATGGGTAGGCCATTGCATCTGGATCTTAGAATATGGGGGAAAGAATAAGGTGTAAGAAAGAGCCAGGTTATGAAAGAGTCAAGTTTAAATGTAAAACAAAGAGATTTAGATTTTGTCATGGAAGTAATAAGGAACTACTGGAGCTCAAAGAGAGAGAGAGAAATGTGATTTAGTTAGATCTTTATTATCTATTTAAAAAGAGTAACAAGTTGTATATAATAGATTTGCAGTTTCATGTGCAATCACTTTTTAAATTAAATTGTTATTGAGATGCTTGTTTAGTCCATAAATTAAATAAATAACAATTTTTTAAAAATAAGTCACTTTGGCAATTAATGGAAGGACAGACTGGAGTGGGTAGAAACTTCAGTTGAGGCAGATCAGTTAGAAGGTTATTTACAGTAGCCTAAGTGAGAAGCAAAGAAGGCTAGAACTGGGGTAGTAACTGTAATAGTTGAGAGCAGGATTTATGTAGGAGAGATATTGTGAAAGTAGAAGTGATCATTTGAAAAAGAATTAGATCCATGACATAAGTAAGAGTGAGGAATTAATGGGAAAGGAACTAGATAGTTCGAACAATGGACAGAATGCCAGGCCTGGAGTCAAGATGACCTGAATTCAGAACTAGACTCACACACTGTCTTGCTATATTACCCTGGGCAAGTCACTTTACATTCTTTTCTTCAGCTGTAAAATGAATTGAAGAAGGAAATGACAAACAAATTGCAGTTAAGGAGCTACGCATGGCCCCAAAGTTGATCACCAGCAGCGTGGTAGTGCCCTTGATTCAGAAGAAGAGGAAAAGCTTAGAAAGGAAAGATAAGTTCTGTTTTGAACATACTGAATTTTTTTTAATTCCCTCATTATGCTAGCTTTCCTTTTATTTAGCTAGTTATCATACATTCTACAGCGTTACAAATGTCCAACTGGGAATGCTAATCCAAAGCTTAAGAAATCAAACAACATGTTCAAAATCTGTTTCCTCAATTTCAAGTGCAGGTTGAGACAACTGAATTTAGGATTAATTCCATAAATGTTTCCACATCTTATATTTAGGTGGTGCTTTTCATCACAGTAGTTCTTTATTGATGTTAAATAATTAATTCTCCCAACATTTAGGTTAAGAGTTACTTTGTCGTTTTACAGATGGGAGAATTAAGGTCTTCATTTGAACTGATTTCAGGTGAAACCAGAGCATGTCAATGTATTAGAAAGACTGAAAAGTATTTGATACCCAATATCCTGTTCTTCCACATTCATTTTTTTTTTTTTTTTTTTTTGGCTGAGGCAATTGGGGTTAAGTGACTTGCCCAGGGTCACACACCTAGGAAGTGTTAAGACTGAGACTAGTTTTGTACTCAGATCCTCCTGACTTCAGGGCTGGTACTCTATCCACTGCACCACCTAGTTGCCCCCATATATTCATATTCTATTATAGAATATATTCTATATTCTTAAAATAAAACAGTAAAAGGGCTACAAAACCATCCTGTCACTCTGAATTAATGATCTAATCACAGTTTTGTTGTCTCTGTTATAAGGAACTGAAAAATGAATGGTAATTAGATTAAACACAAATAGAAATGCTTGGGTATTTTAAGGCTAATTCAGAAGAATGTGATTTAAAAATTCAAAATTGATTTAATGTGAAGATACTGAATAATAATTATGTTCTTTGATATAAAATTTAATATGAAAAACACACAAGCTAAAACGGTGAAAATTTTAAGTTGGAAACAAAAAAAGTCATTTGCTTCCACACACCTGCTTGCTTTACTCTTTGGTTGTTCTCCATTCCAATTTCCCTCTTGTTTCACAATATCTTTCAGTCCCATTTTCTATAAACAAATCTGTGTATCTCCTGAGCTTGCTTATGTCCTGTGTATCAAATACTTTCCTCAGTAATTTATTCCATTTCTACCTTCATCAAATCAACCTCTATATTGAACCCAATTTCTCTTTTTTCTGTGTACCTTCAGTTCAGTAGAAAGATGGGTGGATATAAATGTTGATTATATAATTCCAAATGTATGCGGTTGTGTAGCCACTGAGTAATGCCTCCTGGCACAATGCACTGATGATTTGGTCCATATGTGAATGTTTCGTGCATTTGGCCCCATGGATGGTGGGCCAAGGAGAACATTAAGTCTGCCTGCCATAATGCTCACATGTCTATTTTCTTGCTTACCACATTTCTAAACATAGAAAACCTGTGGATTTCCCCCAATTTCCATATCACTATGGAACCATTCCAGGGAAGAATTTGGAGGCAAGGGAAGTTATGTTCCTCTCTATATGCAGGAAGGGGTACTAAGTACTAATGTGTACAAGGTATTGTGCTAGGCACTGGGAGTAATATAATCAAAGTTATAATCCTAGCTCTCCTAGAGATGAGATAAATATAAAAATAGCCATGGACAAATTATTCCTGGAAAGTACAGTAAAAACAATTCAAAGGCATCAAAGCAAACAAATTAGGCTGAATATTTTGCTCTTCTAAAACAACTAATGAATTTATGACTTTGATTCTGCAAATTAGTTATCAAAAATATCTTTAATTAAAAATATCATATTAGTAACATACTACTGGTTCTTGTGATATCAACTCAAAAAACTTTCATTCTTTTTCTTTCTGCCAAAGCATTCTTTTTTAAAATTGTGAAACATAAATTTAGACTTAACTTCTGGTCATTTCCCAAAGACATTTCTTAATGCCAATAATAAGAGTCTAATATTCCATCATTCACTTATTCTGTGTGGATCCTGTCATATTTTTATACTGGATTTGATTGCATGTTTACATTTTTCTGCAGCTAGCATTTTGAGTTCACACATTCTCAGGTCCTTGGAGTGTTTCCTGCCAGGAAGGACATTGCAAATGGAATAGTTATATTCTAGATCACAAACAATATCAGCACTTTCTTAAGGGCACCACAGTGAGACCCTGAAAGAATCTATGAGGAAAAACTATATTATTTCTCTCCTAATAAATACTGTATGTATGTATCTCATCTTTGAAAGAATGGCCTTCAACCTGCAAATTCATCCCCTAATCACTCACAGGTCTTCTCTTTTGCAATATCCCATAATAGCTTATTTAATACTAAAAAGAAGGAAATCAAAATCAAAAATACAAAGCAACCATAACAAAAGACAAATAAAGGACATAAATAAAAGAACTGAAAGTGACTTTTCAACCAAAGAACAAGAGGAAGAGGAACAGCAAGAGATAGAAAGAGAAAGATGGGGGAAGATGAGAAGAAGAGTGAGATGGAAAAGGACTAGGACAGGGAGAAGGAGAGGGAAGAATAGAAGGACAAAAGAAGAGTAAAGGAGGGAGGGAGGAGAGAGTGAAAGAAGAAGAAGACAGAGGAGGAGGAAAAGGAAGAAGAGGAAAAGGAGGAGGAGGAGGAGGACAGGATATTGTAAGTACAATGGTATAGAAATATATCTGTTCCAGGATTGGAACATTTTGTAGTTCAATTGGAAAGTTATCCTATCTTGAAATTGGAAGAGACCACTTGTAATCTCTTACTCAGTGAAGAAAATGTCTCTACAATATTTGACTGTTGACCATGCAGCTTTTGTTTAAATAATTCCTTTTAAATAGATTTAGGACAAGAAGGGACTTTAGTGATCACCTTGTCTAAGCCCAACATTTTACAAACAAAAAAAAACTGAAACTTTGGATATAAGGGGGAAAAAATCTGGCCCAAGGCCACACAAATAATTAAGTACTAGGATTTGAATGCAACACTTCTCCCCTTGCATCCTTCTGTTATTACTATCTTACAAAGCAGCTCCTTCCAATTTTAAATATTTTAAATTATTCATGTCAGTTCCTATTACTGTCCCTTTTTCTAATTGTTAGGAAATTATTCCTTAAAATTTCTTTGCACTTAGTTTCATAAAATTAAGCATTTGCTGTCCATATATATTATATGTTAATACCAGTAGACAACTAGGTAGCACAATGGATAGGATTAGTGTTAGAGTCAGGAAGAAGAGTTCAAATCTGGCCTTAGACATTTACTAGTTTTGTCATGCTGGACAAGTCACTTCATCTCTAAAATCACTCATCTGCAAAATGAGAATAGCACCTACCTCCCAGGGTTGTTGTAAAGATCAAATGAAATAATATTTGTAAAGTGTTTAGTATAGCATCTGGAACAAAGTCAGAGTGGGTGCTATAAAAATGTTAGCTATCATTGCTATTAATTCTATGTTGATGTTAGTTAAAGAACAATAGTAGTAAGGTACTGTAAAATAGGGGAATTCACATTTGGGTTATGCTATTGCTTAGACTCTATTTTTGCCCCCTTCAGAGAGGTTACGACTCAAGGCAAAATTACTCAGTGTTGTTGTTCAGTCACTTCAGTCATATCTAATTATTTGGGGTTTTCTTGGCAAAGATACTGGATGGTTTGCCATTCCCTTCTATAGTTCATTTTTCAGATAGGGAAACTGAGGCAAATAGGGTTAAGTGACTTGCCCCGGGTCATACTGCTAGTAAGTGTCTGAGGCCAGATTTAAATTCATAAAGACGAGTCTTCCTGACTTCAAGCCTGGCACTCTATCTACTGCATCACCTAATTATCCTATACTCAGTGACCTCTCTCTGTAAAAAGGTTGTGTAGTAACTTTCACTGGTCTGTTAAATAGTCTTATTTCTTCTGGAGACTGTCAATGCATGATTGATTCTTTCAAACTAAATCCTACCAATTTTTAATAGCATTAAAGCCATAGTAATAGAATATTAATAAAAAAAATACATGTTATCTAGGTGGGCAAACTCTTGATGTTAACTGAAGACAATCAAGGTAGAAAGTAAGAAGGATGCTTAGGTAGAATTCATGCACTGGCCAAACACAGAAAAATCTAAATGTTCTAAGCATAGTAGTAGCCTAATGTCATGAGCATATTACAAACACATTTAATTTATCTATCCAATTCAAGAGCCTAGCACCAGAAGGGACATTGGAGACTAAGTAGTCCAAACTCTTGATAGCCACATGGAACACTGGATAGGGAACCAAGCCTGAAGTCAAGAAGACCCCAGTTCAAATCTGTCCTCATAGTCTTACTACTTGTGTGATCCTAGGCAAGTCAATTTACTCTGTTTGTCTCAGTTCTCCATCTTTAAAAAAAGAGCTGTTGAAGGAAATCACAAAACATCCAGCATCTCTGCCAAGAAAACCCCAAATGGGATCTCCAAATAATCAGACATGACTGAAATGACTGGTCAACAATCCAAATTCTTTCAATCAGGAAATCCACATATATATATATATAAAAGTTTCATACAGTCACATCCCAAGTGCTTAATCCACATAATTGTGTGAAACTAGAAGAGCAGATAAATCTTGAACTACTTATAGAGATCCCCTGGGACAGTGCCCACTGATCACTGATTCCATCTCAACCATCAGTGATCCAGCACCCAATTTTCTTTAAGCTGATTTCTTTAAAAGGAACTTCATAACCATAGAATTTGTGGATCATGGTATCACTATAACCTGGAACTGGGAAGAAAAAATAATATATTTAACTCTTGATTGGGAGAGTTACAGTAGATAGACATGGAAGAAATTTAATTCCTTGGTTTACTTAAAGACTCTACAACACAGACCAATATTTCTGAATCTTCTGTAAGTAGGGACAGAGATTTTTCCAATTCCCAAGGCAACCCACTACTTTTTTTTTTTTTTTTTTTTTTTTTTTTTTACCAATTCTTATTCTGAGGAAGTTCTCCAGAACAGAATCTAATAGTGAGGGCAAAAATTTGCTTCCATATAACTTCCATGCACTGTTCTTACTTCTTCTCTCTGGAGCCAAGCAGGGCAAGTAGAAACAAGGAGACCCATGTCTTGTTTTGTCTCCACTATCATATTGTAATGTTGGTTAAAGTTCTTGGAACCTCTTTTTCCTCATCTGTAAATAGAGATAATTCCTGCTTCCAACCTCCTTCCCAGGTGATGAGGGCAAATTATAAAATGTCTGTAAAAACTCTTTGAGAACATCAAAGAAGGACACTATGAAAGTGCTCTATTATTATACAAATTCCCATAAGGACCATCCATAGGTCCCTTTGATCCATAAATAATTCCACTGACTCAACTAAGCCAAAACTTTTTAGGACCCAGTCATTGGAAGGTAATTTACTTCAGTAAAAGTTCAAGCAGCAATAAATTCTACATGTGGATCATGTCTACAATGTCTTACTGTTCTTTAATTAAGGTATCTTCATCTTAAAGTAAAATTACAAATTTTGGGTATGTAGATAAGTCATAAAAAAGTTAAAATATGTTCATAAACATTTTAATTTCATAATTGATTTTATTGGGGTTGGAATTTATGAAAAAAAATCATTATCAGACCCTTTATTAAGCATGTTTGCCAAAGTTATTACTCTTGGTATTATGCCATGTGAACTGACTCCATGTAGCCCTTATCCTAGAAATCATTATTAAAAACAAAAAGAATTTTTTTTTTCCTGGAAAAAGTACAGCTAGGTAGTACAGGTAGGTAGCCTGGAGTCAGAAAAGACTAAGATGAAATCTGGCGTCAAATATTTATGACTCTAGGCAAATCACTTTATCTCTGTCAGCTTCCTGATCCTAAATGAGTTAATAGTAACTACCTCCAAGGGTTGTTTTGATGATCAAATGATACAATTACAGTAAAACATATAGTTCATTCCTGGTACACAATATGTGCTTTATAACTGTTAGTTGTTATTATTGTTATTGTTATTATTAGAGAAAAACTAGAAAATTATAGAGCTCCTTATCTCCTGTGATATTGCTTTCTATCCATATAACTGCCATTTATTACCTATGCAACTTTAGGCACACCAGTTGACTTCTCTGGACCTCAGTTCCTTAATATGTAAAATAAGGAGGATGAGCTAGATAATCTTTAAGATTCATGTCAGCTCTAATTTATTATGATCCTTTGAATGTATCAGTTCATTTCAGTAGCATGGTATGTGAAAGAATAGAATAGTGGATAAAGAATTAATTTATTGTGTGACCATGGGCAAGTCACTTAACCCCAATTATGTCTAAAAAAAAAAAAAAAAAAAACACAACGAATCTTATAGCCAGGAAGACCTGGGTTCAGGTCTTATCATTGACACAAACTGGCTCTTCAACCCACAACAAATCACTGAAACTGTCAGACAACTTTCCAAAATTATATGGTTCAAAGGAGATCCTGACCAATAATGGTAAAAAAAAAAAAAAAAAAAAAAAAAAGTTTCCTTATCTACAAGTTTCAGCTACTAATGAAATTACAGGTCCATCATCATTCCCTAATAGATAGCACTAAACTTCAGTTTAAAACTCAATTCCAACACTTAGTAGCTGTGAAACTGTCAACTAATCATTTGTCCTCTATAAATCTGTGAAATAGGGCTCATAATATGTGTACCATCTTTCTCAGTGTCATTGTCAGAAATGCTTTTTTCAAAACTTTAAGTGATATACAAATGGGAATTAGTATAAATATTATTATTGTTATTATTCAATAAGCATCCTTTTGTAAATATCTATTACCCACAAAGTATGTTAGGTGCTAGGAAATATATCAAGTTGAACTTACTTCTAATTATATAGGACTTTACTTTTTCTTTCCTTCCATTTCTCTGTACTCTGGTACTATGAAATATGGTTTAACTTTACTTTTTTATCTTGCTTCATTCTATATTCCCCCCAGCTGGCTTACTAACCATCCCAAATTCAATACTCTCTCCTTCACCTATGTTCATTAGGTGCAGTCCATCCCCTAAGTGTGCAGAACACTCCCACCTCATCCCTATCTTTCAGAACTTTTTGTCTTTCCTCAAGGATCAACCTAAGGACCAATACCTTTCTGAAGTTTTCTCTATCTCTTCCAGTTAAAAGTGTTATTGTCCTTCTCATTTTCTGGGTTTTTTTTCCTAATTCACTCCAAAAATATCTATAATCACTAATCTCACTAAAAATCATTTCATTTTTGGAATATATCATTCACTTTTTCCCTCTGCTCTATCCTATCTTTATCATGAACTCAAAGGACACAGACAGAACTAACCATTTTATAAGACTTTGTTATTGTTCAATTATTTTAATCATGACCAACTTTTCATGACCCAATTTGGGGTTTCCTTAGCAAAGATACTGGAGTGGTTTACCATATTCTTCTCCAGTTCATTTTTATAGATAAGGAAATTGAAGCAAACAGGAATAAGTGTCTTGCCCAGAGTCACACAACTGGTAAGTGTCTAAGGCCAGATTTAAACTCAAGTTTTTCTAACCCCAGGTTTGGCACACTATCCACTGTGCTACCTAGCTGCCTTAGAAAGAATTTAGATCTTAACTATACAAAGCACCAAGAAATTGTCTCACCTCTCCCTCTTGAGCTCCATAATGAAGCTCAATTGTTACTGTTCTCTGACTATAATGTTCTATTTTCTATCCCCATGTTTTAATTTTTGGTAGTTGTTATGTTTTCTTTGCTATTTTTAAAATAGCTAGACCTGCAAAAACAGGTCTGTTTTTCTTCTCAATGGAGGAAACCAATGGGTTTTTTGAAAACTCTTGCTCTAATCTTTGAAAGGTCACCTCTTCAAGCTTTACCATTGCTGTTCTATAACCACCTAAGGCCAATCCATCAACCAATGATAATTTATCTCTCAAGAAAATAGAACAATACACAATGTTAGAAGAATCATGGAAACCAAGAATATAAATTTACAATTTGGGGATAAAATTCTATTAGCACAAAATATGTTTCAAAGAAGGCATATTAAGTCTATCCAAATTTAGTATGTATTTAAGACACTAAAATCTGATAGAAAGAGGACCTTAGAGCATCTTTACAAAACACTTCTAAAGTCTTTTCATACTTTTCATACTAAATTCTTAGAATAAAAAAGTTAAATTTAAATAGCATTCATGACTAGATTCAGTCCCCTTAACTATAAAATGGGAGCTAATAATAGCACTGTTGTGATCAAATGAGAAAAAAATTTCAAAGTGCTTAGTACAGTACCTGACATATAGTACTTTGTAAATATTTGTTATTATAATGACCATTTTTGTAGTATAATCTACATGTATATTTTGAAGGGGAAAAAAGTTTGCTAAATCATGCAAAATAAGTAGTAAAAAGAAAAAAGAAAAAAGAAAACAGTACAATAAAGACACTTCTTATACATTCATGACATAGAACTCAATACTTTGGAAAAGAATAAGAATCTGGAGAGTAGAGATGGGACCAGGTAATTAAGAAGGGCTGTTCTCTCTTTCACTCTGAAGACTGCTTCTGTCTCTAAATTAGCATAGAAGAGACTCCCCCCACCCTTCCTGTTCTCTGAAGACTGGCTTACAGAGAATCTAGAGGGATTTGTTATCCCTGAGAAATGATTTATTTTTCTTTCCCTCAGTCTTGAAAAATACCTTTTCTAAGGATGTTGAGGCTCAAATATTGTTTCAATCACTTCTGAACTGGCTTACTTAGAAATGTTAATGTATCACAATAACAATAGTCTAATCAAATCTTTAGGAAACTGTTTTTATTAGATCTTACAATGGTAGCAAAAGTATTGTACATAGGGGTTTATATCCTGCATTTCATATTTATTAATAGTGTCCTGGAATAAGTCATTTAATCTCTATATAAAGTTTCAGTTTCCCCAGTTGCATATTATTATATTATGGACTACAACAGCCCAAAATAAAATTATATTCTGACTCATAACTTCCTCAGAATAAACCAAGCATTCATAAATTTTTCAGCTTCTTAAAGATACTGGCAAATTTTACATAAGCCAAAATGTTTAACTTTCATTCATTCTGAACTTTTCTATCTTATATATCATACAAAAAAAGCATTTTAATATAATTCGGGGGGGGGTATCATTTCTTAATACTAGACTAAAGCAATAAAATTTAACATTAGACATTTTCTTGGGATTAATGACTACTTTCAGAAAAAAGTCATTAATTTTCAAATTTCCTATGAAGACAAGGTCATTATTGTCATTTCAATTCTTTTCTAAGTTCTATTTATTTTTAAAATATCTCATTTTTTATTCAATTCATGGAAAGTAGCAATGTAGAATTAATATTTGCCTTCTTCCAGCATAGGCTGAAACAGGAAGGCATCTATGAAAGTTGAATGTGATGGGGATTTGAGAATTGACTTACTTTCTTCGATTTGTAGTTCATAGGGACAACCATTCTCTCTCAACCCTGAAAATGATATTAGACTGTCAAGATGTTTAAGTCTGAAGGCATAGAAGCCATACCAAGACATTTCCAAAGAAACTCATCCAGGATTCAAGAAGGCAGAATGAGAAAAAAGAAAGAAAGGAATACATGAACTGAGAAGCAGCACTAAAGAAAATGGGGCTCTCTTCTCCCACTTCTACTACTCCTTCATTCTTCCCTATGACAATACTTTCAAGCTCTGTCCAAGTTAGAGCTCAGAAAGCTATCTCCTTTGTTGTTACAAATGCTTATAGTCCTTAATCCTTTCTTTTAATCTGGACACTAATAAACTATGTGTATCACTTTAAAAATTCCTAGACATCAAAATGACTAATATAGAAATATTTTACATGATTGCACGCATATAATCTTCATCAGGTTGCTTATCATTTCAGGGAGGGGGAGAGAAGGAAAAAAAGGATAAAATTTGAAAGACAAAAATTTTTCAAAGTGTTAAATATTTTTCACATGTAACTGGAGAGAAAAAATAAAATATTATTAAATTGTTTAAAAAATTAAAAATAACAATATCAAGGTACATTTCACCTCTGACACTCAGTTCAAAGGTTTCAATAATCCAAAATTATTCTTACAGCTAAGAGGGAACATGTGTTCTAAACTATAAATCCCAGCATGCCATTCAATTATCAAACCCTTCTCAATCTTTTTTTCCCCCAGAGAACAGTCTAAGAAAGACAAAACAAACTACATCCATAGCTTTATTCCTCCTAAGTAAGCAAACATGTAAACATAAGAGCACAATTAGAACTGAGCTCAAGGTGGGCATAGATAGCAGATTTTAACGACAAAAATCACAGAGATCATGGTAATCAGTGGTCTTTATCAGATCATCTTTGGGCAGGGTTGTTTTTCGGAAATAGGAGTAGATATGAATCAGACTGAGTTGGGAATCTGGCACAGCAGGAAAAGTTCTGGGTTCAGTATGCCAGCACTGCAAGGAACTTCTGATAGACAAATATCTCAAGAAATGTCTGATACTCCCAGCTCAAAAAATGCTCAGTTTTATCTGATTCCCAGGTCAGTCAGGCCCCTTTTAGTAAGATAATAAGTTCCTTAGATAGTAAAAACCATTCACTCATTTACTCATCAAGCATTTATCAATTCAATTAAACAAACATTTATTAGGTACCTAACTTTTACAAAGATGATCAGAGAAGGGGATGACTTGATACTTGAGAAGGTACTTTACCTGGATCTTGAAGAAACAATTTCGTTAAGTGAGGATAGGACAAAATGTCCAGAATTATAGGAGCAAGTATACAAATTCATGCAAATACAGCTTAAAAACCAGAATGACCAATCCAATTCTTTTGGAGCAAATAAAGATTTAGAAAAATAATAGTAATAGTAACTGGCATTTAAATGATGGTGCTTTAAGATTTGCAAAGTATTTTTTAAACATTACTTCATTTTATTCTCATAATAACACTGGGATGGGGGAGGGGGAGTAGATGTTGCAATAATTCCCATTTTACAGATTAGGAAACTGAAGTAGGAATATGTTAAATGACTTACCCATGGTCACACAGGTAATAAAGTCTGAGATCACATTTAAATTCAAGTCTTGATGTTCAAGGTCCAGCATGCTTAAATAAGAAAAGAGACTTGAACAATAAACTAAGAAGGTAGGACAAGTCAGTAGGCAATAAAAAACAATAAAAGGTTTTTGAGTTTGGAAATGATAGGGTTTTTCTTTTTTTTTTTCAATCTACCATCATACTTTGCGTGTCTCGTGTCCTTATCATATTCCATTTTGCTTTTTAATTATTGTGTGTATGTGTGTGTGTTTCACATATTCACGGATGGATTGTCAGCTAGATCTTTCATCTTTAGTGGAATCAGGAGAAATGTGACTACTGAATGAAGGAATGTAGCTCAAATAATTCCTACTTCCTTTTCACTACTCCCCCCCTTCCCAGAGCAAAAGTATTAACATATAGAGTTAATATTATCCAAGAAGAGATTTATTTTCCTGATGTTACACATGGTCCTCAGTAGGCAAATCCCTTCAGTTTGTCATGCTTTAGGTGCCAATGTCTATCCATCTTATTCTACATCCATACCCCAACTACATAAAAATCCCTTAGGATGCTTTATCCTCTTAAAAAAAGTATTTCCCTTTTAGGGAAATGGGTCTCAGTAAGTCACAGTCAATCTAGCTCTAATTATTCTCCAGGAGAGCTTATTCAGTGGGACTTACTCAGAAGGCTTACTCAAGAGTCTTCCCTAATTAGTATATAAAGGGATTCTCAATAATTTTTTTTTAACACCATAGATCCCTTTGACTGTCTGGTGAAGCCTATAAACCCTTTCTGAGAATAATGTTTAAAATGCATAAAATAAAATACATAGTATAACAAAGGTAACCAATTATTTTGAAAAGTAATTATAAAGTTTAAACTATATTGGATTGCTTGCTGTCTTGAGGAGGAAAGAGGGTAGAAGAGAAGGAGAAAAAATTTGGAACACAAGGTTTTGCAAAGATGAATGTTGAAAACTATCTTAGCATGTATTTGGAAAAATAAAATATTATTAAAACTTTAAAAAGAAAAGTAGTTTTAAAAATTAAAAAACAAAACAAAGTAGCTTCATATATCCCAGGCTAAGAAAAGCTAGTTACCAAGACACTACCATCCATTTTCCTAGTCATATAGGTTTAGAACCTCAGAATTATCTTTCACTATTCACTCAAACTCACCCCATATATCCAATTAGCTGATAAATCCTATTTTTTCTATATCTCCAACATTTTCCCCAGATGGGTCACTTACTAACTATCTTGGATAAATCACTTCACTTTTAAAAGTAGGGGACTGAATTAGATGAATTCTGAGATTTCCTTTAACTTTCTTTTTTTTTTTTTTTAATAATTATAACTTTTTATTGACAGATCCCATGCCTGGGTAATTTTTTACAGTATCCCTTGCACTCACTTTTGTTCCGACTTTCCCCCTCCCTCCCTCCATCCCCTCCCCCAGATGGCAAGCAGTCCTATACATGTTAAATATGTTGCAGTATATCCTAGATACAATATATGTGTGCAGAACTGAACTGTTCTTTTGTTGCACAGGAAGAGTTGGATTCAGAAGGTATAAATAACCCGGGAAGAAAAACCAAAATGCAAACAGTTTACATTCATTTTCCAGTGTTCTTTCTTTGGGTGTAGCTGCTTCTGTCCATCATTGATCAATTGAAACTGAGTTAGATCTTTTCTTTGTCGAAGAGACCCACTTCCATCAGAATAAATCCTCAAACAGTATCGTTGTTGAGGTATATAACGATCTCCTGGTTCTGCCCATTTCACTTAGCATCAGTTCATCCTGCTGGTCATTTCTTATAGAACAATAATATTCCATAATATTCATATACCACAATTTACCCAGCCATTCTCCAATTGATGGGCATCCATTCCTTTTCCAGCTTCTAGCCACTACAAACAGGGCTGCCACAAACATTCTTGCACATACAGGTCCCTTTCCCTTCTTTAATATCTCTTTGGGGTATAAGCCCAGTAGTAGCACTGCTGGATCAAAGGGTATGCACAGTTGATAACTTTTTGGATTCCCTTTAACTTTCAATCTATGATTCCAGTGCACCCCTTTCAGAATGCATGATGGAGACCTCCCCTTCCCCCATCTCTCAACTATAATTCAGAGCAGGCACAGATAATCTCTGAATATTTAAGGGAATTCTTCTAACTGGATGCTGAACTGAAACATTAGAGGGGCATTTCTTATTCCTTAGACTTCTGTTTCCTGCCAGATTCAAAATATAAAAACACATCTCTGAGCTTCAAGTGATTGATGGGAGAATGCCCTTCACAAAGACTGAAAGACCCAAAGCTACTAACCTCTTATGACAACCCTTGTCTGAAATAGGGCAACTTCCTGTTTATATCTTCTTTCTTTGGTATAGATCTTTGTGAGATCTTAAAAGGTAGCTGGCATCTTTCCTTTTCCTCAATTACCAAAATAATTGTGGCAGAAATGGCAACCCTAATTGTAATTGTCTCTATAACTTCTCAGCTAATTGTATTATTCTATAATTCTTTATAGCTGAGTATTCCCTTTTATGATGTGAAAATAAAACTACCTATTCCCTACCTGATACAAATTTATATTACAAAAACTTTTTACATCCCTCTATCCCACCCCTGCCCTTTGCTGGGGAAGCCCCCTTAGACAGGAGAGAAATTTGAATTGTTCTTCAGAAAACTGCAGAGAGGATGGAACTGAAATACTTGGAATCTAATTTTCCAATTGATACAACCCCAGAACAATAAATTCAGGGCAATTCTTAAGGGCAATAAAAAGAATAGGATTTGGTAAAGGTCACCATTTCCTCTGACTTCAGCTCCCAGTGCTCATCCATCCAAGTAAATTTGAGTATAAGACTAATATAAAAGAAGAATCAGGCTTGATCACAATACTATCATTTTTAAGTACTCCCTTTTCTAATTCCTCCCATACATTTAACTGAGTATATATTTCGTAACTCTAAGTTATATGATTTTATAAGCAACCTAACATCCTTATATCAATATATACCAAACTGACCTTTACCCTGGATGTGGCTCATAAAATCTAACTCCCTGATTTTCTCATTATCTCACAAATGAAGCTATATTGGGAATTATTTTCTTTCCTTCCTCCTCTTTTTCATTCTTTGATCCCTTCCTTTCCCATTCTTTCTTTTTTCCTTCCTTCCTCTCCACCTCTTTTCTTCCTTTCTTTCACTTTCCTGTTTTTTCTTTCTTTACTTCTCCTTCCTTTCCTCTATCCCTTCCCCTTTTTTCTTTTCATTCCTTGCTTTTTTTTTAAGTGGATCTGTGATTCATAGTAAGGAACTCCCACTGCACCAACTCAATTGTTTAGAGTCTTAGAGAACTTCCTGGGGACACTGAAAAATTATGGTTTTTCCTGAGTCACAGAGGTAGACCTCGAACCCAGACACTGTAACCTTCAAGGCCAAGTGCCTATTCCCTCCTTTTCCCTCCTCTCATATACCCCTTTTCTCATACCCTGCATAATCTGTTTCAGACCAATGGCATAATTTGTTGCTGGTATATCTACATTAGTTTCTCCCCTAAGACATACCTTTTGCATCCAATCCCCTAAATCAAACCCCCTAGATATATTGACATATTTATATTTCCAATAGTGTCTAGCAGTTCCCAAAATCCTGTGCTCCCTTAATAAATGTTTGTTGAATAAATGATCAAAATTTAGTTTTGGGAAGATTATCTGTCAAAATCGTGTAGAATAGATTGGAAAGGAAAGATTGAAAGGAACTACAAAAAAAAATGTAGTTGTAGGTCAATATGTGGCCCATGTACATCCTTACATACACTTTAATGGCCCATTCCTATTTGAGTTTGACACTATTATCTAGGTAATGAGAACCTAAAAGAGATCATGAGATTCATCTAATCATGTGTTTCTTTTTGTCCAATATTTTCCATAAAACAATCTAATGAATAACATCTTTTCAAGAAAATATATTCTCAGAATCAAACTAAACTCTTCCAAAAAATCAGAAACAGGTTCAATAGAAATGTTTCCTTTAATATTAAACTTGATAAAGAAAAATATTTTTAGGAAATAAAAGTAAGGTACTGTTGATAATAGCAAAGTGTGTCCATGGGTTCAACTATTCAAACTATTTTTTTAACATCATGATTGGCCGGAACCAAAATAAGCAAAGCAATTCCCATCCAAAAAAAAAGATGCTTTGTATTGTAGGATTTACACTCCTTCTGAATCTTAACACATTAAAAAAATTGCTGTACCCCACTAATGAATGTGTGCAGCAGGTCTAGTGCATTCATTACATACACTGGAAATGCTGGACATCCATTAATAATGTTCCTGTGTACCCAGCACACTGCCTTTACTTTTGTGCTAACAAAACAAAATACACCAAAAAAAAACAAAAAACAAAAAAAACCTTTTTTTCCTTCTGTTCTAAAACTATTCTAAGAGACCAATTCACACTGAAGTAAAGCCCAAGTTGTACAAATTGCGGGTATTTTTATAAACCATACAATGACTGGGCTTCCTTTAAGAAAATACAGAGATTTTAACATTATGCAAGAAAACCAAAGAAGGAGCATTCTTATGTTAATTGGCCATTTGAGGCCATTCAGAAATGAAAAGCCTCTTGAATAGTGCAAAAGTTGAGTTGCTAATTCGGTTTATTTGCTTGCTTTTATTTGGGGATTTTGGGGATGTGTTTTATTTTAATCATAGCAAAGCAAAAGACAGACCAACTGAGATACAAAGTCTGAGAGAAGGAGAGAAAGAGGGAGGAGAGAGAGATCATGCAGTCTGGAGTTTTCAAAAATATCTATTTTACCTTATAGGACATGAGAAGGAAGGTTTTCAAGATAAGAAGGCCTATTTAGAGTGTGTGTATTCTGAGTATGAGTGCAACTCTTAAGACTAATAAGAGTTGATTGAGTCAGAAGATGAATCAACTTTATAATGAATGGAAACTATTCAATAGAATAATTATTTGTCATAAGCCAAAAAAAAAAAAAAATTTAAATGAACTGTTTTGTTCATTGGATTTTTTTCCATTTCACCAAATCTATTTAAAGAAGTTATATTTTTTTTTCCATTTCACTAAATGTGTTTTTAAGAAGTTTTCTTCATTAATTTGTTTCCTTTTTCAAACTCTCCTGCAAAGCTTTCCCCATTTTTCTTCTAACACTTTTAAGATTTGTGTTGCGTTCTTTCCAGATAGCTTTTTGAGTTGGAGACCAACTCATATCACCCTTTGAGGCTTCATCAAGAAATGTTTTACCTTTAGTGTCTTTAGGGTTTGAAATCTATTATTCCCTGTCTCCATAATAGCTATCTATAGTCAGAGCTCTTTTTCTCTTTTTTTATTCATTTTTAAAAGTTGAGGTCTGCTCCTAGGGCAAAAGGGAGATTGTCCCAAGCTTCCTCTACAGGCAACAGTGATTTCATGCTGCCCCGGGACGGGTGTTGCTAGTTTCCTTCCTGTGCTGGGTGGACATGGCCAAATCTCACTTGTGATATTGGGATTCAGGGGCTCACTACTTGCCTTCTGTAATTGTGTTGGAGATCTCACAGTTGGTTTGCTTATACATTGGCTTCTGAATCAGGACAGAGTAGTAAGTGCTGCTAAAAGAGCCTCTCAGTAGATTCCCCCTGAGCACAAAGACTTTCCACTCTGGGTCTCCTATGCTACACTTGTGCAGGGCTACCTCCCCTCCCTGCCCAATTGAGACACAACTTTACTGAGTTCTTCCAAAATATCTTCTGCTGGAAATTTGTTATACTTAAATATTTGTGGGTTCTGTCACTCCAAAACCTGTTCAGAGTCTCGATCTGGTGTTGAATGGGTTCTGCCCCAAAAAAATATTTTAATGGTTATAGTTATGGAATTAATTATTATTTATCTATACAACAGAAGTGAATCAGAAACTGAAATGATTTTTATCTTATTTTTCCCTTTGAATTCAGAAGACATATTCCTCTTTTAGTGTTAGCTATTATTAATAAGTAGCATAAAGGCTCTTTGTAAACTTAGAAAAATCACTTTCTAAATTCCAAAGACTAAGTTTTTATCTACTAGAGGACAAAAACTAAAAAGTAACAAATTTTTCATATGTTATAAATTATAATATTTGCACTGATGAATAAGTGCAATGCCCATAAAGAAACTTCTTAGATAAGTTTCTAATGTAATATTAAAATGTATTTTCTAAAAAGTACTTTTTTTCTTAGGCAAGTATACTCTCCACACATCTGTTCTCTCATTTAACATTTGATCAGCATAAAATGAGTCCTAAGATAATAGACCACATTCATTATACCTTTAAATTATGTTCATGGAAAACTTCCTTTTACCTATTACACTCTAAGTTAAAATAAATGGAAAAAGGAACAAAAATAAAATTTATAGATATTATAAATAAAATGAAGTGCTTCATTGCTATAATAGCTAATTCAGAATTTAGTTTATTAAACAAAATTCAGACTCATTCTATATGAATACATCTTTACAGCTTTGTCTGTGACCTTTGAACAAAATGATTATTTATAATGAAGGCTCCCATATTTATATATGAATTACTTATTATTGACATCAATTTTGCTCTCCATTTACTCAACACTAAGTAGTCTAGTATAGTTCAAGGAAACAATAACCACTTTTGAAATCATACCCCAGACTAGACTCAGAAGATCTCAAATGTTGAATAAACAATTGAGATCTTCAGATATATAAATTCTGCATTCTATCAGTGATATCTGTTTGTCTACACCAATTCTCCTGGATTCTAAGACTATTTTAGAGAACAGATATCATATTGCCTTCCATTCTTCCCCATCTTCAACAAGTGTCAGTCACTCAACTCCCATGTTTTGAGATATGCCTTAGTACAGTACATCCTGTGTGATGTTAAACTACATTATCCTAAATAGTAATTCTCTGTAAGTGTTGAACGTCAGAATTCTATCCCTCTGGTATTCACAAAGCTATTTCCCTAGTTCTTTCTCCCATTTAATTCTTAACTGATGAAATGAATGAATCTACTGAATAACTTATCATGAGAGAAAAAAAGACTGTCAGCTATTTAATAGGGCTGTGAGTGATCGAACAACAAGGGATTACTTTATAGGAGCCTGTGGAAAACAATGTAATGAAGTTTCTCAAAAGACAATGGTCTTTCAATCATTCTAAAAATTCTGCAGAACTCTACCAAAAAAAAAAAAAAAGAAGAAGAAGAATATTATAAACAAGAGGAAATTACTTCACTACTTCTATAGTACTTTTCTTTATCTTTCAGTATGTATTTTGTATTACATTGAAAATGGAAAGGGTAACAAGTGAAATGCTCTGGAGAAGTACTCTGAAGAAATCTGCCATTGAATTTTTTCTATTTAACTATTCTCTTCACCGGGTAAATAATTTCTCAATTTGTATTTATCTTAAGTGTCACAATATCACAATACCCTGAGTGACAACAATAATCACAAAATATAGCAAATTATTAAATTGTAAATTATCATATTTTAAAATTAGACAATTTGGAGTTCTCATAATGACCAGGAAGTGATATAAATCTAACATATTTTTCCTTTCCCCAGAATTAATTGTTCTGTTTAATGATTTTACTTTTCCAAGCTCTCGGTGAAGTGAATGAAATAGTCCCAATTTTTAACATTTATATATAATATTCAAAGTGGGAAGGACATCATTTTTCTTAAGTTGGGAAATAGAGAGTTCTAACATGTTTCAATTAAGATTCCAAGAGTTTTTACCCCATTCTCTTAAATATATACATTAATTCCTCTTGGTATTTGATTTTTAAGGCTTTTAAACACATTCAGTGATATAGTATTAAATTTAAAGTAACAGACATCATTTATAATTTATGTATACTCTCATATTTAACACACTCACATAGCCCCAAATTTACATTTATGTTTGCTTGGTAAATATGGTTTACTATTTAATGGTAAAGTATTACGTCCCATTTCTACTCATTCTTTCTGGAATGTTTTTTTTTTTTTTTTTTAACATATATTTTAATATAACCAAAATGTTTAAAAGAATATCTGTGATTCCTACACAAAGGTTCCTCTCATTTAGATCAAACAAAATAATAGATGAAAAATGCAATTCTGAAAGTGCAGTTTTAAATTTTAGTTGTTTATTTGTGAGTTGGTGGTGGTTTTTTGGTTTGTTTGTTTATTTTTTACCAGATCTGAGATTTCATTAATGTAGTGAGTACCTGGTAATGAACTTCCTCTACCAAAGTAGATTGTATCTTTCTGGCTGTTTATTGTCTTAAAGAGTTAAGAGATTAAATGAAGTGCCCAAGGCAATACAACCAGCATGGGTCCAAAGCTGGGTTGAACTCAGATAATTCTGGTGAAGCCTGCTTTTTTTTTGATGAAAGAAAATTTCATCAGATGCCCATTATAATTAAATGTGGATACCAATATAGCATCACCATAATTAAATTTTATTTTAAAAATTAAAGTTCATTTTTCAGGATTTTTTTTTCAAATGATTTTTTGTTGTTACTGTTGCTAAAGTACCAAAGACAAAAGAGAGGGCAAGAAACATAGGAAAAATTTACTTTCGTTGTTTATTATCATTAAAAAGCCACACTAGTTTCATTTATTTCTTCAAATTAGGTGAAATAGTGTCCTTTTTGTATCTGCAATTAAATTAGTCAGCAGTTAAAATGAACTTATAAAAGTTCTGAAATATTTTAATTAAGCAAAACACTCTGACCACACAAACAAATCTTCACGTATAACCAAAGCCTTAACAAGCTGATTATATTCTATATGATATCATAATCATAATAATCACAACAGGGATAATGAACAAAGAACCTATAAATTATAGCTCCAAATGAATTGACTTGGCTTTTTTCATATTTAGTTTCCTCCTGAGATCTTCCTCCTTCCTAACCCAGCTCCTTCTACTCCCTTTCCTATCACTTCATAGTAATATCAAAATTATAAAACGTGAATTTGTCTTTGCTTTCATTTTAGCCTCATAAGAATTATGAGCCAGAAAGCTGATATTTTGCCCTCTGTGCAGTAGATTTAGGGGGCTGATGTCAGTGAGGCTCCTTCAGCTATAGAAGATATCAGTCTGAAACTTAGCAAAGATGATAGGTGGGTTTTTTAAATAGCCTTTAAATTATTAGAATAATAATAACAAACTGTTAAAAATTCTCATTTTAAATGGGGCAGGGTAGAAGGTGGAATTCTGTAGAGGGAAAAAATTAAATGTTTTTTAGGAAATAATTACATAATCAAAAACCAAAATAAAATTCTAAAGAAACCTTCCAATTCAAGAAACTTTTTTTTAATTAAGGGCTTATTATTTACATCCACAGGTAAAATAGATAGTACACAGTGGCCACATACACACATATCCCGCCCTGTAAAACCATCTCAAAAGATGGACCTCACCACAAACTGAGGATAATCAATGGATCTCAAGCCCATAGGTGAATTAAGGGGGGGTCTACCTCAGCATGTAAAGACTTTTTCTCACAGAATAAGCTGATGAGAACAACTTGTTCCAATGACTATAATGACAGTTGAAGTAGAGTCTGTGGAATGCTTAGAGCCTGATCAGACATCCAAGATGCCATTCCAGGTTATTTGTCAATTATCTTGACTTTTACCTTGCTACTGAACTTCTGTGACTCTGAAAGAAAAAATGAGTCTGATGACTTTGACCTTAAATCCCATTCATGCTTAAGTCAAGATATCATCCCACAATGTCATTGATTCTCTTTGAAACCAAAGGAGGAACAACTATTTAGATGTTACTTAAGTGACTCAGGAAGTAGGGACACAAAGACAAAAAATAAAAGTCTTTGACCTCAAGGTACTTCCATTCAACTGGGGAAGAAACAACATGAACCTATAGAAAGAAGTACAAAATGCATGCACAAGAAAGTAGCAGTAATAACTGGAATAACTATGAAAGGTCTCATATGAGCTAAGCCTTGACTGAAACTAAGGTGAGGTAAGAAAAATATTCTAAGAATGGGAAACCATCTATATAAAAACCAGAGATGGAATATGGATTGTTGTATAGGAGAATAGTTTTATGTTTCAAGGGGAATAATATGAAATCCAAGTGAAAAGGTAGATTCAAGCGAGTTGGAGAAGGATTTCAAGTGACAAACAGGAGCTTAATATTTTATCTTAAAGACAATGGGGAGCCATTGAATTTTGTGGACAAAATCAAGCATGTGACATCTGGTCTCTCCTTCATCCTACCCCACTGAGCCACCTGGCCACAAGATTACCAGATTTACAAATGACCAGAGATTCTGCCCCATTCCTTAGCCAGGGCAAAAAAAAAATCTAATCAACATCAGACCAAAGGCATGGATGGACATGCCCTAATTTATGATTAAATAAGAAATTAACCATTTATTAGCCCTCTATATCCAGTGAAACCAGACCTTTCTACTTCATCAATACTTATTTATTTTTAAAAAAAAACTATTTATCAAAAAAGAATTATAGTTTAGGAAAGTTAAATTAGTGAGAGAGTCACCTATGTTGCAACAGATGTGAAACGTGAACATCCCATCATGTTGACAGAGAGCTATTTAAATTGTTGAGTTAAGGAAGATATATGAAATATGACAGAGTCAAAGGAGATTCAGCAGCTTGTGTTCTTGTTCATTTATTTAAATGTTTTGGGGCTATGGGTTTTAATCATTTGGCTCCATTAAGTGTTGTCTACTATCATATAGAAAGCTGACATTCAAAGATGAACATGAAAAATTATGTAATTTTTCTATGTAGATTCAGTGTTTTCAAGGATTTGAAAAAGGAACTTTTAGCACTCTTTTATCTCAAGAAGCATCAAATATAGGGAAGATAAAGAAAACCAATAATGAATAATAAATGTACAATGAAAGAAAACGTCATACAATGGATAGAATAGAATTGAGCCCTATCTCTATTATACCTTTACTACTGGCTACTGGAAAATTCTCTTAACCTCTTGGTGCTCTTGCCAAATTCCCATTACCATAAGTTACAGACAATTGAAGATCTGCATTTGTGGAGGGAGTATTTATACTGAGAGTTCCTCATATTGAAGAAACACAGGTCTAGTCTCCTCAACTACCTCAACAACAAAAATATTATTCGCATTTCTCTAATATATAATCGCATATACTCTTAAGACTAACTTTAAGGTGGTAGAGAAGAAATAAGTTTTTTAGTTAAAGGCATTACCATTGTAGGTTTATTGATGGAATCATTTTCAATGTACCAAAAAGCATAAAAAAATTAGAAAATTGTTGCAAGTCTACCCAAACCAATAAATCATACTTAAAAATAGGAGGCATATCCAACCCAGAAATTCATATTCAGTTAAGGTTATAGCATCAGCTAAGGATATAGCAAATAATATAGAATCTGGAAGAAATATTAGTTTTTAGTTTTACTTTAATATCTTTATTAAAAATAGATTTGGAAAATTAATGGTAGCTCAGTAGTCAATATAATAAATATTGTTTCTTGCAGACTATATTGTTTTGTTTCTTTTTCTTCAGATATGGTGCTTGTATAATAGCAATGAGTTATAAACATGGCCCAACATTTTTAGATCAATATGGGAATCAAATTATAAAGAACATTGTTTTCAAGTTAGGCTATTTTGGGATATTCCTGGGAACTGTCTATCCTGGATTTTGCTTCTTATTAGTAAAATAGATAGTCTATAATCTAGCAAAGGAAAACTAAGTGAGGCAGTGGATAGAGCAATGAGCCTGCAATCAAGGAAGCCCATCTTTGTGAATACAAATCCAGCATCTGACACTTAACTAGTTATGTGACCCTGGATAGGTTACTCAATGCTATTCACTTCAGTTTCCTCTTCTATAAAATGAGCTGGAGAAGGAAATAGCAAACCATTCCAGTGTCTTTGCCAAGAAAACCCCAAATGGGGTCACAAAGAGTTAGCCACAATTGAAAATGATTGAACAACAAGTGAGCAAAGCAATTCTTGACACATTTTTGTGTACTTCATTATTAAATAAAGGGATGAATCTTCATGTGTGCCTCCATGAAAAGTAAATTTTCTATAGTCATACCACCTACACACATACATAAATACCTCATATCTTTATATAAAAAACTTTGAAATAGAGGGAATTAAGGAAGGATATTATTTAATAATTACAATACCAGATAAAGAACTAGACACATTTCACTTTTTTCATAAAATTTTCTTTCTTTTTATATATTTAATTTGCATTTCTCTAATCAATAGTGATTTAGAGGATTTTAAAATATGATTATAGATAATTTTGATTTCTTTGTCAGAAAACTCTCTGTTCATGGCCTTTGATGATTTATCAATTCAAAATAACTTGCATTTTTATAAATTTGACTCAGTTCTCTGTACATTTGAGAAATGAGGCCCTTGTCAGAAACGCTTGTATAATATTTTAAGCATATTTTCAAGTAATACTTTAAAAGGATTAAAATTTTATAACTAAAAATTTGAGAGATATACATAATATTTAAAATTTTCCATTCTAAGCTATATACACATTTATACATACACATAGACATTACTCAAAATGTCTTTGTCTTATTTTTGTTTCAGTCCCATATTCTTTCAGTCCTATATTTGTTTCAATCTGCTTAAAATCTTAAAACAGGGTGGTTAAGAAAAAAAAAGTAAAACTGGGGCATGAGCACTGTCATAATGGAAACCAGAGTTTTGTAGTTAACATAAACTAAGAGAGTTGGATAACTGTGAATAAGAGGAATGAAAAGCTCAGGGATACTAACCTGCTTATACAATATAAAGCAGTTCTCAAGTTTGCTTTGATCTATAAGAGATGAGTTGTAAAGACAGCTTCTGTTCCCCCAGCTCTGAAACTAAGAATTCCTTTTGCTGCATTATGCATAACATTATTACCGACAAGGTACAAATCAAGAGCAAGCAGTTCACAAACCCCACTAGCATACTAAAATAACAGTGTGACTAAACTGATTTAGGCACTGAATTCCCCTGCTTAAATCCCATTTATCCCATTGACTTTAACACAGCCTTTTGCTTTAAATGTAGATTTTCCTGGTATCTATTCCCTCAAAGCAATTCTGACTAGCAGAGTCAGATTGGTAGATGAATATCTAGCTCATACATGCATACTATGCTTGATGTAAAAATCCCCTTATCAGCAGAGATTCCAGTCTCCTACCCAACTTAAAGGCAACTGAAATCTAGATATGTGAAATAAAGATAGGCGGTGCAATTAAAACCCATGGCCCACAGACACACACCAGCAGTGTGGCAAGCAATGTGTCTGATACTCTAGGAAGATAAGACATGTCTGATGTAGGAGGGATTCCCTTCACAGATTAGTCTATCTTCAAAACTCTGAGTTGAACACTATAGAATATTAAGAAGCCTAAAAATTGGCCTTGCCATCCTGATCTAAGAGGCAGAAACTACAAAGTACGGGAAAGTATAAGATCTTAGTGGTGCTGATTTAGCACACCACTTTTTGCAGAACCATTCTCAGAATAACAAAATGTCATTTTACAGTCAGGTCATGATGCTATTTGAGCAGTTGGGTAGCTGAGTGGAGGACAGCCTCAGATACTTACTGTTCTATGTGACCCTGAACGCATCTATGTGACCCTATTTGTCTCAGTTTCTTCATCTGTAAAGTGAGTTGGAGAAGAAAATGGCAAATCATTTCAGTATCTATGCCAAGAAAATCTCAAAATGGGTTCATGAACAGTCAGATTTGATTTAAAAAAAAAAAAAAGACTGAATTGATGGTGCTATTTATCTGAGTTCAAATACTTTCCCTAATTCAAGTTCTGCAATCAGACATAGAACTGTTGAGCCCCTGACTTTTTACTTCAAAGATCTACAAAAACATTCCTCTTAAAAGAAGGGGGAGGATCGAGGGAATTTAAAGCCTTCTGTTTCAAGATATACTTTTAAAGTTATCACCTAAGACCATAAAAATTTAACTCCTGGTGAAGGAAAACAGTCTCATAGAGTGTATATAGTCATCTTAGCTTTGTAGTGCTTTAAGTAAAAATATTACTCTCAAGCATGGCTTTAAAATGGGTACACCTTGTAGACACTGCTAGAAAGTCATGACACAGTGGCAAAAACAGTAAATTTGGAATCAGAGGTCCTAGGCACAATTTTTGGCTCTGCCACTTACTATCTTGAGACTTTGGCCAAGTCACTTAACTTATATGGATCTCAGTTTCAACATCTGCAAAGTACAAGGGTAGAACTAAATAGCTTTTCAGACTCCTTCCAAGTTCTAGATTGAGGATCCTATATAAAACTAGTGATATTTTAATGCTTCCTAGTTTATAAAAAGAATAATTTCTATTAAAGAAAATTTAATGGCCTAATACATTCTGCTAGTATAGGTGACTGACCTTTCCCTACCATATCCTAAACCTGACTTTAAGATATTATGTTAAGAGTCATACTTTCAGAGATTTGGAAGAAATGTTATCCCACTATACAGGTTAAATTCTGAATATAGTCAATTCTTGAAGAATGTCTCAGGCATGGGGGAAAATCATCCTGATCTTTCATGAAAAAAATGACTGGAGGCTCAGATTAATTCACCTGAGTAAAGAGTCCTTTTTAGAAGGAAAAGCACATTTCAAAATAAAACATGATGAATTTGGCCAAGGCTTCAATTTAACTTTTAACTACATTTTTCAGAGGAAAAAAATGATTAAATTTTCAGGTTTAAATGGTTTTGCAGCTGCTTTTCTGCCTGCTGTTTTCTGAAATCTGGAGTTCTACTTAACTAAAGACGGATGCTCTCTGAAGGATCTTCTTTCCGAAAGCTATGGTATATCTCCCTTGACATTTTTTAGAGAATACAGAATAATACTGGATACATAATTCAGTAAGGATACGATGAATAACTTCATGTCTGTCTCTGGAAGAAATCCATTAAGACACATGCACACAAATGCAATTATACAAAATGCAGAAGTAAAGCTGAGATTTTTGTTCCATGATGTTTCTGACTGGAGAAAAAAGGCATCTTAGGTCTCTTATAAAGTGAAATAAATGTCAAATAAATAACAACTATCAAAATTAAATATTTAAATAAATAAATAAAGCATTTATTAACTAGTCTCCCAAAAGATAATAGGGCAAATTCTCAAATTTAATAATTCCCCCCTAACTTGAAAAACACATTGACATTATGTTTATTTTTTTAAAAATTGGGGAGCGGGATTTAAAGATTGAGGGGAAAAAATTATACAATGAATCAAACAATAAAATCATGCCTAAAAGAAGGAAACACAAAAATAAAATATTTTTAATGGAAAAACATAATAATTGTCCTTGACACAATTGCTCTTTTAATTTGTTCAGGTAGAAATCAACTAGCTTAAGGTACCAAAAAAGTCAGTTTCTTAGGAAGCCCAAATTGCTTCAACATCACCAGCATGTCATTACAGTTAGGTAAAACAATTGCTTTGAATAAAATGCCCAAAGCTTTATTTACTGAAAGTTACCAAATTTCAGTTGAATTCAGTTTCACATAAGTCTGAATAGTTATGGTATGTTACATCGTGCCTATCAATTTTTTTTCAAAATAACTTCTTAGTTTTGAAAACACATTATATTCATCACCAAATAATACCATCACAAAACTTATATATACATATAGAAAATACATTTTAAGTTAATGGTAAATTAATTTTTATTAAATGATAGAAGTGAGCCTTTTAAAAATGAAATTACTATAAGAATTGTACTGTGTTTGCCAAAAAAAAAACAAAAAAAATAGATAATTATAAGCATTTTATTCAACTAGGCATCATATCTACTCCAGTGAAAACCACTTAAATCCAGTCTAGCACTGCTTTTGTACATAAAATCAAACATTTTCTTGATCATAGTTCAGCATGTTGATGTTGGCCAATGAAAATATGACCTTATCTAGTAATTTTAATTTTTAGCTCTTATTTATAAATATCATATATTTGATTGCAAAAGATTACAAAAGCTACAAAAACAGTTTTGCTTTCCTATCATAATCCTAGTAATTAAAAAAGCAACAACATGAAAAGTCACTCTGGCCACCAGGTTGAATCCATTTTAAAAGTTAATCAAAAAGGCAACATTTTCAGAATGTCAATTACTAGATTTTAATAGTTAGTATTTTGAGTTCATTCACAAATTGTAAGAAGAAATCGAACATTATAAATTAGCTATGACTTATCCTTAGCAATGTTTTAAAGTGCTAGTTTCCTGTTCAGTTCTGCTTAATGAAATAATGTATTATTCTGAAATTTTATTATAAAGTTTCAACTGAGCTTTTTTTTTTTTTTTTTTAACTTCCAATTGAGAAAAAAATGCCCAAAATAGTTCTAGGAAGAAACTGTACCGACCACATAACCTAAGAAGTATGCAATAAAAAGTATGTTTGAAAAATAGTATGTGATCTACTATAGTCCAAAAAAAAAAAAAAAAAAAGATAAAGCAAACATCATGAACACATAAGATAATTGGTATTAACATAGTTAAGATTAATTTTAAATAATCTTACTGAAATAGTTCCCTTTTTTTTTTTGCTTTTATTTTTTATCACTTCTATGATTTATTAATGCAGGGAATCCCTAGGAAGAAAAGTCCTTCTAACTCTGCAAGTCATCACTTACAAAATTTGGTAGGACCTTGAAAAGGTAAATGACTTGCCCAGGATCACATAGCCAGTATGTATCAAAGACAAGATAAACCCAGCTTTTCTTTACTGGGAGAATGACTCCCTATTCCCTATAGGTCTCAGTACTGAGACCTATTTTCTAATGAGTCTAATACAGTTGCAATTTTTTTATCTCTATTCTGGGATTCCATAGTTTTAGAATGCTATGCTCATCTTAGCAATTTTAAAGTTACATATATCAATAAAGTAACTTTAAAACATTACTTTTAATCTCTTTAAATAATATTTCAAAGAATTGTCATGCTTTGCCATACTGGAAATATTAAAGTGAATATTTAAAGTACTGTTATTAAATAAGTGACTGAATACATTAGTACAAAATCTAAAAAAACAATGAAAAGGGGCAATAATTTTTAAACTTTCATATGTCTTACAGAGGGAAAAATTCAGTATTCCCCCCCCCCATCAACATACTCTTGACCATAAAATATGAACCTTTGGGAGGGAAAAAAGTGTGTGTGTATGTGTGTGTGTGTGTGTGTGTGTGTGTGTGTGTGTGAAAAAAATCATGTATTAATGCATATATACTTTTTATTTTAGTATATACGTACTCTGTAAAATATTAGTACAAACTTTTACAAAAGAAAAAAAAGTTTGCTGATGGTGATTTTTGCCTACTTTCATTAGCCATTCCCATAGATTTTGTACAAATACATAAAGTTTATCTTTTGGGTTATCATTTTAACTTTTCATTTAAATTCATAATTTTTTAGCTAATGAAATTAGAAGTATCTTGTCTTTTCTTACTAGAAACTTCAGATTTCTAGTAATTTTCATGTTATTTGATTTTAGAAAACTAAAAAGGCTTAAAAATCTCAGCTAAAAGGACATTGCCATTTTCTTTCTCTATAATTAATCACTAAGTACAGAACTAGATATGTAATTTGATAAGAATCAACCCAGTTATAATCCTAGAAGAGATAAGATACACATAAGAAATCTTTAAAAACTAATGATGCTTCTGTTTTAAATATATAGAAGATATAGTTTTAAATGAGCACCAAAAAGTTCAGGTTATTGTGCTCTGATTAATAATATTTAGCTAATTTCATTAATTTCAAAAATTGTTTGTTGGAGGGGAGGTTATTTCTATCCCATACAAATTTTTCTCCCATAGTCTCATGTGCAACTTTCAAATTAGAATCTGAAAAATTCATTATATGACCGTATTTTTTGCCTTTCAATTTGGTTTAAATTAGTCATGATAGGATGGAAAGAATGCCAGATTTATGGATAGAGGACTTGGAACCATATTTCAACTCCATCAATAACTACCTGTGTGACTGTGTTATACCTCTTAATCTCTTTGGATTTTGGTTTTCTAAACCATAGAATAAAGAAATTAGATCAAATAATCTCAAAGACCACTTTTTAGCTCTAATTTTATGATCTAATCTTTCTTGTAAGTGTGTATATGAGTGTATTGGAGCAGAGAGTACTGACCCTGGAGTCAGGAGGACCTGAGTTCAAATCTAGTCTCAGACACTTAACATTTATTAACAGTATGATCCTGAGTAAGTCCCTTAACCCCAATTGCTTCACCAAAAAAAAAAAAAAAAAAAAAAAAAGTGTATCTATAAGGATGGGAGTTAGATCTATGATTTCATTGATATAGGAAATTTCCAGATAAGGAAATGTTCTCTACCAGCAAAAGACTGTATCATTCCTACAACTTAGATCACAAGGAACTAGTGGTTCCCCAGTGCTACATATTCAGTAAGTGTCAGAAGTGGGATTTCAGCTTGGATCTTCTTGTCATTTTTATCTACTGTAACACGTGATCTTTCAAAATTGCTATGATAAAATTAAAAGAAACCATTGTCTCATATAGGTACCAATAAGTTTTAGATGTTATTTGTATAGATCATAAATAAATAAATAATGTATAAATAGATCATACAAATAGGTGGATAGATAGATTTAAATTTGATGTTTCAGAAAAGATCATGACCTTCAATATAAAGGAAATTTCCTCATACCAAATCTGTTGAATGCCTAAAATACACACACACACACACACACACACACACACACACACACACACACAATGTATAATGTATGGAGGGGGTAAAATATGATGTTCTAAAAGTTTATAATCTTCAATTATTTTGAAACCATTTATAATGCATTGATTTAAAAACTACCTAGTCACAGAGGCACAGTTTTGAATTAGAAGGGACCATAAGTGGAAATCTACTCCAACCACCTAATTTTATGGATAAGAAGTTAAGGGTAGAGTGATTAAGTAATCTTCCTAAAGTCTCATAGCTAGTAAATTTGTCAGAGTCTAAGATTTGAACCCTGAACCTCTGTCTCTAAACCAAGAATTTTTTTCCCCCCAGTGTACCATTCTAGTATTTTTTTAAATGACATTGTGATTAAGTTATTTTTTGAAGAGCCATAATTCAGACGTATTACCTTTATTACTGCAAAACAGAGCATAAGACTGATAGCAACAAAAGCAGAATAAATAGCTTACCAAGATTCCAAGAGTTTTAGTCACTTGACAGATTATAATTGTTCACAATAAAGCAAGGGCAAGCTCAGTCATTTCTGATACACTGAAGGACACACACACACACACACACACACACACACACACACACACTGAAATGATACTAGGATCTAATATTTAAGAACGATTGATGACTCTTAAAATGTGCTAAAGCTCTGAAATGTTCAAGAAAACATGAAAATAATTTTCAAAGCCTTTTGCTTGATGTTTCTTTAAAAAGAAACATGATCCCTAGTGCCTTTGATTAAAAGAGAAGTAATCACTCTTTAAAAAAAAAAAAAAATCACTCTGATTTCACCTCAGAGGGGACTCCTACTCTTCCTTTATCACAGACTGGCTCTCAATTCAAACTGAAGAAGAAAAAAAAAAAAAAAATCAAGTGAGATTGAAAATACTCTTTTTCCAAAATCTGTAAGTTTCAGGAGTTTCCATCTACTAAATCCTAATTTCAAAAATATTGATGGTCTTAAATTAGCCATTCCTTTATCTGCTTGCCATATAATCAAATCAGAGATTTTACTTTAAGTTTCATTGAAGAAAATGGGCAGCTTTTATTGACAAAGTCTCAGAAATAATCCCTAAATAAGCATCAAATAGATTTTTTTTTAATTCTTACCATAAGCACTGTATTAATTAATAAGTACAATGCTGAATAAAAGAATGGAAAAGGGTTGAGAAGAAAGGGCAGGCAGAGCAGTTAACACTAAACAAGCTGGCCAGCCTGTCCAACTAATCTGTACGGTTTGTTTTCACAGCTTTGCTCTGAACATTAGCTATGATGGCCCAAAGCTCCCTGCAGAGCCTGAGAGTGTGTGGCAAGCCAAGATACCAGCAGCACAATGTTTCACCTGTGATGCCAGATACTCAGACAGAAAAAACACACAACAGTTTGTCAAAACATTCATAAATGGCGCTAGCCCATTTTTTCCAACAGACCCCCGGTCTTGGCTGCCAATTTACACTGGCAGGTTTATCTAATGACTAGAGATACTCTTTTAAATTCAGGGTGAGGTAGGGATGCTGTGACACATGAAGGGAATCTGAATCCTCTCCAGGGAGCCACTGACGATACCTGAAAAAAGGCGATGCTAGACATATTAAATCTGGTTCCCACAGCACGCAACCCTTAGTCAGCACCTGGATTGTGAAACTGCTAAGACGCAAGGAAATCATCAGGATCACAGAGAGCTCAAAGCTTAATGGGAGAGCTCGAGCTTTTAAATTTTTTCCCCCATGAAACACACAATTCAAAAAGAAACAACAACAAAACAAAACCCTTCAAATAAACCTAGGGCAGAATTCATCTGCCTTTGTCTTCCCCTTGTTACCAAGCAGTGCAGCCAGGAAGGATTGTCTTTGTTCGGTTTCCCAGATCAACATAAGCAGAAGCCAATGTGATAAGAACTTTCTGATTAAGCTCTGAATCTTTGGCACATATCAAAAATGTCTAATTATTAAAGGACTACTAATATGTTCATTGTGTTTTTCTGACAACCACATGCATTACTATTCCACATCTCTGATGTTGTTGGGAGTAGGGAGGGAGAGGTGGAGATACTACTTATAGAGACACTGATCTGTAAGGGGGGAGAGGGGAGAAGGGAATGTGGTCTCTCTTAAATGAACCACACATAATGAAAGTTGAAGTTTTCATTAGACAGATATCCTAGCGGATGAGAAAACAGGTTAAATGTGAAAGTGGTTTTTTTAAAGTCACATTTTTGACAGGAAAAAAATATATCAAGTGTTGCTGGTAATAAAAAGTGGAATGAGATAAGAAATTACTATTCTTCAAGTGTATACTAAAATGTCACTCCTAAGATTTCCAACCTTTTTTTTTTTTTTTTAACTGTCTCCTCATGGCTAATATATTTCTAAAAATACCCTCCTCCCTTGGCAGTATAATACTAAGGAGAAGAATACCACTGCTCAATACAATGTATGGAAATCAGCTCACTCAGGCAACGCCTAGAACAATGATGGCAGAATCTCTCTGAGAAAAGATCAGACCTGAAACTCTTTCTCTTTGTGTAAAACGCTTGTGAGCACTGACTTAATGAGCTCCAGCTAGAGGTGTTACTTTGAACAAATAATGCTCAGTCATCTCCACTCTCCACCGCACATGCTACTTAAAAAGTAAATAAAAGGGTTCTTTTCATGAGAGAGATTTACCATATAAACTTGACACTTGATCAAAGAGCCACGTATTTGCCGATCTAAAGCAGAAGTGAAAGACAGAGAAAAGCTGTCACTGTACCCGTGATTCCGATGGGGCATCGTGCTCAACCTTATGTGGAAACAATTATGTGATTCCAGTCTGGATGGCAAGCTTGGAAACTCACTGTTTAAAAAGGCACAGATAGATTTTTTTGTTCAGATAGAACGCTGCAACTAAGTACTAAAGTTTGGTCCCAATCTGTTTGGTGCTAATGCAGATACCATGAAGCAACCATAAGCAATATAGCTAAGTAAGTGAGTGGTGATGTCCCCACATGGTGACACCCCTCCCCAAATCTCCCCCAAATAGCAGCTTTTTCCCTTGAGAATACCAGATCAGGTTGCTTCTTAATCCAGCTGTCCACAATTGTGGAAGAGTGATAAGTTCTGTGAGTTTGTAAAAATGGCTTCCACATGCACAAGGAGGAACCAAAGTGCAGAGAAAATGTCAAGAATCAACAACCTGATTGAAAAGTCATTTTGGTTTCTGTTTTCTCACTTCTTATGATCCTTGATTCTTTCCCCTGGGAAACTACTATAATAAGAAAAAGAAAAAAGATCAGTCATCATAAATTTAAAACTGAACATCTTTAGTCTTAGATAATTGGGTGACACAGTGGATAGAGGGCTGGGCATGAAGTCAGGGAGATTCATCTTCCTGGGTTCAAATCTGGCTTTAGACACTAAAGGTGTCACCCTGGGCAAGTCGCTTAACCCTGTTTTCTTCCCTTTCCTAAACTATAAAATAAAAAGGAAATGGCAAACCACTTCAGTATCTCTGCCAAGAAAACCCCAAGTGGGCCATAAAGAATCAGACACCACTAAACCAAAAACGTCTTTAGTCTAACGTCCTTAGGTTTTATAGATGTGGAAAAATAAGGATGAGAGGAGTGAAAGTCATTTGTCTGAATTCTTTCTGCCTCTATGGGATTCAACTCATCTTCTTTGGAACAGACAGATTGGATTGCATGATTTTTAATATATAGTTCTGAAGTTTATCATTCTGCTACAATCCTGGTAAAATCAGAATTTGATTTCAGGTCTTCAGTCAATATATCCAGTGCCCTTTCTACTATGTAGCATACTTTGTAATAAAAATGAGAACAAAAATAAGAATAACATTCAAATAACTCTTTAAAAGTTGAAAGATGATTACATTTTCATTTAATCCCTACAGCAACCCTGTCTTATTACTGTTCATTTTTTTCAGATAGGGAAATTAAAGTGTGAGTGTTTATTAAATGGCTGTTAAATTGGGGAGGAAAAAGTAGCAGCCCAATTTATATACCATATTATATTACTCACTCTTTACAACCAGCTCTAATATTGAGAACTGAACAAAATAAAATTAATATTATCATTACCTTCCAACAAACTATTCTTGACTTGAACATTTAGCTAGCTCTAAGTTTGTTCAGTATAGGTATCAAATATTGAGCATAACCTTCCCTTTGAAAAAAAATAAACTTTATATTTCCATAGCTACTCTAATTCTTTCCCATAATGAAGTTATCACTAGTAGCCTGGGAGGAAAAAAAAGAAAAAAGAAAAAGAAAAGAAAAGATAATCTATCTTTACCTAAATAGCCCTAAAAGAGTTAATGCATCTCTGGAAAGTGAGAATTTTACTCCCCTTTCCGTGGCTGGATTTGAATCCATTAAGCAGTTGAATCCTAAATCGTCTGACCGCCCACACAGTGCACAAATTTGCCTCCTATTAACGGTAATAGGAATCACACTCACTGATCAAGGAGACAGGCTGTTCAGTGATCATTAAAAGCACACTTTTCAAAGATTCATCTAATCGTTAGAAGTCTTCTCAGGTTTATGGTTAATCTGATCTTTCAAATTTCCTGGCTGTTCTGTTTTTCTGTTGACTGATAACACTTTATCAGTATTCAATAGAACTTCACTCTGATCTAGAATAGAAGATTTCATCCAAGTACACATACCTTTGATATCTCCCTTTTTAGATGACAGGAGAATTTCATTGATAGAGCACTGGGAATAAGAGGCTGGAGTCCTAAAGTCTGGTCCAAGTTTTACCACCAATTTGCTATTTGAACGGTTTTAGTGCTAGGAATCAAGTTAATTGAAAAACTCCTGGGAATATTAACCCCTAGTTCTACCCCTCCCAACACTAAAATTGTAAGGAAAAGCTAGAGGTAAACAAACAAGAAAAAAACTATAAAACAATCTAGGATGTGATAATATTTGAAATAAGCTTTAATGGGATTTTTAAATCAGCACACTTAATTTGGATTCTTGAAAAAAATAGAAATTCGTGCTCTGATATATATAAATAGGTTAATATTTCTAATGTAGCATCATATAAATGGTCAAATTTAGTAAAGTGGTCTTGCCTTGCAATATATCTTGCTTTTTAATATCTAAAACCTAATACAGGTATTTCTTTCACTACTTCAATAAAAGACATCAATAAATAACCTAATCGATCATTCATAAAAAATTATACCTAAAAAAATATGCCTAACCTTCTACCATAGTTTAAAAGAATCATACTGGAGCTAAAATCAATCAAACCATAAAGCATAAGAAAATTAGAAGATAGATTTAAAGAAATATCTTAATAAGGGTTTAATCAATGAGAAATATAACTTTTTATTCCTTGAATATTATCCCACCAATAACAATAATTTATATACCACTTTAAGGATTACAAAGTGTTTTTTCTCCCCCTCACAGCATTCTTACATGATAGGTAATGAAAATATTATCTCTATTTTATAGATAAGGAAAATGAGGATAAGGGAACATAGCTATTAAATATCTGAAGTGGGATTCAAACCCAACTCTCTTAATTCCAGGTAAAATATCTTATCCAACACATTCTGTTGTCTCTTAGTTACTCAGTCTGATATAATTTTAGTTTTGCCTCAGTTCAATTAAATTTAATTCAACAAATATTTATTAAAATCCCCTACATAGAAGATATTTGGAAAAGACTAGAAATACAAAAACATTCTTATGTCTAACAGCATCATATTGCTAATACATTTAGATTAAGGTCCACTATTATCTTCATTTTTTTCCCAAAATGTATAATATTCTTTTCTGATATTGTATCTAAATAATGAGTCTTTTATCCAAAAGATCAAAATTGCATCAAGAAAGTGAAGTATAAGACTAAAATGAACTTGTAATTCAACCCTACCCTTGCCACCTCCCCTCCAAAAAAAAAAAAAAAAAAAACCCTGCTACTATTTCCTAAATTACTAAATAATTTTATTTAAATAAAATTTAAAAAATTTAATTTAATAAGATTTAAAATTCAAATAAAAGAATAATTTTATTTGAACAGCCCAATTATATTTTACTTTGCTAATGTAAATGTATGCAGCTATTTTTCCATTTAAGTTATTCTATTTTTATGGTTTATGTTTTCTTAATTTTTGAGATCACTTTGAATTGCTTCTATGTTCCAATATACTAACAATTTAGTCCAATTTGTATCATTTAACCCCCACAGGCTATGCACGTGTTAACATGCAGGCTTGGGCAAAACACTATTACATTACACTGTCAAATTAGTGAAAAAAAATTAATTATATCAGTTAAAATATTTTGAAAAACCTGACTGTCATATTCATTGAGCCACTTGGATGTATAGCTATAGCATACATATAAGTATGTATATGTGTATACATACACATGTATAAGTATATATATATATATACACATATATATATACACATACATGTATGTAATCAGAAAATTAAGAATAATTTAATTAACCATGAAGCTAATTTGATTATTATAGTTTTTAGACAAAATAGATATTTTCAAATATATATGTATATGGAGAGGAAAGGGCAATTAGGTGGTGGAGAAGATGGAATGCTTGGGCTGGAGTCAAGAAGTTTCAACTTCCTGAATTCAAAACTGGACCTCAAATACTTACTAGTTGTGTGCCCCTAAATAAATTACTTAATCTTATTTGCCTCAGTTTCCTCATCTGTAAAATGAGCTGGAAAAAGAAATGACATACCACTACAGTATCTTTGCCAAGGAAAAAAAAAACAAATAAGATCATGAGTTAGATATGATTAAAAAACAATGAATAACAAAATAGAAAGAAAAACAAAAACAGATACAGGGACAGAGACAGAGTTCAACCTTCAGAGAATTTTGAAGACTTCACTTTATACTGTAAGAGAGAGAGGGATCCTCACTGAAAAAGCTCTTAAATCCATCATCTGAGTCATTAACAAATTTATCCCTAAAGATAGAGTCTATGATATCCCATTCAGCACCCTCCTTGGAGCTCAACTAAATGTTAGAACATTAACAGCCACCAATTAGAACGGAACATCCAGCTCTGTTATCAGGTATCTACTAGCAATGTGGTTAAGAGTAAATCTTTTAAATAGGAATTTAATAATTTGCTAATCTTATAAGGGAAACTATTAAAATATGATATGGAGAAAAGAGCATTGAACTATGAATTAGGAAACCTAAATTCCAGCCTCTGTTATGACTGTAGGTATTGTAATTTTCCATAAATGACTTAACCTCTCTCTTTAGGGCTGCCTTTTCATCTGCAAAAAGAGCAGTAGATTTCCAGTTCTTCTCAACTATGATTCAACTTAAATTTAAAAGAAGCTATCACTTAAAATTGTGGCTGGTGGTAATCTACTTGGGGGAGTGGTAGGGAAGAACTTCAGTACTGTATGCATATGAAAACAATGTTTTGGAACCTAAAGAGAGAAAAGGAAAGTAGGGAGGGAAAAAAAGTTTATTCCACTCCTAATATTAAAAGTGGCAGGAATTTTTCTTAACAGAAGATACTAAAGTTATAGACTCTGACTTTAAAGTTATTCTAGACCAGCCTCCACATTTTACAATAGGAGAAATTAAGGCCCCATGATTACAAAGAATCTAGTCACATGAATTAATGGCTTCTAAAAATAAGTTATTAATTGTATCACTTTCTTCTCTCTTTCATCCTCTCAAAAAAAGATATAAAGTCTGAGAGTAGCTGAAGATAAAATCTTTCAAAGAAATATTTATTTCAGAAGTAGGCTGTCAGAGAGAGTATTCCCTAAAAATAACATTCCTATTTTGAGGAAGTTAGAAAATTTCTGAGAAGTTTTAATCCCAAAATAGTATAAAGACAAAAGAATGAAGTTCAAGTCTGGAAGGATATGACATTAAGTTAAGATTCAGAATGTGTTAGGAGAGTTAATATTCTAATCAAAATCAATAGATAAGGTTAAAGTGAAACTGTTAAAGAAAATAATATATTTATTTGCATAATTTTTTTACAATTTATAAAATGCATTCAGAGGATTTCAAATCTAGGAAGGACCTCAAAGATCATCTAACTTCTCAGATATAAAATGGTTTAATAAACAGAAAAATAAATGAATAAATAAATAAATGGGTAGATAGATAGATAAAGAAAGAAAGAAAGAAGGTGGATGGGGAAAGGTTACATAGAGGAAGTGGGAATAGATGAGCTAGAATATTAAAATAGAAGAAAAAACAAGAGTATAAGCAAAAGTTTGTGGTAAGATTGAAAAATAGTATGTTTGGAGCAAGAATAAGGAAAGTGATCTTTATGCTCTATAGTGCCAGAGACCAAATAGTCTCATATCAAACTAAGCAGTCCCTCTACAATACTATATTATTCAAGGAACAGAGCATGAGTTCTGGAGGACCTGAGTACAAATATTACCCCCTGATATTTTTACTTGTTTGGTGGGAAGTAAATCATTTAGTGAGTTTCCTCAATGATTAAATGATAGGATTGTTCTAATCTCCTCTAAAGTTCTTTCTAGATCATGATCCCTAACAAGTGATCCTTAACAGCTTGTATAGATCCCTAACATGACTTCAAATGAGATGCATCCTATTAACTCCTGGGGCAACATATTCCACTTCTAATAATATTAATTCTTTGGGAGTCTTTCTTTACATCAAGCCTAAATTAGTTTCACTATGATTTAAACACACTGCTCTAAACTTTTGCCCTCTGATACACATCAAAAAAAAATCCAATTCCTCTTTTCATTTTATAGCCCTTCAAGTGTTTGAAAACAGCTATCGTATTGCCCCAAAGTCTTCTATCTTCTATAAGCAAGATATAAAGACTTTCTTCAAATAATATTCAGCATGCTGATTGCTTTCCAGAGCTTTCCAGATCATCAATGTTCTTACTAAAATGTGGTACTTAGAAGTGAGGACGGTGGTCTGATTTTGACAGATTATGGTAGAACTATTCATGCTCTAATTATCACAAAATCTGTGATGTAGTTATTATTTTCTACAGTTTTCAGAGGAAGAAACTGAGTTTCATAGAAGTTAATCAGCTTGCTCAAGGTCATGTCACAAGTGACAGAGCCAAAAGTTAGTTCCAAGGTTTTTTACTCTGATTAAGTTTAATATCCTAATCCAGGAGTCTTTCTGTGTCTCTGTTTCTGTCTCTGTCTCTGTCTCCGTCTCTCTCTCTCTCTCTCTCTCTCTCTCTCTCTCTCTCTCTCATTCTTTCTCTCTCTCTCTCTCTCTCTCTTCTCACATTCTCTTTCTCTCTCTCTCTCTCTCATTCTCTTTCTCTCTCTCTCTCTCTCTCTCTCTCATTCTCTTTCTCTCTCTCTCTCTCTCATTCTTTCTCTCTCTCTCTCTCTCTCTCTCTCTCTCTCTCTCTCTCTATCTATCTATCTCTCCCTCCCTTTCTCTTTCTCTTTCTCTCTTTCCCTCTCTTCTTGTCTCTGTCTCTATTTCACCATTTCTACCCATCTCTTTCTCTGTCTCTGTCTCTCTTTCTCTCTCTCTCCTTGCTCTCTCCCTCTCTCACTCCTTCCCCCCTCCCTCCTCACACTCACACACACACATACAATCTTCTTATATCTTAGGAATTATTCGTTTTAAAAGTATTCTAAAATATTATCTATTTAATACTTTCTTTTAATTTTTGTAGTTTGATATACTAATTTTTATATAAAAACTCTGATAATCTGGATAGATTTGGTAGAAAGATGCCCA